>NC_081405.1:71162257-71488924 GCF_030272615.1 Cryptomeria japonica
GGATAGAGGAGGATGCCTCCTTTGGAGGAGTTGTAGAGGGGTGAGTGGAGCACCATTGGTGAGAAGGAGGAGCTTCCACCAATACAAACAAGGTGGCAAGAACATCAAACCAACACTGTGACCCTGGCAGGCCTAAAAAACCTCTTTAAAACACTTAAAAACCTCAAAATTCACCTAGGGCAGTCTACGGACACTTGGAGGCCCAAAACTAGAAAAATACTTGAGCCCTTGCTAAATGAATAGCATTTCTTTTGGGGAGTTTCACAAGCATATGCATCATCTGCAAGAGGGAGCCCTAAAAATCTAGATAGGAGGCCTAATTGGGCACATTCCTTGTAGCCCTATTTTGTAGGGAAAAAGACAAAATAGTGAAATCAATAAGGGGTTGGAAGGTTGAAACCTCTTGGGGACACATGAATGGATGAGAAAACTTGTCTAAGACCTATCCTATCTTTTCTAGGACATAAGAAGGTGTGGGATAAGCCAAACCCTTATTAGCCAAAGTAAGGGTTCTTTGAATCTCATGAGTAGGTGAGACCTTAGGAGAAGTGATTCAAGTTGTTGGTGGGTGGATTGGGCAAGGTCAGGGGATTCCACAAGCAGGAGAAGTCCTAGAGACCCTAGGGTGTGGTTAGAACACCTGGTGATCTAAGGAAAGGATCTGAGAGCATAGACTAGGCTAGTCTATCCCATTCCTTTCCCCATCAGATTGGTATCAGAGCCAGTTAAAGATTTGGTGGACCGTGCATGTCTTTATATTCTGGTGAATCACTAGGGGAGAACAAAATGGTCACTAATGCAGAGCTGGCTAGGGAGGTAGAAGAGTAAAAGGAGAAGAACAAACTCCTTGAAGAAGCTATGAGTGAGATAAGGGAGAAGCTACAAGAAGTGGTGGATCAGAGGACACATGGACCTTGGGGTGAGGACACCAAGGATAAAGGCAAGAAAAATATTGATATAGATGACATTATACCTGAACTAGACCCCTTGATCAATGAAGAACCCTTTTTAAAAGCCATTAAGGCTTTGAATACCAAAACTTTTGAAGGATTGCCACATTTTAGTGGAAGGATGGACATTGACACTATCATGGAATGGATTGAGGGTATGGAGAACCACTTTGAGTGTGAGGGGGTGACAGAAGCTCAAAAGGTTAAGGTTGCCAAATCAAGACTAAGGAGAGCAGCCTTGACATGGTGGAAGTACTTGCAAGAAGGGAGAGTTAGCATGGGGAAGCTACTTGTTGCAAATTGGAAGGCCATGGTGAGTAAGATCAAGGAGAACTACTTACTAGAGGATTATGAAGTCCAACTTCATAAGAAGAGATAGGGATTGAAGCAAAAAGACCTTGATGTGACCTTCTACACCAAAGAGTTTCAAAAGCTTTGTCTTAGATCCAAAGTCCACGAAGAGGAATCTATTAAGGTGGGTAGGTATCTAAGTGGCCTAAAGTGGAACATTCAAGAGGAAATAAGCCTATGGACTCCCACCACTGTCCAAAAATGTCATCCACTTGCTTCCAAGGTGGAAGAGAGGAACAAAAGGAAAGGAGACTCTAATAATAGCTGTAGAGGCAGAGGTAGAGATCAAATGAATCACTGAGGTGGTTACCAAAGCAAGACAAATGACCAAAGGAACCAAGGAGAATCCAAGTTGACTGAACATAGCAGTGAAGCCAATCTCAGCGGAGGCCATTCTAGAGGAAGAGGTACACAAGGGGTCCAAGTAGGGGTAGAGGTACTGGCAGGGGTAACTCCTATTTTGCAACTATGAAATGTTACAATTGTGGTCAATTGGGACACCCGACCTATAGATGCCCTGACAAGCCTACCCCATCAAATAGTGGAAAGAGGGTTGCTTATGTTCATGAAGACACATCAAGTAGCAAGACACCTAAGGTGGACCATATTGAATCAGAGATTGGAGAAAATATGATGTTCAATGGGGTCTTGATAAGATAGCCGGTTAAGAATGAACCTAAGCATAGGAGAGCATTATTTAGAGTGAGATGCAAGATCCTTGGAAAGGTTTGCAAGGTGATATTTGATTTAGGGTCAACTGATAACATCATATTAGATGACGTAGCCAAGAAGTTGAAACTCACAAGGATACCCCATACTAACCCTTACAAGGTGACATGGTTGAATCAAGAGCAAAGTTTACTTGTCAATGAACAGACTTGGGTAGAGTTCTCTATTGGAGGATACAAGGATAAGGTCCTTTGTGATGTGTTACCCATGGATTCCTATCACCTATTGCTAGGTAGACCCTGGCAATTTGATAGGAAGGTGATCTATGATGGAGAGGAGAACTCCATTTTCTTCAAGAAAGATAGCAAAACCTTTAAGATTCAGTCTTTGACAGAGAATGAAGAGGGAACCTCAAGAACACCTAGTGTCTTATTGGCTACTAGTAAAGAGTTCTTACACTTGCTACATGAGGAGGAGATAGTGAGGTGTGCCATCTTTGTGAAGCCAAAGGAGGAGGAAGACAAGTTGTAGGCAGAGGTACCCAAGGAGGTGAAGCAAATGTTGCAAGAGTATAAGGACATAGTGAGTGATGGAGCACCTACAACACTCCCACCAACAAGGTCTATAAGCCATCAAATAGACTTTGTTCATGGTGCATCCCTACCTAATAAAGCTACATATAAGCTCACACCTAACCAAAACAAGGAGGTGGCAAGGCAAGTGCAGGAGTTGTTGGAACAAGGACTGATCAAGAAGAGCATCAGCCCATGTGTAGTCCTAGTAGTGCTAGCATCAAAGAAGGGAGGCAAGTGGAGACTTTGCACTGATTCAAGGGCAATCAATAGAATCACATAAGGTATAGATTTATCATTCCTAGAATAGAGGATCTGATGGACTATTTAGGAGGTGCTATGTATTTTACCAAGTTGGTTATCACCATATTAGAATTAAGGAGGGTGATGAGTGGAAGACTGCTTTTAAGACCACAGAAGGATTGTATGAGTGGCTTGTGATGCCATTTGAACTCACCAATGCCCCAAGCACCTTCATGAGGTTGATGAATGAGGTGTTAGAGGACTTCATAGGTAGGTTTGTGGTGGTGTACTTAGATGACATACTCATCTATAGTAGAACCAAAGAGGAACACTTAAGGTTAGTCCTAGAGAGGTTGCATGAAGAGAAGTTGGCAATCAACTTAGAGAAGTGTGACTTTTTGAAGCAAGAGTTAGTATACTTGGGATTTGTGGTGTCTAAGGGAACCTTGAAGATGGATCCAAGCAAAGTGGAGGCAATCTTGAATTGGCCCACCCTAGGACAGGGATTGAAGTTAGGAGTTTCCATGGTTTAGCTCAATTCTATAGGAAGTTTGTGAGGAACTTCAATGGCATATGTGCACCAGTCCTTGACACCATAAAAGGAGGCCTTAAAACTAAGTTCAAATGGACTGAACAGGCTGATAAAGCATTTCAATTATTGAAGCAAGAAGTAGGCACAAAACCCATCCTACTCTTACCTACTTTTGACAAGCTATTCACATTGGAGTGTGATGCAAGTGGAATTGCAGTAGGGGGTGTATTGAGTCAAGAGGGAAGGCCTGTGGCATTCTTCAGTGAGAAGCTTAATGAGGCCAAGAAGAAGTACTCAGCCTATTACCTAGAGTTGTATGCACTAGTTCAGTCTTTCAAAAAGTGGAGGCATTACCTACTCCCAAAGGAATTTGTGGTGTTCACAGATAACCAGGCTTTGAGTTACATTAACACACAAGAGAAGCTTAGCAATAGACATTTGAAATGGATGGAATACCTCCAATCCTTCACCTTCACCATCAAGCATAAAAAGGGGCAACTCAACAAGGTGGCAGATGCTTTAAGAAGGAAGTTGTTGACAGTTCAAGAGTTACAATTGTAGAGAATAGGAATAGAAGTTTTCAAGGACCTCTATGAAGGAGATGAAGACTTCTCATCAGCCTACAAAGCTTGCAAGGAGTTTGAGAACTATATTCATGGTGAGTATGGAGATTACACTCTCCAAAATGGTCTCTTGTTCAAAGGTAATCAGTTATGTGTGCCTAGAGGATCCATGAGGGAAAACCTCATCCAAGAAAAACACAATTGTAGTCTAAGTGGACACTTTGGAGTCAACAAAACTTTGGATCTAGTACAAAGGTACTACTATTGGCCTAAGTTGCCAAGAGATGTGAAAAGGTATGTGGAGCAATGTGGTGTGTGTCAAAGAGAAAAAGGAGCATAGAGTAATGCAGGCCTCTATCAGCCATTACCAGTCCCAAATAGGCCCTGGGAATGTATTAGCATGGACTTTGTAGTAGGACTCCCCAAGACAAAGATAGGTGTGGATATCATCTATATGGTAGTAGATAGGTTTTCCAAGATGAGACATTTCATTCCATGTAGAACCACACATGATGCTAGCTATATTGCACATCTCTTCTTTAAGGAGATTGTAAGGATTCATGAACTCCCATTAAGCATTGTTTCAGATAGGGACAACAAGTTCATGGGCCATTTTTGGCAAACTTTATGGAGGAGACTAGGAACTAATCTCTCATTTAGCTCAGCTTACCATCCACAAACTGATGGTCAAACTAAAGTCATTAATAGGGTGTTAGGCAACTTGCTAAGGTGTCTAACCAAGGAGTATGAGAAAACATGGTGTTATCACTGATTAAAATGGGTTTTTCTTTTCCCATGATTGGCTATGGTTTGTTGAAATTTTGAGTAGGGTGCATTTTCAAATGCTTCAGCTCTATTTTAGGCCTTAAGGGTTTAGGGGTTTTTGATTTTAGATCCTCTAATGTTTGTTTAAAACCCTCTGGTTTCTATTCTTTCGTTACTTTATCCACTTAAGTAATGGGTCATGGGATCGTAGGAAGTGTCCCCCCTTGTCGTTTGCCTAGGTGGTCATGTTAATTAATCACAAAAAATTTATGCCTTTTGTGTTTTTCTCCTAAAGTTGTCGATCCCAGTAACTAGTGCGCATCTCGTGGATGGATCTATGGCTTTCACTATTTCTCTAGGTGAAGTTGCGCGTAGTTTAAAACCAGCAAAGTTGCGAAAATGACATGGCATGCCACCTAGGTGGTCTAGCTGGTTGATGAGAGCAAGTAAAATGGTGGCACATGGCATAAGTCACAATAGTCAGCAAGTTGGGATTAAAGGTTAAAAGGCGAGCCCCAGAGGTGAGTCAGGTCGCAAGTTAGGAGATGACGTGGTGGATACAGCTGTCAAGAATTAACTGGAGCCCAGTGCTTTCTCTCGGCAAATGAAAAAGTGACAAGTCAGCTCTGAAGGTGACTGGACACCAGGTTTTCAAAGTGAGTCAGAGGGCCCACCCTTCTCGAAGCCCATTCAGATGGTTAAATGTCGATAAATTAAAAAATGATCTAATGGCCAGTGCTATTTCGCAAGGGTAAGATGCTCGTGCTTTATACCCTGCGAAATAGCGAAAGTGAATGAGAACCATCCATGTGTCATGATCTATGGTTATGTCAGCTCTGGAGATGACTGGATGCCAGGTTTTCAAAGTGAATCAGAGGGCCCACCCCTCTTGAGGCCTATTCAGATGGTTAAATGCTGATCAATTAAAAAATGATCAGACGACCTGTGCTATTTCACAAGGGTAAGATGCTCGTGCTTTATACCTTGCGAAATAGCAAAAGTGAATGAGAACCGTACATGTGTCATGATGGATGGCAACGTGTCCAATGACACGTGGTCTTAGAAGAAAGCTATGGGCCCACCAAGGTGGAACCGGTGGTATAAGAAAAGGATACGCGGCTAGCGTTAAGTCGAATGCGAAAGACATTTCAAGGACAATGGTTGGGTGCAACGTGGTAGCACGTAGACAATAGGGAAGTAGGACCCGGTGCGGAGCCAAAGCTGTTAGTTAGTATAACGCTTGATCAAGTTTCTTTTGATTGGACGGTCGGCGCTATTTCACAGGACCAAGCTGCCTGATAGTTATGCTTCGCGAAGTTGCGAAAGAGCAAAATGAAAGACTTGCAGGAACGTTGTGACCTGTTGGAGCGAAAAATATGAATTCTCCTATGAATTCAATTTTGAAGGGACGACCGAAGCATGCAGAATCAATGTTGTAGTTAAGACCCTGAGTACAATATATGATTTCCCATCAACCGGGTGAAGATATCTTTTAAAGAATTTTTTGCAGAGGAGCGGATGTAGAGCTATTTTCTTCAGGCACAGAGCAAGTCATTTCAGTTGCAGAGCAAATTCCTACAAGTTAAGAACAGGTTTTCTTGTATTCTTGTGTAGCAATTCCTGTGTGGTGTGTTTCAAATAAGATATTGATTTATCACAGAAGTGTCTAGGAGCGGTATTCATTTCTTACATTTTTTTTTTAAATGGCTCCTAAAAGAGAATTTTCTGGTAAAGTCAATTATTCAGAAAGGAGTGTCTGTGATGATTTTCTTGAATAGTTGACGTTGTCAACTAATCAGGCATCGAAGGCAAAAGAATTAGTGCCTAGAGCTCCCCGTTTAAAGATAGGAGAAGGACTGTATGACAAGGGTAACTGGTTGAGAGACCCATAGGTTGGATTGTCTGGGTTGGGGTTATTTAAGATTGGATTTGGAATGAGAAATTCTTCGGCCCTGCAAAACAGTATTTGGGAATTAGATGTTGGGAAATTGGTAGTCCCAGGGGTATTTATGGACATAGATTTGTTGACCCAAATTGCACTCAACTGTGATCCAGTCACAAGAAGCATTCGGGATATAAATGGAAAAACCCTTATTGAGATTAATGCTGAAGAATTCAGGAATGCTTTTGGGCTTAATGAGTTTACCAATTTTCTAGAACCCATAAATTTCAAATCATTAGCTCAAATTTACAGTGCACAGAGGAGTCATCTCAGGAACGGGCCTCTCAAGGAGTTTTTTGTGAAGATAGGTGGGTTGACAGTTGTAGGACCCAACACACAAGAGGCCTTTTCATTGAGTATGTTCACCCTTAGGGCTAAAGGAATGTATTGGGCACTTTGCCAAGTTTTGGGAGAAGATGCTAAAGCAAATATGCCAAATCACTACCTGTTAATGATTGCTCAGATTTTGAATCCTTCTCTTGCAATTACATTTGATTATGCTTCTTTCATTGCTGATGCTATCCATGGAGGGTTAACAGGAATAAAGAATGGAAAGGTGGATAGGCCTTTTGGATGGTACTCACTCCTGATGCATCTATTTCTTTTCAAAGGTGGTGATTACTTTGCCAGTGGACTGGACCTTGTCAAGGAGAAAGAAGGAGAAAAAATGCCGGTACAATTATGGAGTACTGTGTTGTCATGGGATAGAGAGGATGCTAGTTTCTTGAAGTTTGACAAATACTTTACATCCAAGATCAGGACTCTCCTTTGCTCGAAGAACCCAAGAATCCCCAAGGTTCTTTTGGAATTCATAAGACCAAAAGAATTTGCAAAGAACATAAAAATTGTTCACAATTGGGGTGACATTTATTTGTATCCAGTCTCAACAGTTTTCAGAGTGTTTGGTTTTAGAGGCACCCCATTCTTGCTACCTTACCAGGTCCCTCTCAAAGTGGGAATTGCAGAGATCCTTAGACAAATTGGTGGTGTACAAGAGGAAGAGTTGATAGGCAGGGGTAAAGGGACTATTTTCCCTGCAGCTACCATAGCCCACCAATTTGTAATAACAAAGGGAGGTTGGAATTGCTTTGAAGATTTTATCAAGCCTTATCATTTGTCCACTGTAGTGTCCAGGTGTGCTGATCTAGAAGACTTCTTCAACAACATGTTTAGAAAGAAAGCAGCATGCAGAGGTAGGTCCCATCAATTTCAGTTTCCTGAAGACCTCATCAAAAATGAGTTTGATCTAGATGAGAAGGAGCTAAGGAAAGAGAAATGGGTGGCTTATAAGAAAGCCTTGGATTTCGTGCATCAGTTTGATGCTAGCTATGACCCATTGTCTAGCTTTTTCCCTCTGGAGGAGAAAATAAAGTTTTTAATTGTTTGCTTTGAAGATGTGACGTAGACCCTGAAGGAGAAGAGGGAAGCTGTAATCAAAAGCAACCCTGAAAAGGCAAGAATGATCCTAAGTAGGTCAGCTTCCAGCAAAGCAATCCCTCTTGGTGATTATACACTGCACAAGATATCTAGTTATAGTGTGTTGATGCCTACAACAGGGGAGCCCTCTACCTCTAAAGGAAAGAGGAAGATACAAGATGTCATTGACATCCAAGAGAGCCCAAAGAAGAAAAGGGTAGGGAAAGAAGTACAATCAGATGCACCTTTGTATTCCCCATCTCAATCCCCTATCCATATAGGAGATGAGTAAGCAGCAACTGAGCAACTCCTATAGTTAGGCAGTCTAGGGGAAATTGCCTACACTTATGATGAAGTGGAAGAAGGAATGGTAGAAGAACCCCTTGCTATTGAAATGGACATTACCACCACTAAACTCAAAGGCCAGGAGTGGGATCTTGAGATAAAGCAGGCAAGTAATGCCTTCTTGGCTGACAACAATTTTGTCACATCAGAAGCATTTATGCAGTTTATATGGAAACAAAACATAGATAAATATAATGCTAGATGTGAAAAGAGAAAGTCTGAGTAGCCTAATAAAGATCCAAGGAACATTTGCCTAAATTTAGTGGTGATGGGATGGTCATGGTAGATGAGCATTTGAATGCTTTCAGTGTAGCCTGTGGAGTGATAGCGGTTCAACATGAAGATGTGGCTGTCAGGTTGTTTATCCAGACATTGATAGGAGTACCGGCTGATTGGTCTTATCATTTGTTGAATAGTGTGATAACGACCTGATAGGATTTGAAGACAAGGTTTGAAGCTAGATTGAAGGTAGCTGAAGATGAACACTCCCTTCTAGCTTAGCTATCCTAGTTGAAAAAGGAACTACCTGAATCCATGAGGGACTTCATAGAAAGATTTGATAAGATTCTTCATAAGATTCTGGTTAACCAAAAACCTTTAGATGATAATCTCAAATGTTTTTTTATTAATTCAATGCCCTCGGAATTAAGTTTCTTGATTCGTAGGCAAAGGGTTGCTGATTTGAACGCTGCTAAAACTCTCGCAGTTGAATTAGAGGATGATTTGAACATTGCAGGCAAATAGAAAAGAGAGTTACAAATATCCAATGCTCAACCCACTACTTCCTCGAATCCTATTATTCAATGGTTAATGAATGATGTAATTTCCCTAAAGAGGCAGACTCCTAAAGCAAGTACTTCCTATTCCCAACCATATCAAGATGTTCCTAGGAGATATCCAAATCAACAGGGAGGAGGTGGAGGAAGACAATTACAATTGCCCCCTATTCAACAAAGACTTTCTATTGAAGCACCACCACTTAAGACAAATTCCTATGTGTTTCATTTAATTGATGAACATGATGGATTTTCGTGCCCATAGATGGTTCGTTTTTCTCAAATGGTCAGTAAAGGAGAAACAATCTTAGAAGCGGATGAAGAAGGATCTCAAGGTATGCCTAGTGACTCTGAAATTTATTATATGGAATATGTCTCTGACTCAGAGATGGGAGGAAACATGTTGGTATCTTTGGAAGATTCCTCATAAGCAATTCTTACAAGAACTCAATAGAATTTGAAATCTCAAGATGCTCCAACACCCGTACATAGTTCTGAGAAAGGAAAAGAAATCTTAACCCATAATGGAGGTATGTCGAAATTGGTTCCAGGTGTCGCTCCTTCAAGTTCTGATTCTTTTACTAACCCTTTTGAGATCATTGAGTTTTGCAAAACATCTTGTGTTCAGATTTCTCTGACTGAGTATTTGAGGTTAAACCCAAGAGAACTAGATAGATTGGTCGAATTTGTTAAAGGGGATGATGCTCATGCCTTAGCAAGTGAAACCCAGACACCCATGAGCACTAATTCACTGGCACATGCTAATGTTAGTCCAGTTCAAATAACTCCTGAGTACTCAGTGAGGTCTGTCCCTCTGCAAGATAATATTTTTGAACCTAACCTTGAAAATAAACCTGAACCTTTCTATGTGTCCCTAAATATTAATGGGCATAAGTTGAGTAATTGCATAATTGACTTGGGAGCATCTGATAATATCATGCCTTCAGTTGTAGCAAAAGCTTTAGGTTTAACCCTAGAAAAGACCTTTGGAAAATGTTACTCCATAGACTCCAAGCAGGTTCCTTTATTAGGGAAAATTAAAGATGCTCAAGTTGCCTTGGTAGCACATCCTGCCAAGAGAATCAAGTTGATGATCCTAGTGGCCAACATTCCTGCTGGCTATGGTATGTTGTTGAGTTGCACTTTTTGTAAGGACATGGGAGGGGAAATTAAGATGGACTGGTCTCAGGCGATGATCATAGTCAAAAAATAGAGAGTCCTTTTACACCCTGAAACGAAGGCTAAGTACACAGTCTTTCCTTCTGATGATCCAAAATCTCAAATTTTGTATCAAGATTGTGGCTTTGGTAATTACTTGATAACAACTAACCCTTAGGATGAGAGTATGATATTGGATGCAGGGAAGTCAAATGAACTTTGGTCTATGAAATTTGATGGGAGTTGCTCAGCTTCTGGTTCAGGGGTTGGGGTTGTGTTGATACCTCCCTATGGAAAGGTCATTCCTTATTCATTTAAGTTGGAATTTCAAAACACAAACAATACGGCCGAATATGGGGCCTTGCTGTTAGGTTTGGCTAAAGCAAAGAGGTTGCAAATCAAAATGTTGAAGGTGAGGGGTGATGTAGAGCTTATTGTTAAGTAGGTGAGGGGATTATTTGTAGTAAAAAATGAGAGATTGAGACACTATAGGAATCGTGTGTGGGATGAGATTGAAGCTTTCGATGCTTTTTCAATTGAAGCTTTTCCTAGGGAATTTAATTCAAAGGCAGATTCTTTGGCAGTATCTACAGCCTTGCTGGTTCCACACCCAGATTTCACAACCGACACTTACAGGGTTGAACTAGTTTATAGATCTAGTGTGCCAGATAATTCTGAATCCTGGCAAGTGTTTGAAAATGATAAATAGATTCAGAACTTTCTATAATGTGCTGATATTTTTACATCCTTGTTTTATGAAGGGTCGGAGCTGAATTGTAAAGAGTTTTCTCCTGATACACAAGAGGAAGTACATGACAGGATGCTGCAGTTAAAAGGAAATAAAATTCCGAATGGTTTAGTATCGCCGGAACATCTTTTTGAGAGGAAAGATGGATATGTTAAGCGAAGAGATAAGGAAGCTCCTATGATTTAGAGCTCTAGGGAATATGAGCAAATTAACATTGGTACCAATGAGGATCCTAAATTTTTTAATTTGGGAAAATGTTGTTCTAAAGCGGAAAGAAAGAGATTTATTGATTTGCTAATTGAGTTTAGAGATGTTTTTTCTTGGAGTTACGATGATTTGAAGAACTTTAGAGATGGTAAGTTTCAACATCAAATTCCTTTGAAACCAGGTGTTAATCCTTTCTGATAGAAGTTAAGAAACTTTAATCCAAAGGTAGTAGAAGCGATTTTTCATGAGGTTGACAAAATGTTGAGGGCACGAATTATTTATCCTTTACACCATTCTACCTAGATTGCGAACATAGTTCCTATTCAGGAAATGAACAACGAGATACGAATCTGTGTTGATTTTAGAAACTTAAACCAAGCAAGTCTAAAAGATAACTATCCTCTACCCACAATGGATCATATTTTAGAAATTGTTTCTAGGTCAGAGATGATGTCTATGTTGGATGCTTTCTCAGGGTATAATTAGATTAGTGTCACGGAGTAGGATCAACATAAAATAGCCTTTATAACTCCCTGGGGCACCTTTACTTATAACAGGATGCCTTTTGGTTTAATTAACGCAGGAGCAACTTTTCAAAAAGCGATGGATCTTTCCTTTGGACACTTGAGAGACAAGATTATTGTGGTGTATTTAGATGATTTAACTGTATTCTCCAGAAAAAGGAAGCATCATGTGTGGGACTTGAGAAAAGTTCTAATGAGATGTAGGGAGCATGGGGTATCCCAAAATCCCAAAAAGTCCATTTTTGGTGTCACAGAAGGAAAACTTCTGGGACACATTGTTTCACAAGAAGGATTAAAAGTTGATCCACAAAGAGTAAAGGTGATACAACAACTTAGTCTTCCCTCAAATAGAAATGGAGTGAGGTCTTTCTTTGGACAAGTGAACTTCTTAAGATGTTTTATTCCTGATTTTGTTGAAACTACCAAGTACATCGTGAATATGATGAGTGAGAAGGAAGCTTTTAAGTGGAATGAAGCTATCAAAAAAGATTTCAAAGAGATTAAGAAGGTGATTGCACACACACCTACCCTATTAAATCTAGATTTTAATAAAGACTTTATTATTTATTGCTATGCATCAGAACATACTATGTCCAGGATCTTGGTGTAAAAAGGTGAAGATAATGAGGAAGTCCCTATTTCTTTTATGAGTATTCCCCTAAAGAAGCATGAGTTGAAGTACTCACAGATAGAGAAGCAGGCTTTTGCAGTGGTAAAAGTCGTGAAGTAGTTCAGGTATTATATACTTCACTCGCATGTGATTGTTTTTGTTCCCAATTCTGTAATAAAGGCTATTTTAACTCAACAAGATGTTGGCATCAAAAATAGAGCATCTTCAGTATCCAAGATATAAGAATTCAATTTAGATATCAAGCCCACTAAACTGGTCAGAGGACAAGGCCTCTGTAGATTGATGGCAGAAAATGAGTCTAAAGAGGACAACAGTTTACCTTTAACCCTGTTCGTTGATCATCAAGATTCTTGGTTCACTAATGTGGCGTATTATCTTACATATGGGGACTGTCCCAATCATCTTTCTACTAGGGAAAAAAGGAATTTGTGGTTAAAAGCTGCAAAGTATGTTATCTCAAATAACATATTGTATAAAAAGGGGTTAGACGACACTTTCCTCCGATGTGTAGATAAACCGCATCAAGAAGCTCTATTGAAAACTTTCCATAATGAAGCATGTGGGGGGCACTTTTCCTCTATAGTTACTACATACAAAATCCTGAGAAACTATTACCATTGGCCAGGGATGTTCCAGGATGCATACACCTAGGTGGCAAGGTGTGAGAAATGCAAGTTGTTCATAGGTAAACCCTAGTTGGCCACCTTGCCTTTGAGGCCTGTGGTAATTGAAGAACATTTTAAGTAGTGGGGAATAGATTTTATTGGTCCTTTGAATCCCATTTCTAGTGTGGGGCACACTCACATATTAACGGTGACAGATTATTTTACTAAGCGGGTGGAAGTTGTCCCTGTAAAGAAAACTACCTCAGAAATTGTGTGTACATTCCTTAAGGAGAATATCCTTGTCAGGTTTGGAGTCCACTAGAAAATAGTCATAGATAATGCATCAAACTTTTCTTCATCAGAATTGAGCTTATTTTGCTATGATCATGGAATTGTTTTGGCACATGCTTCTGATTATTATTCGCAGGGTAACGGTTAGGCAGAATCAAGTAATAAGAACTTGATCAATATCATGAAGAAGTTAGTCAGTGAGAATTTTAGGGATTGGCATAAGAAGCTACATGAAGCACTATGGGTGGATTGAACTTCACCAAAACGGGCCATAGGAATGTCACCATTTGAACTAGTTTATGGTATTGGCGCACAAATCTCTCTTCCTTTAGAACTAGTGGCTTCTAAATTGCAGACGGTAATTGAAGATGCATTTTTCCAGAGCTCACTTGAAAAATGGATTATGTATTTAACCAAAATTGAAGAAGAAAGAGTGAAGTTGGTTGACAGGATCACAAAACATCATATGAGAGTTAAAAAGATTTTTGATCACAAAGCAAGGCCCAGGAAGTTCATGAAAGGGGACCTAGTGTTATTGTGGGATAAAAGGAGAGAACCAAAAGGTGCTCATGGAAAATTTCAGTTTCTATGGAAGGGACCTTATGTGATTCATGAGGTAAAGGGGCCCAAATATTTTAAACTTGCTTATCAGGATGGTTTTGAACTTCCCCTATCTTATAATGGGCAGGATTTGAAGTTGTATCAATTGTAAATAGGTGTCCCTTGTTAGTTTGTACATATATTTTTGTCGTGCTAGTTTAGGTGTGTCTATTTTTGTTGCAAGTTGGTCCTTAGTCAGCTATGTTGTGAAACCAGAGATCCTATGATTCATTGCTTGGTACCTTACACATCCCAGTCCCCATGCAGAGCCGCTATTAGGCCCATATAAAATTTTCATTCCATATGTGTCCCTATATGAAGTAATGCTTGTCTAATTCATCGGTCAAGAACTTGCTTAAATTTTTGCTTATGTCATTCGCTCCTTGTTAGGTTCCACTACCTTGAACTTCTACCTTGAACTTGAACTTGAAACCATTTGGTTCAAGGTTCAAAGTTCAACGGGCATTATTTCAAATATTTTTCTTCCCTCGCAAATTTAAGCTTTGCTAGTTCTTTTCAGCATTTTGCATTCTTTGAACTTTGAACTTGAACCTTTTTGGTTCAAGGTTAAAGGTTCAAGATTTTTCATCTTAAATAGCATTTTGTGATGATTCCGCAAGGCTCTGAGTTTTATGTATAAGTTCCTTGAAAGACATGCAACTTGCCACGTTGTGGCGGAGCAGACTTTGAGAACATGAAAGACGACCATCAACGGAAGGGATATTCTTTCTCTAATAATTTGAAATATGTCATTTATGGCAAGTATGTGTGAGGATCTGTTGTGTCAGAGAGGAAGTGACTTAATGGTTAAAGGTATACCTTGGCGCAATCATTTCAAAGTAAGGTCACATGAACAAGGAGTAATGAAGGTAGCTTTAGTCATGATGGGTAAGATTTTCTCATTTTTAAAACTGAGTAGTTTTTTCGTCGGGATTATTATTTTCTGGAGAAGATTTTGAGAAGGAGTTTTTAGAGTGGGAAAAATAGGTTGTGATAGGGGTTTACAGAGGGTAGAAGAAGGTATGTTAAACAATTTTCTAAATTGCTATAGTTTGTTTTAAAAGATCTGGGTGTTCTTTAGCTACTTGTTTTTGTTTTCACTTTCCTTCTTCGCCTGGGATTGATTCGAGAAAACAACAAACCAAAACATGAGGCCTGTTTTACCCAAATTGATGAGCTTGTCCCCCCTCATAAGTTGTTTACCAGAGTTGGGTGATACAACACTGGTTCAACTAGATTTAGATGTCTTTCTTGAAAGATTAAAGAATTCAACCATAGACCCCATGAGGAGAGATGTGGCTCAGAGCGGATTATTAGAAGCCGCTGCCTTTCCCATAGCTGCTCCCTACCCTAAGTTAGTCTTAGAATGTATGAATCATTATGACAAGGGCAATAGGTGCATAAGGAAAAATGATGGTGAAGTCTTGTTGTCTATTGATAGATAGATGGTAATGGCAGCCATGGGTATTCCACATCAGGAACCCTATGAAGATTGGACCGTTGGTAAATCTCATGGGATTTTCTTTGAGAAGAGGCAATATTATAGAACTGTGATTGCACGGAATTGGCTCTTAAGGTTCTAAAAATGGGGCTCGAGGCTGTCGAGGTCTTTAACTTGTGAACATTTGATCATAGCAATCTGATACTTGGTCATACTGCTAAGCAGGGTGAAGGGTAATTCTCATTCTTTTTATTGGGAAGACTGGATGTATTTCTTCATTTAGGTCACTCTGGATAGAAGCTAGTTTATTGACTGGGGGACTATTATTGCGGAAAAGTTACACGAAGGCCTGAGTAATTATCTTGGAATGCCTAAATTTTATATTTCATCTTACCTATTATATATGCTTGCTTGTGTGAGATAATGGTCGAGGTTGTCTCATGTAAAATGGGTTCAAGGCATGAGGATTTATGAGTATCATCCTAATCTAACTTTGAAAGGGTATGTTGATGATTATCTCTGTTGGAATGATGTTTTCGCTGGGAGGCTGACTTTTGAATTACAGGGTAATTTGCATAGAAGAATGTCTCCAAAGGCAGTTGAGCTTGTTAACATATATGACAGTTTCTTTATACAGTTCAGTCATTTCACTTATTGAAGAGTCAGAGGATTTAAGTGTGAACCCTTTAGACTTCCCAGGTACATTTTGGATTCCTACATTCTATTTGAAGTATCTAGATAGCTCGCTTATGTTGCAAAAGATTATGGTGAGGACTCCGACACAAGTGGAATTTTTCCCATTGATTTAGGGCATTATAGTTGTAGGTCTGTTTTTGATGCATTGAATCTTGAACTTGAATTTAAGAGGTTTCATTTGAAGTCCTTTGTAAAAAGGGATAACTTTGATAGCAAGGGTTTCATTGCTCAGTATGTGAAGAAAGTGGTACCTGATTAGCATGTTCCTAAGTTGGAAGATTATTGGGAGGGTTGTCAGGATGAATTTGAAGTACAGAGAAGGAGTTGGTCTAGACTAACTTTGAAGCAAATTCATGATATGAAATTGCCCATGGATACCTCGGATGTCACCACTGATGATGAAGACATACTTGACTCAGAGTTTATGAAATGGGTCCATGATAAACCTCTTCTAGAAGTAGATTGGAGCAAGAAGATGGCGGATAGTATTCAGTCTCGCACTCTTAGTGTAATTCGCAAGATGGAGAATTGGCTTAGGAATTGCCGATTTCATCCGACATGAGTAACCAGTTTAAGAAGCAAAATTGGCAAGAGGAGTACTGCAAGTAATCCTTCTATTATGACTAACATTCCTATTTCTGATGTAGGAAAAGCACAGGCAAGGATTAAAGAAGAGATACTTGACCTCAGGATTGAGCCTTCTATTACCGGTCGAGTTAGCAGATCAAGATCCAAGAAGGGTTTCAAGCCGCCAGTTTCTCATCTCATTCTAGATTTGGAGCTAGAGGAAACATCAAGCAAGATGACATCCCCTATTTCTAAAGCAGACAAGGTTTCAATTGAAATAGATGCTATCTTTCAGGACTCAAGAGCACTCGAAATCTAGTCTCATATAGACCATACGACGCCACCACCCTTTGCAGGGTTTCTGCTCATGCCTTCAAAAGAACTGACCCTAGCACCAAAATGGCTAAGTTATTCAATCACTAGGAAAAGGAATGTAGTTCCGATTCCAGTATTGATGGAAGATGTTGTGAGAAAATGTTTGGGAAGGTCCACAAAGCCCAAAAATTTAAAAATAGAGGCAATGATTGTCTTTGATGAAAACACGAAGCATTGGACCATAGACGTTGCTAGACCCGAGCCTGACAAAGATGCTGCTATGGCTTCAGAAGCAAACTATATTGTTGAATGAATAGATTTGGGCATTGGAACCAGAGTCATGGATGTGAAGCACTTGGAGACTTTGACCAAGCAAATTATCTCTCGTATCTGGAAAGATGAGAGGGACAAGGCTGAGTTGAAACAAAGTTTGATGCAAATGGCCCAGTATATCCATGCTTTGTAGAACACCCCCTTGTTGTTGTCTCAACATCTAGGTCCTTTTAGTCCGAAATCACCTAATAATCAGAAATTATTGGATGAAGTTCAGTGAAATAGGATGATTGTTGAGGTTTTCTTAGAGTGGCTCACCTTGATCATGCATCAGGCAACTAATTACATAACAGACTTGGTCCATATTTTTAAGGATGCCAATGAGGTCACCAAAGCCTTGGATTCTAACTTGATCTCATGGCAGAAGGAAAAATCTAAGTGGGAAGTGATTTCAAAGCAGATGCAAGATATTCAACGTTATGGTCTTATGAACTTTCTTGCTGAAAACCAAGTATCAGGACTAAATGAAGATGTAATGTTCATTTCCAAGGAGAGTATTGAGTGGCACAACCAAATAATTGAGAAAGGTTATAACGAGTTAGCCAATCTACGTGGAGAGTTAAGAGCCTTGAGGGTGACCATGCAGAAGGACTTACATTGCATGGATGTTCAATTACTTAAAGAGGACAGTGAAACTCTGAAAGACACTACGGAGATGATTAACCAGTTTGGCAGCCACATCAGACAAATCAAGATAGGAAAAACCTTGTCCGTGGAAGACTTTATGAAGATCTCTAAAGTGGAATAGATGCTCACTGTTTGCTTCGATCATCTGGATTCACACAGAGATAAAGTGCAAATGGTAAAGAGGAAAAAGGAGCTCTGGAAGCAAAGAGTTATTCATATCAGTTTTCCTCATGTAACTATAATCCAGGAGTTTTTAAAAGTGCACCGAGAGTGGAGTGTGGCCAAGGCAGTGATGGTGTCTGTCCAAGACACCAACCCAAGTGATCGTACTGGAAATGAGCAAATTGCATGACTAGCACTACTGGCAATTCTTTGCCAGCGTGTCTAGTTATTTTCTTTAATTTCGGTTATATAGTTAAGGTTGCTTTCTATTAACTCTAGCGAGTTAATTTTACTTGGGTTAAAAAGAACTATTAGGTCTGGTGACCTATAAATATCTTATGTAATGGCTTTAAAAGTGTTCACTAAGTTTTTGGAAGAAAGACTATCTTTAAGATTGGCTAAGAACATTTTGGGTATGAAGAAAGTAGATGATCATCAGTGAATGTGATATCTTATTAACAGTTGTTTTTCAGTTTCAAATTTTTGTGATTGATTTTGAAGTCTGATTTCTATGTAAATCTATTTCGATGAAGGGGCTATTATACTTTCTTTATGTGCAGAAAACTATTTGCTAAGTTCATCTTTATAATCTTTTATTTCCATTTTGTTTTAGTGTTCATATGAAGTCTGTTGGCTTTATATAGAAAATTATATATAAATCAGTGCTTGCATTCATTTTGTATTGACTAGTGTATGCAATTGCCTTTAAGTGCTTTCTGGTGAAAAGTCTTCTATTGATGGTATGTGATTTGGAGCCGAATGAATATTCACTAGAGGGAGTTGTACCTAAATTCAAAGGTTAATCAGTTAGATGATTTTCCAACTGTTTGGTAAAAGTTTGTTTGCTTTCCTACGATTCACAGTGCATTGAATTAAATAGATAAGGAAAGACAAATCTGTTTACCAACAGTTAATTAATTAGAATTAATTAACTGAGTGGGTTTAGATGAAATGATTATTGGAGGGGACTTTAGAGGAATAGGGGAATAATTAATTTATTTTATAAATTAATTATTGGACAATAGTGACACGATTAATTAAATTAGATTTAATTAACATTGAGAAAAATAAGGATAACACAATTAAGTCAATTAATTATGTTGATAGGCTTAAATTCATTAAATATTGATTTAATTAATTTTAGGTGTTTTACATTTTGCCCCTCTTTGGAATAGCGTTGTGAAATGATGCTGTATCAAAGAAGAATAAAACATAGTGGAAGAAAAGGATAAGGACTATTAGCATGATGCCCCAGTCATGAGATGAGGAAGAATGATAAGGAGGAAGGATGACGAGGAAGCAGTGGTATGCCCCCTCAAAAGGACATGTGACTTTGGAGAACACAAGTGTGTTCTCGAAAGGAATTAGAATAATAAGTGATGAAAGGATGAAGATAATGAAAGAGGGAAGTAGGATGAGTTGGAGTGTTGTGAATGAAATGAGACAAAGAAATGATAAATGGATTGTATTTCTTGTTGAGAAAGTATAGAGAGCAAACCTAGATTTGAGATTGCCATGGATAGTCTACACCATTGATTATAAGAACTAGGATGATATGAAGATCTGAGGTGTGGACTGACACTCAGTCAAATAGGATTGACTTGCACACAATTATGCAAGTGTTGATAAACACTAATGCAGGGTTGTTAGTTCATACAAGGAAGACCTTCAAACACACCATGCTATGAAAACTATGCCCCAATATACACCAGCCAAGACATGCCAAGATATAGGATGATCAGGGCATTCCTAAACAAGTATAGTCCTGGGAAACAAGATGAAAACAACTTGCAAAAAGCTCAAGCATACAAAAAACATGCACATGACCAACTGACATCACTTGCCAAGAGTAGGACATGGATTTGGATAAATTCCCAGACTAGGGAAGGATACATCCTGATGGGCAAGATGATGGATGACAAAAGACAAGTTGGATGAATGAGGTCTGTAGATGAGAGGATTTGCACTTGGATTTGATTAGCCAAGTATGGATGGGTGCTTGGATTAGGCACAAGTTAGTGTGAGCTCAGGTAGATGGGGAAATCTCAGTTTGATAGATTGGATAGGATTAGAAGAAGGATAAATGATTAGATAGGATGAAAAGGGGGATGGATGGGGATGGATGATTGAATAAGATTGGATTGAGGATGGGATTAATGATTGAATTGGAAGAGATGGAGAATATGATTGGATAAGATAGGATTGGATTAGAAATTGGATAGGATGGGTTGGATTGGTGGATATGATGAGGGATTTGAGATGGAGTATATGGATATGATAGTCAAGATCAAAGATGGGAAAGGAGAATGAACTTAGATATGATGTAGATGGATAGGAGGATTGTGTGAATGAAGCTTGCCCCCAAGTGTAGAGAGAAAGGGGATGAGGGGATTACACATGATGCTTGTTTGCTAAGTTTTCATCATGGTACTTAACCAAGGTGCCACAAGAAGCAGTTTTCACCATTGGATGAAATGATTTTTCTTTACTTTTTTTTCTGATTTTTTTTTTTTGTATTTTTCTTGATTTTTTGATTTTTTCTTTTGAATTTTTGGAATAGTTTGGATGGAGAAGGATAAGGATGAGTGGATATGGAAGATAGTGGATGCATGAAGGAGGAAGGGAGGACTCAAGCATATAGCTCCATAGATGTTATCCCTTAGTATTTCTTTGAACTAGATGTATGCTCATAGATGTTGGTAACAATAATTGGGGAGATGAAATAGACAGGGGATGGAAGACAAGGATTTTGAAAGGATTGGACTAACGAAATGGGATTGTGAAAAATGGATGGTGGATAATGGATGGGGTTTTGAAGAATTTGTGGAAGATCAATATTGGCACACACCTTCTGATGAATCAATGATGAATAGTTATTACCAAACTGTAAATGAGAGGGGGGGGTGAATGAGTACTAAGAAAAACACTTTTCCTTGAACCAGTTGGCTAAGAACACTGCACTTGACTGGCAAGAAATAACACCGGTCTAAACTAGATTACTACTGGTTAAACACAGTTAAAGACATAAACCAATAACTCAGCTTTCCACACAATCTAACATCTTATTTCCACTTCACCCATATGCATACACTAGTAATACTTAAACAAAAAGGTAAAGACTTACTGGTTCAACATGCTTTACTGCTTAAGAGAGTATAACAAAGCATCACATGAAAAACATCACACATAACACAAATTTTTCATGTGGAAACCCAACTGGGAAAAACCACGGTGGGGATGAATACCCACAAGCTGTTCTTTGAACCCTTTTGAAGTTCACTCTTTTAGGAGCCTAGTTTGGTTAAATACATTACAATAGGTTCTATTAGGAACCAATCCTGCTAGGGATCACCTAGTTAAGGGATGGTTAAAATACCCAGTTAAGGGTTAAACCCTATTAAAGGTTTACCTTGTTAGAGGATTTTAAGAACTCAATTATTTTGAGTCACCCTGTTAAAGGATTTACAACAAGTCAGTTAAAGCTACCTTGTTAAGGGATTTTCCAACTATTGGAGTGGTTAGAGGTCAACAGGTATTACAATGATCTGATAATAACACTCAATGCCAATGCAGATCCGCTTTAGTTCCTTCCTTCTACAATCACACTCTACAGGTATCTATTCTCTTATCTAGTCTAGCAAGAATCATGTATATTAGTACTTGGATACACACACAATATTTTCCAACAACTTCAACATGAAAAACAACATTGACTTTATAGGAAACAGATAGGTCGGTAACATAAACCCTAAACCCTAAACATTTAGGTTAAGCAATTCAGTCGATTTAATCCTAACCATTGATCATATTGCATTGATTACAATAGTCTTGAACAGATCTCAAGATGTTCTCCAATGTTCATTCTTCACCGCTTCTTGGAGGCTGATAACCCATCACGCGTTCTCCACCAATTATAGAGACTTCACACATTCTCAAGGTAGATAGGATCAATCTCCTTTATGCAAGATCCTTCACGCGCACAAGGCTAATGTGGCAACACAATCTGTTCTTCATTAAAATGCTAACTCATCACATGATGTCATCGGTTGAATCAAATAGGCATGAAACACTTCAAATGGAAACCCTGAAGCTAAGACTACCAACCGGTAGTCATCCCATATGAAACCTTGATGCAAAACATTCCATATATCGGTTCACATTCCAACATAGCGGTTCACTTGCACAAACATACCGCTTCACTTTTTCACATATACCGGTTCAAATTTCAACATACCGATTCAGTTGGACAGACATACCACTTCACTTTTTCACATATATCCATTCACAACATCATACTAGTTCTCTTGCAAGTTCTTACTTCAATATACTGGTTCACTCTTCATCATATTGACATCAATGACAACATACAATATCATCATGTCAACATACTCTACACATATGCCAACAATCTCCCCCTTTGGCATTGATGGCAATATGCAAAGATATCTTTGAGCTTCACATCTTCTCCCCCTTTGACAACAATGCCAAAGTGAAGGCATAAACATCTATGTTCTACTATGATGCTCCCTCTAAGGAGTAGCTTCCTTCAACACACCAATCCTGAGAAAAATATATCAATGTAGGCCCTGACGAATGTGGAGCACACACCTTTAGTTCACCTCTTGAAGGGGCAACACTCATAATTCACCTCTCAAATAGGTAAAGGTAGCCTTTGGTAGAGGCTTGGTGAATATGTCTGAGCATTGCTCCTTACTGGAAACATGTTCCGGTACAACTTCTTTGTTCTGAACCTTTTCCCTTAAGAAATGATATTTAAGCTCAAAGTGCTTGGTTCTACAATGTAAAACCGGATTCTTAGAGATGTTAATCACACTTGTGTTGTCACAAAATGTACTTACTGGTTTAGATACAAGAACTTTGAAGCCATTTAATACATGCTTCATCCAAATTTTTTGGGTACAGTTCATAAATGCTACAACATACTCCACTTCTGCTGTAGAATGAGAGATACAACTCTATTTCTTACTCATCCATGAGACCAGTCTTCCACCAAGAAAGAATGCACCACTGATTGTGCTCTTTCGGTCATCCACATTACCAGCCTAGTCAGCATCTGTAAACACTTTTAGGTTGAAATCATTACTGTATGGATACCATAATCCATAGTCAATAGTTCCCTTCAAATATCTGAGAATCCACTTGACTGCTACCAAGTGGGATTCTCTTAGGCTTTTTTGGAACCGTGCAGTAATGCCCACTGCATGTGCAATGTCTGGTCTGCTATGTACTACATAGTGCATTTTACCAATCATTGATCATTATTACTGTAGACGTATAAAAATGACCATATTCCCAAATGAATATTTTATGTTCATTTCTCTATTTAATTAAATCTAATTTAATTAAATTACACGCATTCCTCTATTTAATTAAGTAAATTACTCAATTAAATTCACTATACCCATTTAAATGAATAAATCATCTTATTCAATTAAATCCCCCTATCCACTTTTAATTAAATTTAAATTTAATTAAATAGTTATCCTAAATTGAATAAATCTAATTTATTTAATTTCTCCAAATTACAACCAAATTGAATTAAATTAACTTTATTTCAATTAAATCCTATTATCCTTCCATCCACTTGCACTTTCCTACATCTCCCACTTGCATTTTAAAACCTATTTCTAATCCCTTCTAGACTCTTCTAATCGCTTCTAATTAGCCTAACCCATCTTCTAAACTTTGTCACATCCCTAAAAAAAGGGAAGTCACTTCTCAAACCCTTAAAGTCTTTGATAACCATTAAAGGCTTCAAGTCTTCAACCACTTAATTTTCCAAAGTCTCCCAAACCATTAATGGTTAATTCAACCCTCTTACATGGTTAGAGACTTTTTGCCTAACTTAACCTTCATCCAACCCAAGGGTCTCATCAAACCTTTAATGCTTTGACCATGATTATCTCTTAATTATTTGCACAAGAGTTTATCCTTGGATTAACTCTTAATCCAATGGGTAAGCCTAACTTAATCTTAACCCTTATCTCTAGATGACCATGAGGTCTTCTCAGGCATTTATTGCCTCCAACCCCTTCTCTCAACCCAACCCTATGTTGACATTTGTCACCATTTCAATGGTGCAAATTGCAAACATGGATTCCCAACTTTCAAACTTAACCCTTGATCAACTCTTTCAATCCTAGCCATCCATTGCCCTATTTTTGCTATAAATAGAGCTCTCATTCCTCCATTTTCATAGATCATCCAAGTTTGTAGTATCATACTTATGCTCAAATACATTCAAGCTTTCATATCATTTTATGTTCATCATTTTAGCCTCTCTTTTAACTAGGAATTAGTCTAAATATGCATGTTTAGAATACTTTCTTTATCATTTAGCTCAATCATAGACTAATATATCATGTTAGGATAGTATTGTTTACTAATCTTGTCATCTTATAGCTAGTTTATGGTATTTCTAGAATCATGCATAGCTTAGGATGCATCTCATATTAAAACCAACAAAAGCATCCCTCATTCTTGCATTCGCCATCCCTGAACCATTTTGCTCAGTGATCTGAGAGCAAAAACATTGGTTTGAGGGACATTGTAAGATAGAGAACCATGGGACCCACCTTGGGAAGCTGAGTAATACTTCATTACTCCATAGCTTGCACCAAGAAGTCCTGTGTGTGTGTGTGGACAAGTATTTTGGAATATTTTCATATATTGAGTTTGTATTGACTCGCTTTTCCCACATACATTTTTGGGGTGCACCGTGGGGCCCTACCCCATATATCAAATCGGTATTTGAATTTAACCACTTTTGCAAGCACGCAGGAAAAATGAATTAGCACGTTAAGTCAACTATTTAGCGCATCCGGTTAACAGCCTAGCTCATTTGGTTCACTGTTCAGCACGTGGAGTCCATCATCTAGCACATGAAGTCCATATATTAGCGCATGACCCCCACTAATCTTTTCTTGTAGGTCTCCGCGCGAAAAAAAATAGGGCAGCGCTTTCGGCGCACAGAGTAGTGCATCCAAAAAATAGTGTAGCGCATTGAAACTTTCTTTGAGTGCATCACTGTTATATTATAGTGCGTATAGTTTGTTCTGTAGCGCATCACAAGCTGAAACAAAAAAAAAAAAAAATTGTAACCGAAAGTTAAAAATTAGACTTGTGGAAGTCCACCAAATCATGTAACATTTTTCCTCTAGTTTTCTTGCAGGATTCTAAAAAATTTGTTGCAGAAAGGAGCTTAATCTTAGAATATTTAGATAGTTAGGGTTTTCACTAACTTAGTTAAGTTAGTTTAAATTTTTGAACGTCTTTTATTCTTAAAATTGAACTCACTTATTTCTTTTGGGCTATAAAAAGAACCACTATCGGAAATTTTCTTGCTTTTATAGGAGAAAATTTTTATTTTAAGCTCTAAAACGAACAATACAAACTTTCCTTTTTTGCAAAAGTAGATATAAAAAGAACCTCACCATCCTTTGGTGTATAAAAGGATTCATTTTCAAATTTTGCAAAGGGAAAGAACCTCACTTACGAAGTTTTGTCACAATCAAAAGAGGGAAGTTATTCCCCTTTTCTGATTTTCTTTTGTTGACCATATCAAACATTTTGCTTTGTTGACCAGGTTCCTTCACTAGATTAAATAATCATTTCTTTGAGGAACTAAAAAGAACACCATGCTTTTCTTGGAGCAACATCTCCAAGTAGAGATTAGCAAATTACTGAATTGAAGGCTTAAAAAGAACTTTGATTGCCTTGTCTCGAAAGTGGAAGGAATATGCTCTCCCCTTAACTGGGTGATCAAAAATCGAGACCACTCTTAAAGCTTTCTGTATTTCAAGCATAAAACCTTTAGTAGGCCTTCCTTCCCGAGGAGTTGGAATCAACTCTTAAAGCCGTTTATGGCCGGTGTGAAGGGAACGACCTAAGTGGGGAACGACTTTGACGCCAAGAATTCCAACCCACTATAATCAAACGTGGAAAGTGATGAAAGTTCTTTTCAACGGTTGCGTGCAGCAATTAGCCTTCCCCTAGTATCCTCAAGATACGTAAATCCTTTGTTCTAAAGGTTGGGAAGCCTCCTGAGGGAGTTTATCACTGACAGTCAAATAGGAAGCCTGATTACGAACCATAGAAATAGAAGCTTTGAACCGAGTCAGTAACGAGACATTTATAACATCATAGTGCAAGGGTGGGGAAGAATCCGCCCCCAAGATTACTCACCATATATCTCCCAAGATAACTACTCAACTGTGAAGTGATTCACTTTGAGTTAATTTCAGGCAAAAGGCAAAACAATGGGCGCCCTCTAGGGGGTGACACGACTGTTTGAGCTGATGGAGTATCGAGACTAGTGGGCTATGATGTTATTTATGACCTTTGAATAAAGAGTCTTTCTGAAGTGTATTATTCATATCCAAACCTGTTAAAACATTGGAGATTTGAACACATCCTCGCAGAACATACACTTTTTGTTAGATTAGGCAAAATGGTTGTACTTTTTGTGTCGTGCTTGCATTTACTATTTCAGAAAATCATCCATCAAAGTTGAAAAATTCACAACAAAAATCCAAAATTTACAAAAAACCAGCCAAAGGAAAAATCAGAGCAGTTTAGCGCATAAGAGCAACTTCTTAACGCGTGAGGTAATTTTGTTAGCGCATCCAACCATCAAGTTAGCGCGTCTGTTCGAAACAGTACCATTTTATCCCAAAATCAAACCAATGTTGAAGCATTTAGTGCATCAACGAAACAGTCTAGCACGTGGAAGCATCAGCTTAGCACGTGGAAACCAAACATTAGCGCATCAGGTTCAAAAGTTAGCGCGTTACAGGCCCAGGCTAGCGCATGACTTTTTAAATAGATAGAAAATAATTTTTGAATAGTCAAAACTTTAGCGCATGTCTGGGGGCAGCCTAGCGTGTGTGGTCCTTATTTTAGCGCGTGAAGTAAATTGGGTAGTGCATCCTGTCTCTGTTTTAGCGCATGACCAAAATCAAAAAGGCAGAGGAAAAAACAGTGAGAAATTTTAAAAATTTTGAAAACATTTTCAAAAGCCTCTCATTATCAACAACATCTTTCATCAAAGAAGAGTAGTGAAAACAAACCGTTAAAACTATTTCTTGAGCCAAATTTGTGTCAAAACAAATGTTGTAAAAATCTTAAACTGATCGCATGATAAAACATATCTATCTTATCATAATCCAGAAACTTCATCATCAGTATCAATAGAATCCTTTACCATCTTACGGATTTCATCTCAAAAACTCTTGTTTAAAATTTTCAAGTTGTCAAATCAAGTCTCCATATCGGGAGACTTTTATCCATATCATTTGACACACTTTGTCATGAAGGGGCATCTAAACCTTCACTTTGATAGAGTAAGATTTGAAATTTTCCAAACAAGATCAACTGAATCCAAACAAATCAAAGGAAACCATTGATCACTCATGCATGACTAATCCTCATATTCTGAGAAGAAAGAACCTTTATCGTAACATCACGTTGAAGAAACAACAACCAAGTTTTTTCAAGTTCATCAAGAGAAATAAGTTTTTATACATCAATCATCAACTCTTCAAATCTCATCGGGTATTCCTTCATCACGTCAAATGTTCTATCCAAAACAAATCCAACGAATTTGACAAAGAACCCTTAAAAACAAGAGCCTACTGTCAAAAATCTGCTTTTAATCAAATCATAAACTGCGGAGGAAAGATCAATCCAGCATTCTTACCCGACGAGTGTATCATTTATAACACATCTCGACCAGAACTACCAACCCCTGAGCAACATATCAACGAGGATTTTGTCCCCTTCATCACTGAAAGTTTCTACTAAAATGCCTGTTACTCGCTCTCAAAGAAACCAACAAAGTGAGACACACGTAGAGTCTAGTATGAATCGAAGATTGTCCAATCCTTTTGAAGTTCCACACTTAGAAGAGACCAAAATTTCTAAAGCGCTTCTTCAGGAATGTCAGGAAAACCCTTCATTCCAAAAGCTTGTAGAAAGGCTTATGGAAACTGACAAAGAAAAGTATCTGCTAATGCTCACAAGTAAAGGCATTAAACTTCCCGAAGATTTAGACACAAACATCTTTAGAACCAGATCTCGAAAATATGCATATCAAGAACAAAAAAGAGAAGACATAACTCGTAACTTTGAACAACACATACCTGAGCAACACATTCTAGAACAACGTCTACCAGAAATGCGTATACCTGAGCTAGAAACTCCAGAACAAAACATACCATTTACCACACCTTTTCAGCTAAGAACTAATACAAGGGAAGAAATTTTCCCTCGGCAAAATAATGCGCCTTTGGTTGCTCTTACTCAACAAATGCAAATGTTACAAAAACAAATACATGACATGCAACAAGGGACAACAGTGCGATACTCTTTAAACAAAATCTTTCCTTATCCATTTGACAGAAGATTGAACATGGTGCCTTTTCCTCCAAACTCAGACGTTCCCAAATTTGATAAATATGATGGGAAAAGTGATCCCCGTGATCATGTTAGAAAATTTTGCACAATGAGTCTTGAATTTGCTCATGATGACACCTATCTGATGAGGTTATTCCCAAGAAGCCTGGGAGGGCAAACAATGGAATGGTTATCCAAAATTACACCACCTGTCAGATCATTTGATGAATTGGTTAAAAAATTCATAACCCAATATTCCTATAACATCCAACATGCCATAACCATGCTAGATGTCTGCAACACCAAACAAAAGAACAACAAAACATTTATGATATTCCTTCAACACTGGCAACGTATGGTATCACAATATCCTCGAGATATTCCTAAAAAGGAGAAAATGGAAATCTTCATCGACAATTTGAATGGTGAAATGAGTTACAAGCTAAAAATTCAATGCATACTGTCTTTCGCTAAATTGATTGAAAATGGCATTCAAGTAGAGGAAGCGTGTGTCAAAAAGGGAACACTCAAATTCTACAAAGAAGGAACAAACTCATCAAACTACAATAACCAGAACAACAACAACTTGGACAAGTCTCGGTTCTGGACTCAAAACAAAAATGAAAGAAACAATGAAATGCATGATCCAAAATCTAAGCAACCAGTGCTCGCATTATTCGGAAATTCTCAGGCTACGAAAAATCCTAAAAGTGCTAATCCAAATGCTAACACATATGCACCAAATAGTGATCAAGGACAACTCAACATAAACAACACCAATGATACTCAAAGCAAAAACATGAATCCAGGACCTAACAACAATTCATGAAACAACACAAACAATTTCCAAAAGCATATCTTTACACCACTGGGGCAATCACTAGAATTAGCATTCAGAGAACTTTTGGCGAACAAGATTCTTTCTTTGCCTCCAATCAGCAACTATGAACCCCAAATCAAACCACCTTGGTGGAATGATTCACACTATTGTGATTTCCATCGTAACAAGGGCATCAGATGAACGATTGCATGAGATTGAAACACATGGTGCAGGACATGATTGATCGAGGTGACTTAATGGTAGATGGTCTCAAAACAAATGGTGATCACGGAGCCTTTAAAAATCCTCTCCCAAATTACAACAAAGATGGAGCTTCAACCTCGAATGATACATGTGGAGCTCGTATCAACCATATCTACAACAACACCATAAACCACATATCAGCTGAAGATCATCAAGTAAATGTCATCACCATCCGAGATCGGCGTGATCTTGAATCTGTCAATGTAACAACTCAAACTCAGAAATACGTCTTAAAAGGACATACGTCATCTACAACTACTACACCAAAAATCCAATATGACTTGGTTAGCCAACTACGCAAAACTCTAGCTCAGATATCTATACTAGAATTGCTGAAACTATCACCGAAGCACAAACACATATTGGAACAAGCACTATTGGAAACCAATGTACCTCAAAATCTGGATACAGATAGATTTCAAGCCATGGTCGCCCATATGACTGGACCTCATAACCTCACCTTCTTAGAGCATGACAATGCTTCCTTAAGCCATCTGCATAACACTCCTCTCCATATCGAAGTCATTGTTTGCAAACACCAAGTAAAAAGAGTCTTAATAGATGGAGGAGCTGGACTTAATATATGTACTTTAAAGCTTATCCGTGCATTAGGCTTCTCAGAAGAGTCTATTGATCCCTGCAAGAAGATTACCATCAAGGCATATGATGATGAGGAAAGGTCCTCTAAAGGAACTATGATGTTACCCATTCAAGTAGGACCAGTGCAAAAAGATACTGTGTCAGGTCTTAGACATAGATCTCACCTACAATATTTTATTAGGGTGGCCCTGGATACATGAAATGGAAGCAGTACCTTCTACATATCACCAGTGTGTCAAATTTCCTTATGATAGACAAGAAATCTCGATATCTGCTGATCACAATCCATTTCAACATTGCAACACAATGGGGGCAGCCCAAGACAGTTTGGTTCCTCATAATAGAGAAAAGCAGTGATCTTCAACATTAGATCTCCAAACAGCAAAGCCCAACTCCTTATTTGGAGATTTCAAACAGAAAATGCAAATCAAAGACCAAGGCATGGGAAAATACTCTTTGGAGCCCTTATGTTTGGCCAAATTGCCAACATCACCTAGATCTCATGGATTGCCTACTACATCAACACATCTAGTCACTCAACCCATCACCAAATTTGATGGTACCTTCATCTAATTGGGCACACTAGCACATGAATCAGAAGACAAGGATCTTCTTAGTTGGTTATACAAAGATGAGGAAGAAGATAACAAAGTAACTACTCTAGACATTGTTCTACCAACACACCTATATGGCAAAGGATACTTAATCATGTAGAAAATGGGATATGAAGGTAAAGGACCTATTGGGAAACGCAGAGAAGGAGTCACTGAACCCATAGATCTTCCTTCACAACCCAGTAGAAACAAAGCAGGATTGGGTTGTGAGCTCACTTTCATATTAAAAAGGCTGCCCAACATAACTACAAAACCTCAATGGAAAGTAAAGAAGAAGTACAAAGAAGAATCCTGGCAGGAAGCACTCTTTGAATCAACAGAAACAATCCGCAAGGCATGGGAACGTCAAGATCAAAAGTTACATCAGGAAAAGCTTCTAAGCCATAAAAGGGCCATATCTGCAGCAGTAGCTCATGTTCAGAATCCCCTATTTCAAGAACCAATAAAATCATCTCCCGATACCTTTATTTCTCCCCAAGGAAGCACAGTCTATGAACAAATACAGAAAGTAGAAGCCGGATCTGACACAGAATCAACAAAAACTGTCAAAATGGTATCCATCATCAAAGATTTGTTTTCACCATATAACATACCAGTTTACAGCACTGATAGAATCTAGGATGAGGCCTTTGAGACTGATTCCAATGAATATGAATGGGGTACCTACTCCAATGCTACTACAGATATCCCTGATGATATTGATTTCATATCCTTTTCTCAAGAAGAACATAACGCAGAAGATAGACCTCTTGAATTTGGACCACAAAATATTTATGACGCTAAGGAAAGCAAACAAAAACACTATGAACAAGTCTATACAGAAAATAATACCATCGAAGACCTCGACGAAATCTTGGACTCCTTTAAAACCAAGAACAATCACAATGAAAACTCTGTCCTAACACTTACAGTAGCAGAACTTGATCCACCTAACGATTCCTTACCACTTGTCTTTTCTAACCTCATCGACTGGGATGAACCTGAAATCCATGATATACCAATTTTCCCAGATGATGAATCTATTGTCCATTACCTATTTACCATAAATCCGGAAACAAGCTCTACTAGTGAACAAAGTAATGATGTCTGCAAACCAAGAAGTGCCAAGTCTCTCAGTCGCAAAAATGAACCAAGTAAAAGATCTAATGCTGAAAACCAAAAAATGGCAGTTCTAGATCACAAAAAAGTAAAAATAAAGGATGCATCTAAGGGTGAAAACCTTTTTAAGGCACCTAACGATGGGAGACTTGACACTCTTCCTGAGTACTTTCATGAGTGATCACCCATATTGATTGAGCCCACTCAATCAATCAACATTGGTACCACAGAAGCAGTCAAAAACCTACACCTTGCAAAATTTCTGACAGAGGAAAGATCAGCACTCATCATTTTCTTTAAAGAATAGCAAATTAACTTTGCTTGGTGTAAAGCGGAAAAATCGAACCCTAGTCGTTCTCCCCTCCCCAACTCCAAGGAGAGAGAAGGGAGAGTCACTAGGGTTGATGGTTTTCACTTAGGGGAAACTTTACATTCAAAAGAGGGGTTGAAACCCACAAGATCCAATCCCACGCAATGCAAGATTGGATTCTAAATGAGTTTCAAGGGTTGTGATAGCAAGGATACCCTCTTTTGTAAAGAATGTAGATAGAAAGATTAAGCTAGGAATACATAGAAAGTGAGAAAGATTCGCTTATAAACTGAGATAGGGATATAGGATGAGGCTGCGGACCTGGAATTAGTAGTAAAATGTCGAGATGGCACTGTCCTGCAAATTTGAGCAAAAGTTGACAGGACGATGGCGCCCGACGTGCACACGGTCCTCCGAAAAATCCGCGAAACGAAGGGGGATTTGTTCGTCTCTGCATAAGGATTCCAGATCTTCAATTTCAGCCGCGTACCTACAACCTATACACAGAAAAGAGAAGATGATTGGGGGGTTAGGGATTAGGGGTTTGCCCTTAGGTCAAACCCCGGTTTTGGAATTAACCAAGAAATGAGAAATGCTTGTAAATGTAATGTAAAACAAGTACTAATACCTTGTTGTAAGGATGTTTGTATCCTTATATGGGAAGGTATAGATGTTGTTGTTTGTTGTATGTTGTAGCATGTAATGTGTTGTAAGTGATCTCCTCTTCAATGGTTGAATCCTTGTCTTGAATGCAACACTTAGCCTTGAATGGAGACTTAGAATGATCAATTGCTTGAAGGAATGCTTGAATGCTTGAATGCTTGAATGCTTGAATGCTTGAATGCTTGAATGTTTGAATATCGTTTCCACCTTTTTCCCATCCTCTTCAAAATGAGAGAGGAAAATTAGTTTATATACTTGCCAATTAGGGTTAAAAGACTGATTTTCCTGACCTTAGGCCGACCAGGAAATATTATTTTCCAAATTGCAAACACAAAGACCCGAAGCCCCATAGGAGACCGGGCCCAAAAATAGGGCCAGGGACTAGGGTGCTGGGCGCCCTGGTCCTGAAGGACCAGGGTGCTGGGCGCTCTGATCCCACCTCTCGGGACAGTAGGGTGCAAGGAGGATCAGGCAGGGTGCTGGAAAAATGCAGTTTTTGGTGTCATGAGCAAGTTTCGGGGTCTCCATTCAGGTTTAGTGTTGTGTCGCCATCGTGAAGACCCAAATGAGGTTGAAATTGCAAGTGTTGCAATTTTAGGACGCTACATTTAGCCCCCACTTTAGCGGGAGTATAAGCGTACGCTTATACTTCCGGTAAAGTACAAGGAAACAACATTGAAAAACTTTCACCATGTCAAGGAGGCAAGATACACCAAGCCCCCAGTGGACTAAGGATCTTACGACTTCGATTGACAAAGTAAAAGGGAAGATCACGAGGGAGAACCATGACTATCAGTAGTAAGGTTCCCTCACTATGAGTCATGCAAGAAAGATATCAAAAATTTTCAAGGCAAAGCTAAATTTGTCAGGAAATTTTCAAGTATCTTGAAAAGATATGAATGGGATGTTTGCCCCCCTACGTTAAAGTGATCGCACACGCCTCACCGGGGGTGATTGCTTTAAGGTAGTGATACATATAAGAATGAGAAAGGAAAGGAGCATGTTATCACAAGGATTTAGCCCCCAAGTGTGAGATAAGCCCAAGGATAATAGACACAAAACACAAAGCACGAGGTGACTTCGCTTTCCTCGGGGTCAGTATACTGTATGATAATTCATGTATATCATATGTATGTATGCATAATTGTTCTTCATTCCCCAATCAAGGAAGGTCACCTAGAAGAAGGGAACACATGTGTCTTTTGAGTCAACATGAGAGAGATCAAGAGATCTCAATGCTTTGCATCGTCCTCAAGTAGACAACACTAAGGACAACAAATAGAAGAATGAGAATAACATATAGAAGAAGTAACAAAAGAGAGGGGGAGAGAATCTACTATGCAAATGAAACTAGTGAGAGAGATCATCAGGTGAGACAGAGGAATCAGTAGTATCAATCGCATTAGAGGTATGAGAAGGCAATGGATCAGTGAAAATCTGAAGATTTTGGTTAGGAGGAGCTACAGATGTGTTGCCTTTATCATTCACTCCAGAAACAGAGATAGTATTATTATCAATCAAATCTTGAATTTTACCCTTTAAAGCAAAACATTTTTCAGTATCATGCCCAGGATGACGATGAAATTGACAAAAAGATTTGTTATCAAAATAGGGTGAATTAATCTTTGCAGGATCTATTTGCCTTATAGGAGGAAGAGTAAGCACATTTTGTTGCAATAACTTATTCATAATACTATGCAATGATTCATTCAAAGGAGTAAACTTTCTTTCTTTCCTGAAAAACTTAGAAATAGGAGACACACCTGATGCTGCATTCACATTGTTGTTGATGATGTTTTCATTGAATTTAATGGACTCTCTGTTCGGTTTAAACTTCCCAAATGGTTGTTGACTACTATCACCTTTATCACTCGGAGCCATAGGATGTGATTGTTCCATTTGACTCACAGTCAGTTGATAATTGTGAAGAGTTGCGCACAACTGTTGGAAAGAAGTAAACTCAGAAAATAGGAGTTTTTCTCTAATGTCTTTTTGTAAATTAGAAATAAAGATTCTTTGAATATCATTGTCAGGCACTAGAAAAGAAATTTGAGCATACAAATGCTTATATCTACCAATGAAATCAGTCACTTTTTCTTTAACACCTTGTTTACAATGCATTAAATCAATCAAAGTAACTTTAGGACTTATATTGTTTTGAAATTGTTGAATGAAAGCATTTGCAAGTTGTTCGAAAGAAGTAATAGAATAGGAAGGCAACGAGCAATACCCTTGTAAGGCTTTGTCTCTTAATGTTCTAGTAAACAGTTTTGCAAGCAACCTTTGGTCATAAGCAAAATCAGTACATATTGTTTGAAAGGTCTTAACATGTGTTAGAGGATCACCCTTACCATTATAAAGATCCAAATGTGGAATTTCAACATGTTTAGGGGGAATAGCTCGAACAATATCAAGAGAAAGTGGGCTCGCAACATCAAATGTGGGCACACTAAACTTAGATTGATTCATAGAGGCAATTTGTTGCTGTAAAGAAGAGACAGTTTGTGCAAGATTATTAATGGTCGCTTCAATCGAAGAGTTCATATTAGACATGTTAGATTGTGATGGAGGTGTTATGTTATTGAAAGAAGGTAGAGAGTAAGGTGGTGGGACACTATGATAGTTAGTCATAGGAGATGATTGGAAAGGAGGAACACTACAAGGAGGAATGGAAGGGTTAAATGAATTGCCTCCTTGCGTCATGTTCATTTGTGGAGATATAAGAGGAACAGTCATTGAAGGAATGAATGAAGAAGTTGGATTGAATGAAGGAAGAGGGTTGATTGAAGAAGAGGGATTGCCCCCATGACTGGTGTTCATAGGAGGAATGTCTTGTGTTAAAGTAGTCATTATGTTTGATGTAAAAGTAGGTATGCTAGCAATAGAAGTCATCAAAGGAATAGAATGATTGACTTGAGTAGGAGGTTGTGTATAACCTAAGGTTTCCGCACAACTTTTCATAGGCATCACATTCGAATCCACAATGTGTGCAATACCACGCAAAATATCAATTCCATTCTTATCACTTTGAAGCATACGTTTTAGACCCTCAATTAAAGGAAGAGCTTGACTATTAGGGTATTCTTGAAACATCCATTGTCGAAAATCGTCAAATTGGTTATCCAATTTTGAAAGTTGTTCTACAGAAACCTCATGGAAAGCTTCTTCATCATTAAGAGGATTAGAGGAATTACCCATGTCCTCGTTAAAAAGACCATTCAAATTAGGTTCCATCTCCTCAGTAATTAAACCTTGGAAAGACTTAATTCTAAGGCTTCGTCTAACGGGAATAGTGTAAGTAGGGCTTATTGTTGTAAAACTCATGCACTAAAGAGAGAGAGAAGATTTTGAATCTTAGAGGTAGCAAATTTCAGTAAAACCAGCCAATCTTCTAGATTTAAGCTGTTAAATACATTCAGGACAATCTCCCAAAATTTTGGAAAAAATGTCTGGGACCGTGGCGCTCGGGGTGCACACGGTCCTCGCAACTTTTTTCGAAATTTGCAGGTATGAAAGTTATGATGATTTTATAGCTAACCTGAAAAAATTGAGTGATTTTACGATCTGTAGATAAGCCAAATTAAAGTTGCAATCTCAAAATTGAACCCTACCAAGATTGTCGAAAAATGCAAAATTTGAATTTTGAAAAAGAGAGGGAAACTAAAATTTTGAATTATATGATTTTAGAGGGAATACCAAAAGCAATGCAAGTTTTGAAATTTGAAAGTTGACTCAATTTCACGCAAAATTCAATTTTGAAAGCGGAAATCAAAGTTGTTGTAATTAAGCACTTAATTTCAAAAGTCACAAATTCTAAAAATTTGAATAAATCACTAAAATTTTGAATGAATGCTAACACACTTTTCAAATTTAGGACTGTAAGAAACACAATTTTGACACAAATTTCAATTTCAACAATTTTTGAATGATTAGAAGCCTCAATCCAAGCAATCGCTAGACCAACTTTGACTGTAATTCTGAAGGTGTTAAAATTGATAAAATCAGCCAAAATTCTAGATTTTAGCAGAAAAATACAATAAGATCTAGCTCCCGAAATTTCAGAAAAAATGTCGGGGACGATGGCGCTCGGGGTGCACACGGTCCTCACAACTTTTTTCCAAATTTTCAGGGATGAAAGATATTGTGATTTTATTGCAGAATCCAAAGTTACAGCTGATTTGGAGATGTTTTGATCAGTGAAATTGTCGGACAAAGGTTGAATCAAGAGGGTTTCAAAAATTAGGGTTTTGACACCTAACCACTTAATTTTCAAAATTAAAGCACAAATATGAATTGATAATTTGTAATAGAAGGGCAGATCTGAAACAAGCATTAACAATTAAACATTTCACAAGTTTAATTACTAAAAAGAAAATTTAGGCTTTTTATGCAATTAACCTCTAAAATTTTGCAAAAGATCAAACATGGAAATGTAATCAAGGAATCCAATTTTCAAATCTAATTATGAATAATCAAAAAGGATGTTCACGTCGGGTTCACCAAAATGTAAAGCAGAAAAATCAAACCCTAGTCGTTCTCCCCTCCCCAACTCCGAGAGAGAAGGGAGAGTCACTAGGGTTGATGGTTTTCACTTAGGGGAGACTTTACATTCAAAAGAGGGGTTGAAACCCACAAGATGCAATCCCACACAATGCAAAATTGGATTCTAAATGAGTTTCAAGGGTTGTGATAGCAAGGATACCCTCTTTTGTAAAGAATGTAGATAGAAAGATTAAGCTAGGAATACATAGAAATTGAGAAAGATTCACTTATAAACTGAGATAGGGATATAGGATGAAGCTGCGGACCTGGAATTAGTAGTAAAATGTCGAGACGACGTTGTCCTGCAAATTTGAGCAAAAGTTGACGGGACGATGGCGCCCGACATGCACACGGTCCTCCGAAAAATCCGCGAAACGAAGGGGGATCTGTTCATCTCTGCACAAGGATTCCAGATCTTCAATTTCAGCCGCGTACCTGCAACCTACACACAGAAAAACGAAGACGATTGGGGGGTTAGGGATTAGGGGTTTTCCCTTAGGTCAAACCCCAGTTTTGGAATTAACCAAGAAATGAGAAATGCTTGTAAATGTAATGTAAAACAAGTACTAATACCTTGTTGTAAGGATGTTTGTATCCTTATATGCGAAGGTATAGATGTTGTTGTTTGTTGTATGTTGTATGTTGTAGCATGTAATGTGTTGTAAGTGATCTCCTCTTCAATGGTTGAATCCTTGTCTTGAATGCAACACTTAGCCTTGAATGGAGACTTAGAATGATCAATTGCTTGAAGGAATGCTTGAATGCTTGAATGCTTGAATGTTTGAATATCGTTTCCACCTTTTTCCCATCCTCTTCAAAATGAGAGAGGAAAAGTAGTTTATATACTTGCCAATTAAGGTTAAAAGACTGATTTTCCTAACCTTAGGCCGACCAGGAAATATTATTTTCCAAATTGCAAACACAAAGACCCGAAGCCCCATAGGAGACCGGGCCCAAAAATAGGGCCAGGGACCAGGGTGCTGGGCGCCATGGTCCTGGGGGACCAGGGCACTGGGCGCCCTGGTCCTGAAGGACCAGGGCGCTGGGCGCTCTGGTCCCACCTCCCGGGACAGCAGGGTGCAAGGAGGATCAGGCAGGGTGCTGGAAAAATGCAGTTTTTGGTGTCATGAGCAAGTTTCGGGGTCTCCATTCAGGTTTAGTGTTGCGTCGCCATCGTGAAGACCGAAATGCGGTCGAAATTGCAAGTGTCGCAATTTTAGGATGCTACACTTGGTCATATGCCGATATGCCCAGAGTGGATCCACACTTAATCATGCATCACTTATCCATCTCTTCCAGAGTTAAACCAGTCAAGAAAAAGCTATGAAAGATGATTCCACAGGTAGCACTCATGGTCAAAACTGAACTAAAGAAACTATTAGACGTCGGATTCATCCGACCCATTGACTATGCAAAATGGATTTCCAACATCGTGCCAGTATCAAAACCAGATGGTAGTATCAAAATATGCACTGACTTTCCCTTGCCCAGTATCGACATAATTGTTGATCTCAGAGAAGGCCATGCAATGCTCTCACTAATGGACGGTTTCTCAGGCTATAATCAAATCAAAATAGCCCTAGAAGATCAAGATAAATCTGCATTCACCTGTCCTTGGGGAATGTATTATTGGAATGTTATGCCTTTTCGCTTAAAGAATGCAGGGGCCACTTATCAAAGAGCAATGACAACAATATTCCATGACATGATTCATACTTTCATGGAAGACTATGTGGATGATTTACTTGCTAAATCCTTCACCCGAGCAGAACATCTTAGCATCCTAACAAAGATCTTTGATCGATTGGAGAAATTTGAAGTCAGGCTCAACCCTAAGAAGTGTGTCTTCGGGGTTACATTAGGTGAGTTACTAGGCTATATAGTCTCAGCTAAAGGTATTGAAGTAGATCCAGCAAAGGTACAAGCCATTATGGACATGCCACTACCAAAGAATATCAGCCAACTTAGGTCTCTATAAGGACGACTTCAATCAATCATGCAATTTATCGCCCAGCTAGCAGATAAAAATTCTACCATTTAACCATTTACTACACAAAAATGTACCATTCAGATGGGAAACCAAGTGTGCAGAATCTTTTTACCTAATCAAACAATACCTAATGAATCCACCAGTTCTAATACCACCAATCGCAGGAAAGCCACTTATCCTATATATCTCAACAATAGTTATATCACTAGGAGCACTATTGGCACAAGAAGATCAACAAGGAAAGGAATAGGCCATATATTATATCAGTAGGACATTGATTAGCTATTAACTCAACTATACATTCATTGAAAAGGCTTGCCTAATAGTGGTCTTCGCATCTAAGAAGTTCCGACATTATATGCTAGCACACACCATTAAGCTAGTCGCAAAAACTGATCCTCTCAAATATCTACTCAGCAAGGTAGCTCTTACAGGCCGATTGGCTAAATGGGCCATGATTCTCAATGAATTCGACATTCAATACAGAGAAAGACTAGCCATCAAAGGACAAGCAATTGCAGATCAGTTGGCTAAAGCACCGCTACCAGGAAAACAAACTATGGAGATTGAATTTCTGGACAAGGACGTTCTTGCTCTTTCTACCAAACAATGGACCCTATACTTTGATGGATCCTACACACAACATGGTTCAAGTGCTGGCATTTTATTCATCACTCCTAAAGGGCACACTATACCAAGATCATATAGGCTTATGTTTCCATGCACAAATAATGTGGTTGAATATGAGGCATTGGTTATAGGCATCAAAATGGCTGTAGAATGGAAAATCACAGAGTTAAAGGTCTATGAAGACTCACAACTAGTCGTCCATCAAATCAACAATGACTATCAGACAAAAGATGACAAACTACTACCCTACAAGTGAATGGTGGATGATTTCAAACAGTATTTTGTACACATCACCTTCGAACAAATACCAAGGTTGAACAACAAAGCAGCTGATGCAATGGCTACAATCACTTCACTACTACAAATTTCAAAGCAACAAAGTCGTTACGAGTTCTTGGTAGAGCAACTATTCTCCCCAGCCTATGACCACTCTGAATCCCATGTTATCTATGCCTTGACTAGTTCAGATTCTCCGTTATGTGGACCAATATACAACTACCTCAAGAACAATATCTTACCCATTGACCAATCCCGTAACCAAAAACGTAACTTTATCCAGCAAGTTGCCCATTATACCCTTACCGCTGATACTTTGTATCGTCGAGGTCTAGATGGTACTCTTCTTCATTGCCTTGATCGTAATGATTCTGATTCTGCTTTACACGAGCTTCACGAAGGTATTTGTGGAACACATTCAAGTAGTACTACTCTTGCTAAAAAATTTCTAAGAATGGGATACTACTGGCCTACAATGGAGAAAGATTCATACCACTTCGCCAAGAAATGTCCTAAATGCCAGATCCATGGTAATCTAATACATGCACCAGCATAGGAATTACAGCCATTTACAACATCCTGGCCCTTTTGTCAGTGGGGACTAGACTTAGTTGGCAAAATTCATCCTTCGTCTTCAAATGGACACAAGTTCATTATAACCGCAACAAAATAATTTACCAAATGGATAGAAGCAGTCCCCATGATCACAGTGATTGGGAAACAAATTGCCTCTTTTATCCTAAATTATCTAATTTGTAGATATGGTATTCCAAGTTCAATCATCACAGATAATGGATGACCTTTCAAAAACCAAGATGTACAAGAACTATGTGAAAAATTCAAAATCCAACATTGGTTCTCTACACCATACTACCCACAAGGAAATGGTCAAGCAGAAGCATCTAACAAGACAATACTGAAAATCCTAAAGAAAACAATGAATGATGCCGGCAAAGATTGGTACGTCCAACTCAATCCAGCACTTTGGGCATATAGAACCAGCATTTGCACACCTACAGGAGCAACACCATACTCATTGGTATATGGATCAGAAGCCATTTTACCACTAGAAGTAGAAATCCCATCTCTTAGAATCTCTTTGAAAGGTTTAATCCTCGATGAAGAGTATCGAGTTAACCGACTGCAAGAACTTGAACTATTAGATAAAAGACGTCAGCATGCTTACACTCATATCAAAGCATATCAGCAACGCATGTGCAGGAGCTACAATCATAAGGTCATTCCTCGCAACTTCAAAGTTGGTGACCTAGTCCTCAAAGAAAATCCAAGAAATCAGCAAGATCGATAAAAGAAAGGGAAATTTGAACCTAACTGGTTGGGTCCCTATGTCATCATATCAGTCTATGGATCAGGTGCCTATCAGCTAACAACTTCAGAAGGAGATGTGCTCGACGAACCAACTAAAAACATCCATATGAAGAAGTACTACACTTAAGTAGCCTAGTGCACGGAAAAAGCCAAAAAAAAGCCAAAAATAAAAAAATCTAGAAAAAGCAAAAACACAAAGTACAATAAAAACAAATGGTGAAAACCTAGTGAACAGGCACTCTTGTGAAAGAATGGCTCCTCTATCTATCTCCATATCATTTTATCCATACAAACACTATCGGCCATCGCCCGACACTTAGCACATACCCATTCAGGACACAGCATAGTCACTATCCTAGGTTATCCATATATATCCTTTTACCACATTCCACCATGGCTTGGAAATCACTGTACATATTCATATCAGGAGGCACACTCAGCTAGGGGTATTAAAATCATCCAAAACTTGCAAACATTCAAGACATCAAAACTATTTACAAAAATCAGAAGCATAACATCCAACAACCAAAACTACGCTTCATCGCTAAAACAAAAAACAAACAATTCAAGAAATACCAAGGATGGATGATTTTCTAAAGTACTGAATGTGGCATTATTGCATAAAAATCTTGACTATTTTTGCATTTTGAACTTTTTAATTATTGGATTCTCTTCCTTTTCTCACTAAATGCTTCAAAGCTAGAGATCATGGGGAACTTCCAATATTTTTCTTAGTCTTCCATCTAGGAAGCGATCACTTGTACTATGTGAATACTTGCCTCGAGACATGATACGTCGAATATCACTGAAGGCCTGATTCCACTTCACACATACAAATGATTTAATCTTGTCCGTTTATGCAATACACACTCAGGTTGTCCTAGTTCAATTATACCTTGATGCTTGTGCTACCTTGCAAAATAAAAACATCATGTAAATTTTTCTCAGGTCATCATGGTTTAATTATACCATTATGCTTGTATAAATTTTCAACATATCCTACACAAATCACTGCTCAATGATGATACCTACAAAGAAAGCAAACAACATATGGCTATATCGGGTGGTAAATACAAAATGGGGATGCTACCAAAAACAATTCATTGCATATCATTTTCCAATTAGTTGTATATAATTTTTAAACATAGTTGCATCTCATTTTAAACATAGTAGCATATCATTTTACATTTAATTACATATCAAATCATACATCTCATTTTCAAGATACATCTCACAGCATATCAAATCATACATCTCATTTTCAAGATACATCTCACAAACATATTAAAAAGCATACATCCAGCATCATACATTATATCATATATTTAAGCATTGCATCATCATAAACTAAAGAATAACCCACATAACATGCATCCATATAAACACACCACATGATCAAAGAAAATGGTGTCATATATATATATATATAGATATATATATATATATATATATATATCTCAACAATGATCAAAATGTACAAAATATATCATCACTCTGTCTAGTACCAAGAATACAATGATCAAAGTACAATAGAGACCACGTCTCTCAAGTGTGGCCATCCCCTAACGGAGATGGTCTTGCTCCAAATGTCCCCACCCTTGGATCTCCAGGAGGGTCCTATCTTGGTGGCCCTATCACACCTCGGCTCTCAGACCGCGACCCAGTATCTCGAGATCGACTGGATCTCGACTATGTGAAGCTCTGTACTCGGCGATCCCTAGGTACCGCAGCCTCATAATGCCGCCGGTAGTACTCCGCCTCCTGAGCTCTCAATGCTAGCTCTCTCAGGGTGTCTCTCATCAGACCACCCACCACTGCTCTCTGTATACTGGCTGCAAGCTCCTTTGCTCGCCCCCTCTGCTCTATCTCTTTGTCCCACTCAGTGGTCAACTGCGCAATCTACTGCTGATATGCCAAAACTTGTGCCTGCAGCTATTGTACAGTCACCTGCAGGGTCTAAATCTGAGCATCCTCAACATGAGTAGGGACTCGAACTCGTAGTGGTACCTATGCAGGGGCAACCCCTCTCACTCTGCCTATCCTCGGTGCTGGAGGTGGGAGCACATCCATCCTCCTCCTCTGTGCTGGTCACATCATCTCATCAGTACCCCCCACTGCAGCTATCACCTCCCCCACCCTCCCCTCTCCACCGGCTCCAATAGCCAATCCGCCTCTCCCCCTGTCTATCACCACCTGTCTAACCGCTCTCTCCACACCTCTATCTCCTCTCCTCCCTTTATCTCCCCACCTCCCTCTAACTCCTCTCCCTCGTCGTCCTGCTCCATCATCTCCATCATCCTCATCATCTCCCTCTCCCTCCTCCTCATCATCATCAAATGCTGGCCGCATCTCCTCAGGATCAGATATCGTGGCCACCGCCCACGCAGCAAACAATCTCGCGAACTCATCAGTCATGCCCGCATCCAAAATCTCTAGGGCATAATCCTCTATCTGACCCACCAAATCGACAAACTCCTCCACCACCACCACACTATCAATGGTCGGGCCCCAATTAGCTACATCCTACCCCCGCCGTGCATATAAGTAAGCTCTCTGAGGTATACCCTGCTATCGACCAAACTGTCTCAAAACTCTGGTCACCACAAACCTCTCAATGACAAATGGGGTCCTCCTAATCAGGTATCTCATCATGAACACATAGGGCATCTCCATCCCATCCTCCGCCCACACCTCGCATCCTGTATACGGTCGCCATGTGACCGTATCGATGGCATCCAAAACTCTCCTCCAATGCTCTAGTTTTCCCAGCTTCCATTGGACAACTAGACCCCTATACCCATAAGCGTATGCACATCCAATGGGCCTATCTCTGTCTGCTAATGGCCTAGCAGCCGGAATGTGCTCCCAGCACCATACTTGTAACAGCGTCATGCCAGCTGAAAAACTACCGTAACCGAGGTATACCACCTCATGCAGATCCCTATACAGATGGACTAGCATGGCCAATCCCCATGCGAACCTATGACCCTATATAACCATCTCCTCTAAAACTAGCCCCCATCCCACTGAGAATCCCTTTGACCTACGATCAGGACAAAGGAATCCACCAATAAACCCTGCTAGTACTGATAGAAAGGGTGCATAATCTAGGTCTAGGAACTCCTACCACAGGATCTCATATCTGTAGACTGTCTCATCATGAAAAATGTGGTGAAGTGCCTTTGTACCACCCTCCTCTGACTGCTCATATGGTAGTAGTGTACCTACTACTAGTATGCGTAGGATCCTATAATAGTCCTCTGGTGTGACTATCATCTCCCCTGTGGCAAAATGAAAGGTGTTCATGTCGCTATGCCACCTCTCTACAAGTGCTGTAAGTAGCCCTCAGTTCACAGTGAACCATGACATATCCAAAAGGGATGTCAAACTGCATCTATCAATGATATCCAGATCGGCCTGTGTCAACCATGGTATCAATGTCCACGGCCTCAAAAATCACTCCCGCGACTAAACCACACCCAATTGCTCCTGTCAACAAGCAAAACAAATCCAATATCAGTTTCCACATCAAAACAACGATATCAAAATCAAACTCACATCAACAACATGAAACAATTTGCTCATCTACATCAAGTTCAAAATCCTATCATTTCATATCAACTTGTAACACAACTCAAGTTATCAAAAACCATATCAAAACTTGTAATACAACTCAAGTCTCCAGATCACATAAACTTGTAAAACAACTCAAGTTTCCAACCCATATTAGCTTGTAACACAAATCAGGCTTCACACATTGAACTTGAAACAGAGTGCAAAAACAAATCATATTTTGATCCATTCAACACGTTGATATCTATGCATAACTTGACATCTCGTACATCAAAACAAGTTATATCGACACTCATATTGGACAAATCCATAAAAATCATGACAACACAACACAACAATTTCACAAATCACCTCATCTCACCAAATTTTTCCAAATGCGCTAAAACAGATTCTCGCTGTGCTAAAAACCACCCACGCGCTAGGCTATTTTTCCTACGTGTTACTCTATCCACCCTATGCGCTAGACTGACTCTATGCACTAAATCTTTCTCCCCATGCACCACCTAACCTACACTATGCACTAAAACCTACCCACACGCTAATCTCTACCTTGCTGGTGCTACCTATTTGACCCGATGTGCTAGGTCTACCTTACATGCTAAAACCCCTTACCTATGCAAACCACTGTGACCCCTATGTGCTAGGTCTACCCTACGCACTACCCTGTTGACCTGACGCACTACCCTATGCTCTACATGCGCAATTTTCACTACCTGTGCTACCCTAGACTCGCTATGTGCTATGCTATTTTGTTTTGGATGCAGCCCTAAAATTCAGCTTCATGGGCTACCTAAATTTTTGTATGCGCTACTTTGTGACTTTGATGTGCTAAACTGCTAAAACCGAATTTCAAAAATAAAAAAATGACCAAAAATGACCAAATCAAAAATAAAAAAAGGGTCAAAAATGTTGACTTACTGGTGGTCTATATGCAGCAGGTCTTGGGTACCTCCGAACGCGCTCAAAATGATGTCTGGAATAAGGAATGGGCATTTTGACTTCAGACCAACTTCTCTTTCTCCAAAGTCAACAATGCACAAATGAATCAAATCAAAGCCCTTTTCCCCTTTTATAGGAGGAAAATGAACTTAGGGGTGGCAAATCGAACATGTAATATGGTCGCAGCCTCCTCTATACCCTACACAATATACATTATTGGGAGATGAATCAATTTCCACATTTCATATAGACAAAATCATACACACCACACACAATTCATCAATTCCAATCAAAAAATTTTAAAATATTGATTCATCTCTCGAGGGGGCATCATGCATCAAATCAAATCTGGGACACGACTTGCAAACCATGAGAGCAATACAAATATTTCATTTGATCATAAATCACGATAAGGCATCATTTTCTTTGAAATAACATGTGCACACACGTCACTTCAAAGAGGGGCAAAATGTAGACGTATAAAAATGACCATATTCCCAAATGAATATTTTATGTTCATTTCTCTATTTAATTAAATCTAATTTAATTAAATTACACACATTCCTCTATTTAATTAAGTAAATTACTCAATTAAATTCACTATACCCATTTAAATGAATAAATCATCTTATTCAATTAAATTCCCCTATCCACTTTTAATTAAATTCAAATTTAATTAAATAGTTATCCTAAATTGTATAAATCTAATTTATTTAATTTCCCCAAATTACAACCAAATTGAATTAAATTAACTTTATTTCAATTAAATCCTATTATCCTTCCATCCACTTGCACTTTCCTACATCTTGCACTTGCATTTTAAAACCTATTTCTAATCCCTTCTAGACTCTTCTAATCACTTCTAATTAGCCTAACCCATCTTCTAAACTTTGTCACATCCCTAAGCAAAGGGAAGTCACTTCTCAAACCCTTAAAGTCTTTGATAACCATTAAAGGCTTCAAGTCTTCAACCACTTAATTTTCCAAAGTCTCCCAAACCATTAATGGTTAATTCAACCCTCTTACATGGTTAGAGACTTTTTGCCTAACTTAACCTTCATCCAACCCAAGGGTCTCATCAAGCCTTTAATGCTTTGACCATGATTATCTCTTAATTATTTGCACAAGAGTTTATCCTTGGATTAACTCTTAATCCAATGGGTAAGCCTAACTTAAGCTTAACCCTTATCTCTAGATGACCATGAGGTCTTCTCAGGCATTTAATGCCTCCAACCCCTTCTCTCAACCCAACCCTATGTTGACATTTGTCACCATTTCATTGGTGTAAATTGCAAACATGGATTCCCAACTTTCAAACTTAACCCTTGATCAACTCTTTCAATCCTAGCCATCCATTGCCCTATTTTTGCTATAAATAGAGCTCTCATTCCTCCATTTTCATAGATCATCTAGGTTTGTAGTATCATACTTATGCTCAAATACATTCAAGATTTCATATCATTTTATGCTCATCATTTTAGCCTCTCTTTTAACTAGGAATTAGTCTAAATATGCATGTTTAGAATACTTTCTTTATCATTTAGCTCAATCATAGACTAATATATCATGTTAGGATAGTATTGTTTACAAATCTTGTCATCTTATAGCTATTTTATGGCATTTCTAGAATCATGCATAGCTTAGGATGCATCTCATATTAAAACCAACAAAAGCATCCCTCGTTCTTGCATTTGCCATCCCTGAACCATTTTGCTCAGTGATCTGAGAGCAAAAACATTGGTTTGAGGGACATTGTAAGATAGAGAACCATGGGACCCACCTTGGGAAGCTGAGTAATACTTCATTACTCCATAGCTTGCACCAAGAAGTCCTGTGTGTGTGTGTGGACAAGTATTTTGGAATATTTTCATATATTGAGTTTGTATTGACTCGCTTTTCCCACATACATTTTTGGGGTGCACTGTGGGGCCCTACCCCATATATCAAATTGGTATTTGAATTTAACCACTTTTGCAGGCACGCGAGAAAAATGAATTAGCACGTTAAGTCAACTATTTAGCGCATCCGGTTAACAGCCTAGTGCATTCGGTTCACTGTTCAGCGCATGGAGTCCATCATCTAGCGCGTGAAATCCATATATTAGCGCATGACCCCCACTAATCTTTTCCTGTAGGTCTCAGCGCGAAAAAAAATAGGGCAGCGCTTTCGGCGCACAGAGTAGCGCATACAAAAAATAGTGTAGCGCACTGAAACTTTCTTTGAGTGCATCACTGTTATATTATAGTGCAGACAGTTTGTTCTGTAGCGCATCACAGGCTGAAACAAAAAAAAAAAATTGTAACCGAAAGTTAAAAATTAGACTTGTGGAAGTCCACCAAATCATGTAACATTTTTCCTCTGGTTTTCTTGCAGGATTCTAAAAAATTTGTTGCAGAAAGGAGCTTAATCTTAGAATATTTAGATAGTTAGGGTTTTCACTAACTTAGTTAAGTTAGTTTAAATTTTTGAACGTCTTTTATTCTTAAAATTGAACTCACTTATTTCTTTTGGGCTATAAAAAGAACCACTATCAGAATCAAATCTCCTCCAAAGATTATGTCATCAACAAATACCTCATAGATCAGAATCTGATCTCCTTCTGACTTCAAGTAGATATTACTATCCTCACTTGTTCTCTCAAATCCAATCTTCACAAGATGGGAGTGCAAGCATTCATACCATGTTCTAAGTGCCTGCTTTAGTCCATACAAGGCCTTATGTAGCCTACACACCATCTCACTATCTTCTGATAGGGCAAACCCATCTGGTTGCTCTATATACACCTCCTCTTCTAGTATTCCATTTAGGAATGCAGACTTTACATCCATTTGATATACTTTGAATCCCTTAAATGTTGCATATGCAAGAAGCATACGAACTCCTTCCAATCTGGCTACTGGAGAAAAGGTTTCTCCATAGTCTTCTTGTTCTTCTTGGGCCTATCCTGTACACACCAATTTGGCTTTGTTTCTAACCATTGAGCCATCTTCATTCAGCTTATTTCTAAAAACCCATTTTGTGCCAATGACATTTTAATGCTCTAATCTGGGTACCAAAGACCATGTACCATTCTTTTCTATCTGGTCAAGTTCCTCTTCCATTGCCTTGATCGAGTCTTCATCTTTATGTGCCTCTCTGAATGTTTTTGGCTCAAATTCAGAGATCATGCAAGAGTTTTCTCTGATCTTCTTGTAAGAATTTTTGCATCCTTGTCTCCTATGATCTGCTTTAGATCATGATTCAACTTTACATACCTAGGAATGATTTTAGTTATTTCCTCTTGCTTTTCTTCTTCATCCTTATCTTCATCAGCATCAGCATCTACCGATGTAGGAGCATTGTAACTGGTGCTTGGCTATTTTGCAACCGGTTCCCTAAAGGTTACTACCAGTTCATTTCCTACTTGCTCATTGTTGGTTTCCTCAGATTTCTCAGAGCTTTGATCAACTCTAACATTGATGCTTTCAACAATTTTGTGAGTCCTATTGTTGAAACATTTGAGATCTTTTCTCTTTGTGGAATACCAGAGGAATATTCCCTCATCATATTTAGCATCAAACTTGCTCTAATGTTCACTCCTCTTGATATAATATCTACTAGCAAACACTCTAAAGTAGCTTACCACTAGTGTCATACCAGTCCAATACTCATAAGGTGTTTTATCCTTACCCTTTTTGATGAGTACCTAGTTCATTGTGTAGACTGCAGTGCTCACCGCTTCTCTCCAAAACGTGTGAGCAACCTTTCCTTGGATCAACATAGTTCTAGCTACTTCAACCATAGTCTGATTGTTTCTCTCTACTAGGTCATTCTATTGTGGCATCTAGGGACAAACAGTTGCCTCTTGATGCCATTCTCTTCACAATATTTGTTGAATTCACTGGAAGTGAATTCTCCTCCTTGATCAGTTCTTAAGCACTTAATCCTCTTACCACTTTGTTTTTCTGCAAGTGCTCTGAAGGCTTTGAACTTTCCAAAAGCTTCAGATTTGTCCTTCAAGAATGTGACCAACATCATTCTTGACCAATCATCAATAAGAATCATAAAATACCTATCTCCCTACACACTCCTAGTTTTCATAGGACCACACAAGTCAATATGCATAAGATCAAGTAAATTGTCTGTAGTGAAAGGTTTACCTTTAAAGGTTGAGGAAGACATTTTCCCCAGTTGACACTCTCTTCACAAAGGATTCTTCAGTTTTCTCAGCATAGGCAATCCTTTAACTACCTTGATCTTACTGGCCTTCACAATATTATCAAAGTTTACATGGCAGAGTCTCCTATGCCATATCCAGCTATCCTTAAACTTAGCCATTAGACATGTACTGACATTAGCATTTAGCTAAAATAGATTACCTTTGGTCTGCATGCCGGTAGACCATTCTTTCCTTTGATTTTGCACACTCCATTTTTGAATTCCATAGTGAGTCCATTATCATGCAGTTGAGCAACACTCAAAAGGTTCTGTCTGAGACCTTCTACCCAATACACATTATCAACACTGCTTCTTCCATTCAAAGAGATGGACCCTCTACCTTTTACCACACATGGTACATCATTAACAAAATGAACTACACCACCATCATACTCTTCTAGAGATAGAAACTTACTCTGGTCACCAATCATATGGTGAGAACAACCACTGTCAATAATCCACTCATTGGAATTATCAAAGCGGGAAACAATAGCCTTCTTGTCTGACACATCTTCCTTGACTAATACAAACACAATATCTTCATTTTCTCCATCTTCTGATTCCTCATCAATGACACCTTCATCAACTGCTACAAAATAGTTTCTCCGGTTTCCTCCTTTGAACTTCTTGAACCTCTTGGTTTATCCTTGCTGTCACCATTAGGGTAGTTTACAACAATGTGTCCTATCCAGTTACAAGAAAAATATTTAAAAGGAAGCTTACCTCTATATTTACCAGTTCCCTTGGGAAGTCTCTTGGCAAGAAGAGATTCAAATTCCTTCAAGATCTCCTCATCATCCATTTTCCTACTTTGTCTTGGTTCACCACTGGAACTAGCTTCTTTGCCTTTTCTAGATGGTGCATCAAATGCTCTGAAGGTTGATTCGGTCTTCTAATTACTGCCATCATAATTATTTAGCTCATAAGTTGTTAACTTTGCAATGATGGAGTCCAGGGATACCTTTGTCTTATCTATAGACCTCAACTCCTAAATAGTAGCAACCCTTATTGCATAGATCGGTAATAAGGATCTCAAAAATTTGCTAACAACAGTGGAATCTTCCATTTTACCACCTAAACTCTTGATATCTCCAGCAACATTTTTGATTCTCATTCCATATTGTTGAATGGTCTCTCCTTCAACCATCTGCATGTCTTCAAACTTTCCCCTAAGACTTTCTTCCTTATCTTGTTTCACATGCTCATCACTGCCATCGATATTCTCAAGGGAATCCCATACTTCTTTGGGATTCTCATTGTCCTAAACATCAATAAACTCAGTGTCAAATAAACTGATGATTAGGGCTTCCATGACTTTCCCATTCTCCTGATTCTCTCTCTTTTGTTCATCGGTGAGAGCGGTACGGATAACATAAGTATTCTCAACATAGCTCGAGTGTTGAGCACCCATGCTTTTGATGTATATCTTCATTCTATCCTTCCATATTTTAAAGATGTCTCTATTGACCTTTGGACTTTCCCTCTTCATCATTAGAGTAGGATCGTTACCTCAAGCAGTTAAGCTTACAACTCAGAGGACTTGGAGGATGCTTTGATACCAATTGATGAATCAATGATGAACAATTAGTACTAAACCAGTCCTAAGAGGGGGGGTGACTCAGACTAAGAAAAACACTTTTCCTTGAACCGGTTTGACTAAGAACACTGCACTTGACTGGCAAGCAATAACACCAATCTAAACAAAGATTACTACTGGTTAAACACAGTGAAAGATATAAACCGGTAACTCAGCTTTCCACACAATCTAACATCTTATTTCCACTTCACCCATATGCATACACAAGTAATACTTCAACAGAAATGTAAAGACTTACTAGTTCAACATGCTTTACCTCTTAACAGAGAATAACAAAGCATAGCATGAAAAGCATCACACATAACACACATATTTTTCACATGGAAACCCAACTGGGAAAAACCACGGTGGGGATGAATACCCACAAGCTATCCTTTGAACCCTTTTGAAGTTCACTCTTTTAGGAGCCTAGTTTGGTTAAAGACTTTACAATAGGTTCTATTAGGAACTAATCCTGCTAGGGATCACCCGGTTAAGGGTTAAACCCTGTTAAAGGTTATCGTGTTAAAGGATTTTAAGAACTCAATGATTTTGAGTCAACCTATTAAAGGATTTACAGGAAGCCGGTTAAAGCTACCTTGTTAAGGGATTTTCCAACTATTGGAGTGGTTAGAGGTCAACAGGTATTACAATGATCTGGTAACAACACTTAATGCCAATGCAGATTCGCTTTAGTTCCTTCCTTCTACAATCACACTCTAAAGGTATCTATTCTCTTATCTGGTCTAGCAAGAATCACGTATCTTTGTAATTGGATACACACACAACATTTGTCAACAATTTCAACATGAAAAAAAACATTGACCTTATAGGAAACAGATAGGTCGGTAGCATAAACCCTAAACCCTAAACATTTAGGTTAAGCAATTTAGTCGGCTCAATCCTAACCATTGATCATATTGTATTGATTACAATAGTCTTGAATAGATCTCAAGACACTCTCCAATTTTTGTTCTTCACTGCTTCTTGGAGGCTGATAACCCATCACGTGTTCTCCACCGATTACAAAGACTTCACACATTCCCAAGGTAGATAGGATGAATCTCCTTCATGCAAGATCCTTCACACGTACAAGGCTAACATGGCAACACAATATGTTCTTCATTACAATGCTAACTCATCACACTATGTCATTGGTTGAATCACATAGGCATAGAACCCTTCAACTGGAAACCCTGAAGCTAAGACTACCAATCGGTAGTCATCCCATATGAAACCTTGATACAAAACATTCTATATACCAGTTCACATTCCAACATACCGGTTCACTTAGACAAACATAACGCTTCACTTTTTCACATATATCGGTTCACATTTCAACATACCGGTTCATTTGGATAGACATACTGCTTTACTTTTTCACATATACCGGTTCACAAAATCATACTAGTTCTCTTGCAAGTGCTTACTTCAATATACCAGTTCACTCTTCATCATATTGACATCAATGACATACAATATCATCATGTCAACATACTCTGCACATATGCCAACACCTTGAAGGGTGGTGGAGTAGTAGGGGAGAGTGTTTTGAATTAGATAGAGGATAAAGTGTGGATTTGGGGAAATGATGACCCAAAATAGAAGAAGGGGATGATGGAGTTGGGATTATGGATTTCGGGACATAAGGACCCAAAATAGATTTTGAAGATGAAGGAGTGTAAGATGGAGGATTGGAGGACTTATGAATGGATGGAGCTTTTGGATTAGCAAGCTTGGATGCCAATTTTGATTTTACTTTGGGATGCATTGCTTCTTTGGGAATCCACATAGTATTTGATTTTTTCTTTTGGGGCCTCTATGGCCTGTTTGATTTTTCTTTCTTTCTGATCACATTTTTATTTTAAGGATTTTATTTTGAGGGGACATGTTGATCATTTGATTTTTGTGGATTTTCAGCTTTATTCTTTTTAGATTGGGCATCCAAATTGCTTCCAATCGAAATGGGATGGGTGCATGAGGATGAAGGATTGATGGATTTTATGGATGGGATGGTGGAAAGAGAGTGTTGGGAGGCATCGAAGGATGTGTGCCTTTGTTGATCTTTCTTAGGGATTATTTGAGGTGATGGAGTGGTGGATGGAGGGATGTAAAGACCCAATATGGATGGAAGAGATGGAGGATTGAGCATCGGAACATAGGGGCCCAAAATGGATGCGGAAAATGAGTGATAATGGGATTTTGATTTGTATGAGGGAAGTTTGGATTTAGGAGGAATAGATGATGTAGCAACATCTTGATCATTATCTTATGGACCCTTATTATTTTGGAAACAAGATGTGAGTCCATTTTGACGGGGATGAGATGTGGAAGGAAGATTAGGATCTTTAGATGGATTGGGATCATGAAATGGAGACAAAGGGATAATTTAATCTTGACTACGGAGGGTATCATGAGATGGAGTGGGAGGGGTGATTGGATCATGAGATGGAATAGGATCATGCAATGATAGAGGAATCATATGATCATGAGAGGAAGTGGAGGGGATGGGATCATTAGATGGAGTGGAGGGAGATGCATCATGAGATGGAGAGGTTTCTATGCTAGCATGCCTTGGAACAAGCTTTTGGCATGTTTGGAGTTGTAGGGATTGTGTGATGGAGTAAGGTATGGAAGCTTCAACTTGGGTGGATGGGGGAATGATGGTATCATGAAGTGCGGAGGATTGGGATTTGATTTGAGGTGGAGGTGTGATGGGATGGGGTGTGAGATAGAATAGCCTAGTCTATGCTCCTGGATCCTTTCATTGGATCACCTGGTGTTCTTCTCACACCCTAGTGTCTCTAGGACTCCCTTTGCTTGAGGAATCCCCTGACCTTGCCTAATCCACCCACCAATGAGTTGCTATGCTGCTACTAAGGTCTCACCTACTCATGAGACTCAAAACCCCTTACTATGGCTAATAAGGGATAAGGCTTTTTCCACACTTTCCAAGGTCTTAGAAAGGTTAACTCGGGTCTCAAACCATGTTTTATATCCCTCCATGTGCCCCCAAGAAGTTTCTACCTTCATCCTTTCTATCGATTTCACTGTTTTGTGTTTTTGCTTACAAAATAGGGCTACAAGGATTAGGACCAATTAGGCCTCCTAAACGGTCTTCTAGGGATCCCTCTCACAATTGATGTAGAAACAAACCTGACTCCCAAAATGGACTGCCATTCAATTGGCAAGGCCTCAAGGATTTCCTAGGTTTTGGGCCTCCAAGTGGTCATACAGTGCCTAGGGCAAATTTTGGGTTTTTTTAAGGGTTTTGTGAGGGCTTTGTGGTTTGCCTGGGTCATAGTGAAGGTTTTGTGTGTTCACCACCTTGTTTGGATTGGTGGAGGCTCCTCCTTCACACCAATGATGCTTCTAACACTCCTTTGCACTCCCTCCAATATATGTGCTCTCCTCTATCCAACCTTGCTCTCCAAGACCTCTGCAATTCAACCTCTCCTAACCGGGCACTGTCCAGTCTCGCCTAGGAGTAGGCCTTTTCTTGGCCTTCCTGCATTTTTAAGGGCCCTATTTTCTTGGAACTATAGTACAAGGTCTTCACATCCATTCCCCATGGTTTCATGGTGGTTCCACAATGGGTAATGGAGTTAAGACTTCATTTACACAATCCTATCCAAAACTAGACAGTAAGAAGATAGTTTACAAACTATTTACACACACACTCAATCTGCAAGTAAAAACCTAAACTAATTGCTTGAAATGAAATTATTTACACCATGACAAACATTCCACATAGATTTAGATGTTTCTCAATCCATTAAATTGCTTGTTCTCTTCATTCAAACTGACTGGTAATAGTTTTACAGTCTCAGTCTGATATCTTTGCTAGGGTCGTACTATGTCTGACATCCAACCCATGAATTTAGGGTTTTCTAGCACTTATACTATCTTTGCCTCAATCTATGTGCCCAAACTAGGGTTTTCCACACTAACCTAAAGAAATTGACATCATGGTGGAAAAGTTGCTTGACAACTTTTAAAAGTTGTCATGCAACTTTTGAGCAACTTTCCCAATGTTTCTTTTTATGACTCCTAGACCCACAATGGGCCAAACTAAGGACACCACCATTATATAAAAGACCCCTAAACACTTCAAGGACACACATACCCTCCATTTTCAGGAAAATCACAATCTTGACTCATGGCCCCTAAGATCTCCACTAGGACCCTAACTAGGACCTAGTCTAGCACACATGAGTTCATAACTCTTATTCATGTACAATGGCTTCTAAAGAAGCAAGACACCAACTAGACAAAGAAAAAGAAATAGTCTGGAAGGGTGATTCTACACCATACTCCCCCTCTGCACATGACTTAAGAAATAGAAGAAGAGATGAGAGTCGAGTCTATTTCAAGTGCCTTGAATTTGCTCTCCTCCACCCATGTAGCTTCAGATACTGGTTGATCTGCCCATTTCACTAAGTGCTCTATGTAGACCTGATGTCTAGTTGACTTCTTCACCCTTGATTCCAAGATCTCCTCTGCTTTAGGCTTCTTCACCTATGGTAAGACATTAATATCAAGGTCCTGCAGTACCTTGGCATGGTTCTCAATCTGCCCTACTATCTCACCCTTGTACATGATCAAGTTAGCTACATTAAAGACTGGTGATATAGCTAAATCTAAAGGAAGGTCAACTTTGTAGGCATTCTTACCATATTGCGATAGGATTATACAAGGTCCTACCCTTCTCATTTGCAGTTTGGTAGGCTTTCCACCTTGCATCCTAGCTTTACTCAAATGGACCATCACATAATCACCCACCTTAAATTGAACTTCTCTCCTTTTCTCATCCACTTTGGCTTTCAGTTTTTGAGTGGATTCAAGGATGGCCTTCTTAACTTGCTCCTGAACTTCCTTGATGGTCTGAGTGAAGTCTTCTTCTTGCCTACTCTTCATTTCCAAAGTACTAAGGTCTCTCAACTCACATACTCCTCTTGCATGTCTACCATATACCACCTCAAAAGGACTTCTACCAGTGGTTCTATTCACACTATCATTATATGCATACACTACTTGAGAGATGATTAGGTCCCATGTTTGGCCATACTCCTTAGTCAAACACCTCAACAAGTTACCTAACACCCTATTGATGACTTCAATCTGACCATCTATTTGTGGATGGTAAGCTGAGCTAAATGGCAAGTTAGTTCCTAGTCTCCTCCATAATGTTTGCCAAAAATGACCCATGAACTTGTTGTCCCTGTCTGAAACAATGCTTAAAGGGAGTCCATGAATCCTAACAATCTCTTTGAAGAAGAGATGTGCAACATAGCTTGCATCATGTGTAGTCTTACATGGGATAAAATGAGTCATCTTGGAAAATCTATCTACTACCACATAGATGTTGTCCATACCTATTTTTGTCTTGGAAATTTCTACTACAAAGTCCATGCTTATACATTCCCAAGGTCTGTTAGGAACCGGTAGTGGTTGATATAAACCAGCATTGATTGATCCATCTTTGGCTCTTTGGCATACACCACACTGTTCTACATATCTTTTCACATCTCTTGGAAACTTTGGCCAATAGTAGTATCTCTGCACTAAATCTAGGGTCTTATTAATCCCAAAGTGTCCACTCAAACTGCCATTATGTTTCTCTTGGATGAGGTTTTCCCTCATAGATCCTCTAGGTACACACAATTGGTTACCCTTGAACAAGAGACCATTTTGGAGAGTGTAATCTACATACTCACCATGGAAATGGTTCTCAAACTCTTTGCAAACCTTGTAAGCTATTGAGAAATCTTCATCTCCTTCATAGAGGTCTTTGAAACCTTCTATTCCTATGCTCTACAACTGTAACTCTTGAACTGTCAACAACTTCCTGCTTAATGCATCTGCCACCTTATTAAGTTGTCCCTTCTTATGCTTGATGGTGAAGGTGAAGGATTGGAGGTATTCCATCCATTTCAGATGCCTATTTCTTAGCTTCTCTTGAGTGTTGATGTAACTCAATGCTTGATTGTCTATGAACACTACAAATTCTTTTGGAAGTAGGTAATGCCTCCATTTCTTTAGAGACTGCACTAATGCATACAACTATAGGTCATAAGCTGAGTACTTCTTCTTTGCTTCATTAAGCTTCTTACTGAAAATGCCACAGGTCTTCCATCTTGACTCAACACATCGCCTACTGCAATTCCACTTGCATCACACTCCAAAGTGAATAGCTTATCAAACGTAGGTAGGAGAAGGATAGGTTTTGTGGCTACTTCCTGTTTCAACAATTGAAATGCTTTGTCTACCTGCTCAGTCCATTCAAACTTAGTTTTAAGGCCTCCTTTGATGGTGTCAAGGACTGGTGCACATATACCCACTGAAATACCTCACAAATTTCCTATAGAATTGATCTAATCCATGGGAACTTCTAACTTCAGTCCCTGTTTTAGGTGCAGGCCAATTCAAAATTGCCTCCACTTTGCTTGGATCCATCTTTAAGGTTCCCTTAGACACCACAAATCTTAGGTAAACTAGCTCTTGCTTCAAGAAGTCACACTTCTCTAGGTTGATGGATTATTTCTCCTCATGCAACCTTTCTAAAACTAACCTCAAATGCTCAAGGTGCTCTTCCTTGGTTCTACTATAGATGAGAATGTCATCTAGGTACACTACCACAAATCTGCCTATGAAATCCTTCAACACCTCATTCATCAACCTCATGAAGGTGCTTGGAGCATTAGTAAGCCCAAATGGCATCACAAGCCACTCATACAATCCATCTATGGTTTTAAAAGCAGTCTTCCACTCATCACCCTCCTTAATTCTTATCTAGTGATAACCACTTTTAAGGTCTAGCTTGGTAAAATACATAGCCCCTCCTAAACAATCCATTAGATCCTCTATTCTAGGAATAGGAAACCTATACCTTATGGTAATCCTATTGATTTCTCTTGAGTCCATGCAAAGTCTCCAGTTACCTCCTTTTTTTGATGCTAGCACTATCGGGACTGCACATGGGCTTATGCTCTTCTTAATCAGTCCTTGTTCCAATAACTCCTACACTTGCCTTGCTACCTCATTATTCTAATCATGTGTGAGCTTATATGTAGCCTTGTTAGGTAGGGATGCACCAGGAACAAAGTCTATCTGATGGCTTATAGACCTTCTTGGTGGGAGTGTTGTAGGTTCTCCATCACTCATTATATCCTTATACTCTTGCAACATTTTCTTTACATCCTTAGGTCCTTCTGCCTACAACTTGTCTTCTTTCTCACTTGGCTTCACAAAGATGGCACACTACACTCTCTCCTCCTCATGTAGAAAATTTAGGAACTCTTTACCAGTAGCCATTAAAACACTAGGTGTTTTTGAAGTGCCCTCTTCATCCTCTGTCAAAGACTAAATCTTGAAAGTCTTGCTGTCCTTCTTGAATGATATGGAGTTCTCCTCTCCATCATAGATCACCTTCCTATCAAATTGCCAGGGTCTCCCTAGCAAAAAGTGACATGCATCCATAGGCAACACATCACAAAGGATTTTGTCCTTGTATCCTCCAATAGAAAACTCTACCCAAGTCTGCTCATTGACTAGCACACTCTATCCTTTGTTCAACCAAGTCACTTTGTAAGGATTGGTGTGGGGTATTCTTGTGAGTTTTAACTTGCTAACTGCCTCTTCTAAGATGATGTTGTCAGTTGAGCCTGTATCAACTATCACCTTGCACACTTTACCTAGAACTTTGTATCTCACCCTAAACAATGCTCTCCTATGTTTGGGTTCCTCCTTAAATGGCTGTCTAATCAAAATCCTATTGAACATCAGATTTTCCCCAACTTCAAATTCAATCTGGTCCACATCCGGTGTCTTGCTACTTGAAGACTCTTCTTGTGCATAAACAACCCTCTTTCCACTGTTTGATGAGGTAGGCTTGTCAGGGCATCTATATGCTAGGTGTCCCAATTGTCCACAATTATAACACTTCATAGTTGCAAAATAGGAGTTACCTCTATCGGTACCTCTACCCCTATTTGGACCACCTTGTGCACCTCTTCCTCTAGAGTGTCGTCCTCTGAGATTGGTTTCACTACCATGCTCAGTCAACTTGGCTTCTCCTTGGTTCCTTGGCTCATTTGTCTTGATTTGGTAACCACCTCGGTGATTCACTTGATCTCTACCTCTGCCTCTACCCCTGTTATTGGAGTCTCCTTTCCTTTTGTTCCTCTCTTCTACCTTGATAGCAAGCTGATGGCATTTCTGAACAGTAGTAGGAGTCCATAGGCTTATCTCCTCCTGAATGTTCCACTTTAGGCCGCTTAGATACCTAGCCACCTTAATAGATTCATCTTCTTGGACTTTAGATCTTAGACATAGCTTTTGAAACTCCTCTGTGTAGGAGGCCACATCAAGATCCTTCTGCTTCAATCCTTGTCTCTTCTTATGAAGTTGGACTTCATAATCCTCTAGTAAGTAGTTCTCCTTAATCTTACTCACCATAGCTTTCCAATTTGCAATAGGTAGCTTCCCCATGCTAACCCTTTCTTCTTGCAGGTACTTCCACCATGTCAAAGCTGCTCCCCTTAATCTTGATTTGGCAACTTTAACCTTCTGAGCCTCTATCACTCCTTCACACTCAAAGTGGTTTTCCATGCCCTCAATCCATTTCATAATAGTGTCTATGTCCATTCTTCCACTGAAATATGGCAATCCTTCAAAGGCTTTGGTGTTCAAGGCCTTAATAGCCTTCACAAAAGGTTCTTCATTGAACAAGGGATCTGGTTTAGGAATTATGTCATATATATCTATAGTCTTCTTCCCTTTACCCTTGGTATCTTCATCCCAAGGTTCATGTTTTCTCTGATCCACCACTTCCTACAGTTTATCCCTTATCTCACTCATTGTTGCTTCAAGGGGCCTATTCTTCTCCTTCTGTTCTTCTACCTCTCTATCCAGCTCTGCATTAGTAACCATTTTTCTCTCCCCTACTAATTCACCAGTATATAGAGACATACACAGTCCAACAAGTCTTTCACTCGCTCTGATACCAATTTGATGGGATGGGGTGTGGGATAGACTAGCCTAGTCTATGTCCTAGATCCTTTCCTTGGATCACCTGGTGTTCTTCTCACACCCTATTGTCTCTAGGACTCCCTTTGCTTGAGGAATCCCCTGACCTTGCCCAATCCACCCACCAATGAGTTGCTATGCTGCTGCTAAGGTCTCACCTACTCATGAGACTCAAAACCCCTAACTATGGCTAATAAGGCCTAAGGCTTGTTCCACACTTTCCAAGGTATTAGCAAGGTTAACTTAGGTTTCAAACCATGTTTTATATCCCTCCATGTTCCCCCAAGAATTTTCTACCTTTATCCTTTCTATCGATTTCACTGTTTTGTGTTTTTCCTTACAAAACAGGGCTACAAGGATTAGGACCAATTAGGCCTCCTAACCGGTCTTCTAGGGCTCCCTCTCACAACCGATGCAGAAACAACCCTAACTACCAAAATGGAATACCATTCAATTGGCAAGGCCTCAAGGATTTCCTAGGTTTTGGGCCTCCAAGTGGCCGTACAGTGCCTAGGGCAAATTTTGGGTTTTTTTAAGGGTTTTGTGAGGGTTTTGTGGTCTGCCTGGGTCATAGTGAAGTTTTTGTGTGTTCACCACCTTTTTTGGATTGGTGGATGCTCCTCCTTCACACCAATTATGCTTCTAACACTCCTTTGCACTTCCTCCAATAGATGTGCTCTCCTCTATCCAACCTTTCTCTCCAAGACCTCTGCAATTCAATCTCTCCTAACTGGGCACTATCTAGTCTCGCCTAGGAGTAGGTCTTTTCTTGGCCTTCCTGAATTTTTAAGGGCCCTTCTTTCTTGGAACTATAGTATAGGGTCTTCACATCCATTCCCCATGGTTTCATGGTGGTTCCACAATGGGGAATGGAGTTAAGACTTCATTTACACAATCTTGTCCAAAACCAGATAGTAAGAAGACAGTTTACAAACTATTTACACACACACTCAATCTACAAGTAAAAACCTAAACTAATTGCTTGAAATGAAAGTATTTACACCATGACAAACATTCCCAATAGATTGAGGCGTTTCTCAATCCATTAACTTGCTTGTTCTCTTCATTCAAACTGACTGGTAACAATTTTACAGTCTCAGTCTGATATCTTTGTTAGGGTCGTACTATGTCTGACATCCAACCCATGAATTTAGGGTTTTCTAGTACTTATACTACCTTTTCCTTGGTCTATGTGCCCAAACTATGGTTTTCCACACTAACCTAAAGAACTTGACATCATGGTGGAAAAGTTGCTTGACAACTTTTAAAAGTTGTCATGCAACTTTTGCAACTTTTGAGCAACTTTCCCAATGTTTCTTTTTATGACTCCTAGACCCACAATGGGTGATGCAGAGGCTAGAGGATATAGTTGAAATCTTGTAAACTAAAGTGGAATATGGACCCAAACCCCAACACTCCTATGGTGTTTCAAATGCTCAATATGCCTCAATAGGCTCAAAACTTGTCTTCACCTTAATCAGGTGTTTCCCCTGCCTCCACACACTTAAAAAAACTTCACTTAACATGTTCCAAAGGTTTTCAAACCATCAAACCTTCAATTGATATCAAAACCCAAATCTAGCCCTTCACTAGGCCTAGTTTCCTAGTAGCCTGCTGGGCTGTTTTTGGCTCTTTTCACACACATTTCCCAAAACATGGACCAATGTTATGACTGATTTAGATGCACAATATAAACCTCTATCAACTCCCAAAATATTGCCTATGGCTGTTTTGGAACAAAGCCTTCAAAAAACCGCTGTCCTCATTCCCCAAAAGGGCTAATTAGGTCCACTTTGTGAAGGAAGTACCCTCCAAACTCACAACCAGATTAAACCCTTTTGTACAGTCTTTAGTTGGGCTCCCAATCCAAGGATTTTCAAGGTTTTAAGTCTTGGTTGCACTCCTAAATACCCAAACACCAAAACCCTCCTTAAAATGGCTTAAAAACTAGGGCCTTCTTGTTCAAACCCCAAAACTCACTTCCAGAACTTCTCCTTCAATATTCATCATGCATTTACCATCCCCTAATGCTTTTTCACATAAAAATACTACCTCCTTAAGGTAGATCTTCTGCTGCTACAACTATGGCATCAAAACCATGTATTTTCCCAGTCAAAACCCATGGTGTACACCTGCAACTTCACATCTCCAGCATGTTATAAGGGTTAGAAATGTATTATACATGTTAGGCAGAGCCTCTCCTATGAGAATCAGATTCTTACATCCATAGAAGGGCTCCAAATTGCATTTTGGGCCTTCAATGCCAATGAAACACTCAGAAAATTTAGGACAGCCAACACAAAATGATAATATCTGATCAAAACCTTCTATAAAATCATTCAAAACAATGTTTAATACTGATTCCTAAATTCCTTTAGCCTCCACCATGAACATACAACACTTCCCAATCAATAAACCATCAATAAAATCAAAGGAAAAGCAAGAAAAGACTAGTTTTTATTGATTTTACTGTTTTGTCCGTACTATGTCCGTACAGTACATCCAACCAAGCCAAAATGGCATTACAAAGCTTTATAAATCCTTCCTCTAACTTCCCAAACCGAAATCCAATTAGTTTGAGTGATTAGAGTGACAAAACAACTCATAAACCACTTTCCCTCCAAAACTGTAACTAGCCATTAAAATTCAAAATTTGAATTTCTAACTTTATTTCTAAAGCATTTCATCAACTAAAACCTATCCTAATCAAATTATTTTGACATGATATGGCCATTAAAGCATATTAGAACCCTATTCAATCTATCTAGACTCCTAGGCATCATTTGCCCATTTACATAGCATTTTTGGTCCTAAGGCCTTTATCAGGACCTTTAGGATTTTTTACTTTAAAATCATATTGGTCATTACAAATGGCCATTATTGGCTTCAAAACATTCCAATTCACTTTCAAGGATGCTTTGGGGTCTTCATTCATGCTTTTAATCTTCTTGGTCTCATGTGGTCTCTTGGATGCTCCTGCATCAATGGGCCAACCTAAGGACACCACAATTTTTTAAAATACCCCTAAACACTTCAAGGAGACACATACCCTCCATTTTTAGGAAAATCACAATCTTGACTCATGACCCCTAAAGATCTCCACTAGGACCCTAACTAGGACCTAGTCTAGCATACATGAGCTCATAGCTCTTATTCATGTACAATGGCTTCTAAAGAAGCATGAAACCAACTAGACAAAGAAAAAAAAAGAGTCTGGAAGGGTGCTACTACACCAACGTGATTGGGGTGGATGGAGGACATGAGGAGACTTGGCCAATTTGCTTTGAGGTGAGGGTTTTGTCTCATTTACTAGCATGTCTTGGATAAGATTATGGATGATAAATTTGGAGGATGTTATGGATTTTGGAGGATTAGGATTAGATGGAGGATTGGGATTGGATGGAGGATTAGTATTGGGATTGGAATTGGATGGAGGATTAGGATAATGGATTGGGGAATTAGGATTAATGATTGGAGGACTATGGAGTAAAATATTTGGATGGGGAGTAGAGGTAATGAATGCATTGTAGAAGGATGGGGATTGGGATGTAGATGGGGGGGAGATGTAGGTATACATATTGGATTAGAGGAGTATGTGGGTGAGGGATAATATGGAGATATGGATGGAGAATAAGATGGATTTCCCTTGTCAAAGGTGGAGGAAGGATAAGAGATATGGTATAGATTGGGATTGGGTGTAATGTGTTGAGATGGGATGGATGAAGGTATGATAGGCAAGTGGGAGATTATGGGATTAACTTGGTAGGAAGGTTCATGAATTTCCATGAGCATATTCTCATACCAAGCTTTGAAATTTTGGGTCGTCATGTTGAGAGTGAAGGATTAGATTGGAATTGGATGAATATGTTTTGGAGGAGAAAGATTATGAAGATGATGTTAAATGATGATGAGGATTAGGACTTCACTTGGAATGATGATGGATTAGATTTGATTTGATTTGGATTGGAATTGGCTCAATTGGATTGGTCCTAGGATTAGGACTTGGCTTGATTGGATTGGTCCTTGGATTAGGACTTGATTGGATTGGTCCTTGGATTAGGAATTCATTTGATTGGACTGGTTGATTGATTTAATGGATTGGATTGAATTGGATTAGATTGTATTGGATTAGATTGGATTGGATTGGATTGGATTGGATTTGATTTGATTTGATTTGATTGGATTGGATTGGATTGGGTTGAATTAGATTAGATTGGATTGAATTGGATTGGGTTGGATTGGATTGAATTGGATTAGATTGGATTGAACTGGATTGGGTTGGATTTGATTAATCCTTGGATTAGGACTTGATTGGATTTGGATTAGATTAGATTGGTTGATTGGTTGGATTGGATAACCGTATTAGGAAGATGGATGGATTTGATTGATTAGAATTTTGGAGATTTGATTGGATTAGAGGAAGAATGGATATTAGTTGAGGAAGGATTATTGTTTGAATGGATGAAAGTGGATTGGGGATTGGAGAATTTCTTGGATAGATAGAAATGGATTAAAGATTTGACGATGAAAAGATGGAATTTGGAAAGAGGGAGGATTTATTGGTTGTGGGGGATGGACTTGGAAAGAGATGTCAAGTAAAGAAAACACAATGGTCAAGAGAAGTTAGACTCAAAAGACACTCATCTGCATTCACAACATATCCTATGGTGAGATAAGACAATAGTCAATGGATCCCAATTGGTTTCCCAGCTACGCTTACCTAGAGCAAACACTTAGATGCTTGACCCCACTGGCTCCCCTCCATGACACTCACTTCTTCGGAGCAGCCAAGCATCAATTCCCATGAAAACTCCTCATGAAGGTTTTTGGTCAGTATGCACAAGGTGTTTAGTATGGCTTCCCATTAGGAGATACCCTTCTAGTTGCGTAAGAACAATTGAGACCTATAGTCCAATGAAGCACCAATAATTTAGGAGTCACGAAAGCGTGATTGAGATCTCTAAGATCCTACTAAGCACACAATGTGAGGGTGAACTCTCATATATCCCCAACCATTGACCCTTTCATCATCAATGGCCAATTTTTTATAGTGAGTTGGGAAGCCCAAGTCCGGGTGTACTCACTTGGGTCGTTCCCCTCTCATTGGCTCAAAGAGCAAGTTGGGAGGGTAGGCTTGCTAAGGGTAACTCAAGCAATATTCCTAGAAAAGACCAAAGGGGTCTAGATTTCCGATTGCCTAGATAGGTAAGAGCATACTCTCCTACCCTTTGACTCTTCAAAAAAAAGAAAACACAAGATTATTTTACCCTGATTAGATATAGGTGCCTAGTTAAAAAAAAAAAGATACAATGTTTGCTTGAACCTCCTAGGCAATTTGCAAAACCACTTGATTAGTAATTTTTGATACTTGATCTTGGGCACTCGAAAGAAAAAAAAGTTCAAAAACAACATGATTAGCCAAAAAAAAGGATTGAAAATCAGTTTTCTTATGATTCTCTAAGTGATTTTTTAAAAATGTTTGATAAAAACCGATTTTATATGCTAAAAATATGGAAATCTAAAGTTAAAAAAGAAAGGGTTGACTTTGCACATGTTAAAATAATTTTTGAAAAATAGATATGAAAAAATATAAAGATAGCCCATTTTAGATCTTTGAATTCCCTTTCTAACGCATTTTGAATTTTTGCAATCTGACACTCAAGCGAAAAGTTATACCCATTTTAGGAAAACTAGTTTTTTTACCAAAATGCATATGCTGAACGCATAGCGCTCGCGCTGATTCAGAGGTGCTCACACTAAAGTGCATGAAAAGGCATTGTTTTGTAGTTTTTTATGATTTTTGACTATGCACATGTGTTTTGGCATGAGCGTAGGGGCTATTTTGCCTACACACATGCTATTTGACAGTTTTAATGAAAAAAATTGAATTTTTTAACAATCGTGCACGCTGATTTGCAGTCGGACACGCTGATTCATGAGCAGATGCGCTGATTGACTAAAAACTACAAAAAAGGTGCCAAAAAATTCAAATTTTGAATTTCCCATGTTGTTTTACCTACAGACGCACTGAACCAGTGAGGTGGACGCATTGTTGTGCAGACAGACATGTTGAATCAATAATTTGTGATCTAAAAACACTTCAAACTCACAAAAATGTTAAAAATAGGGACGTGGGTCCCACCAGGTGTGCTAGAATGAAAAGGGAAAAATGAAACAAGAGGTCAAATGATAAAAAACACAATGAAATAAGCATGAAAACACTAAAACATCAAGAGATCATTTTTACCTTTCTATTTTACCTTCTTCTTCGGATTGAGCTTGATGAAGTGGATGGTGAGGATGTACCCTTGATGCTCCATTTGGTGTGATGCTTGCTTGATTTGGATGTGGAATACTCACCAAGTGCTCAACAAGATAGATGATGGATTGGATTTGGACTGAAAGATTTAGGATGGATGGATTTGATAGAGGATTATGAAGAGAGAGAGGAGAAAAGAGCAACATGACAATGCATGAGAAGTGGATGATTTGTGAAAAGAAAGGGCCCCAATTTATAGATTGGAGAAGGCCAATGGAGGGCTAACATTAATTTGATCATGAAGGGTTGAGATTGATTTTAGATAGAAGGTGTGGATCAAGGGTGCCTTGGGAAAATAAATAGGAATATAAAATTTCTTGGAAAAAGGGGAGAAAAATTTGAATTTCAAATATGAGGAATTAAAAATTCCAAAATATGGATGCATTATGAGATCTAAAGAAATTTGAATTTCTTTGAGAGACTCAATGTTGATGTGACATGAGTGGGAATTAAAAATTGAGGGATAATGATAAGCATGATTATGAGAGATTCTAGAAGGATTAATTAGGCTAATGAGATTAGGAAAAGTGATTTGTAGGAATCACATGACTAGGTTAATTAATTAGAATTAATTAACTGAGTGGGTTTAGAGGAAATGATTATTGGAGGGGACTTTAGAGGAATAGGAGAATAATTAATTTATTTGATAAATTAATTATTGGACAATAGTGAAATGATTAATTAAATTAGATTTAATTAACATCTAGAAGAATAAGGATAACACAATTAACTCAATTAATTATGTTGATAGGCTTAAATTAATTAAATATTGATTTAATTAATTTTAGGTGTCTACAAATGCTACTTTGTTGATATAGAAGAGAAATGTGTTAAGCTTAAGAACTATATGACTAATATGTTTTAATTAACTCTAATTAAACACATGATAGAATACTACTTAACACATAATAAATTGTATAATATATGCTAGGACATATAAAATGTAAATCTATTACAATTTACATAAATGAATCCCAGACAAACAATAAAGTAAATAAACATGCCTGTCAAGAATGAAGTAATGTAGACTAAACAATATAACATCATTTAATCCTACCTAATTTAATGAAGATATGCTAACATAGTATCCAATTTAGAAGAAAGAAAAGAGATAGAGAGAGGCAAAGATTAAAAAGATAAAGAAAGAGAGAAAGAGAGAGAGAGAGAAGAACTAGGCATAGTATCTATGAAGGTGCATAACATTTATAGGTTCCTTGAGAGGTGTACCTTCCACATATGCTATCCTGTAAGCACCTGATCCATAGACCTCGACAACAATGTATGGTCCAAGCCAATTAGGGCTGAATTTTCCTTTGTCCTCGGGTAAAGCATTCACGTTATACTGATTCTCATAAAGCACTAGATTACCTATCGAGAAGGAATGTTGAATAAATTTATCATTGTAGCTCCTTTGCAAATTTTTATGATATGCTTGAATATGCTCGAGAGCATTTATACACCATTCATCAAGCATTTCATGTTGTTAAAGTCTTTGTTCTCTATAAGAATCATCATCCATTATACCCCTAAGAGAAACTCTCAAAGAAGGAATTTCTAACTCCAAAGGCATAATGGCATCAACACCATAAACAAGATTATAAGGAGTACAACCCGTAGCAACATGTATACTTATCTGTAGGCCCAAAGAGCGCAGGATAATTGAGTATGCCAATCCTTACCATGCTTGTTCATTGTCTTTTGAAGAATTTGTTCAATTATCCTATTCAAAGACTCAACTTGACCATTTGATTGAGGGTAATAAGGTGTAGAAAATTTATGTTGAATATGATATTTTACGAGAAACTTCTTCCCATCTTTATTTTTAAATGATGTTCCATTATCCGAAACTAGGGTGGAAGGTATTCCAAATTTGGAAATAATGTTTTCCAAATTGAATTGACAAATTACTTCAGTGGTAGTGGATCGAAGAGGAGCAACTTCCATCCACTTCGTAAAGTAATCGGTTGCAGTTATGATGAAGGTATGTACATGAGATGAAGGAGGATATATTTTACCAATAAGATCCAAACCCCATGTAGAAAAGGGCCAAGATGGTACTTGAGATCAAAGTTCTTGGGTAGGGGCATGGATCAAATTTCTATGCTCTTGACATTGATGACATTTCTTAACAAATGCGAAGGAATCATTTTCCATGGTCTGCCAATAATATCCAATTTGGAGAAACCCCTGAACTAAGGATCTACCCCCAAAATTCCCCTCACACGCACCTGAATGTGCTTCCTCAAAGGCAATAGGGATTTTGGATTTGTTGAGACAATAGAGGAGAAGACCATTATAACCCCTCTTATAAAGAACATTAGAAAGGATAATGTATCTAGCGGCCGACTTGCAAATCCTAGCCCTAGTATTCTTGTTCAAAGAGTTGGGAAAGGTACCATCACTCAAATATCTCATGATATGTGAGTACCATTCGCCAGAATCTATAATGCAACAATATGCTACATCACTAGGATTATCAGCAATAGCCAGGGTAGTGAGGTTGTGAATAGTGAATTTAAGATATACCAAGGGATCCTTTGAAGATGCAAGAGAGGCTACACATGAAATTGCATCACCATGTCGATTATCTTTTTGAGGAATGGGCTCCATGGTATAAAAATCAAATTTATATAACAAGGATATAGATAGATCTCTATATTGTGATAATTTGTCTTGCTTAGCTTGATAAAATCCCGTCATTTGTCTTACAATTAGTTGAGAATCTCCATAAATATGTAGATGTTTTATATTTAATCCTAAGGCTTCTTTAATTCCAGCTATAAGAGTCTCATATTCAACAATATTATTGGTACATAAGAAATTGAGACGATATGATAAAGGGATAGGATGCTTTTTAGGAGAAATTAAGACCACCCTTGCCCCCAATCCTATACAACATCTAGAGCCATCAAAGTACAATTCCCAAGTCTCATCAATCTCACTAGATAAAATTTATTCATCGAGAAAGGACTCCAGATTAGGTAGGGAGAAGGGTGAAGGAGCGTCAACTAGGTGGTCAGTCAACGCTTGAACCTTTATTGCCTTTTGTGAGACAAACTTAAGTGGTCAACATCATAACCCACTTAGCTAAGCATAAAAAAAGGTCAGTTTTAGAGAAAAGATGCTTGAGAGGGTTAAACTTAATGATAACATGGACTTTAGCATTCAACAGGTAATGCCTTAACTTTTGGGTTGTGAAGACCAAAGAAAGGCACTGCCTTTCTATCATAGAATACCGAGCTTTATAATCGAGTAGAGTGTGAGTTATGTAATAAAATGAACATTCTCTACCATCCTTAAGACGTTGTGCCAATAAAAATACAAGAGCATGAAGGGAAGCAATTGTGTATAGAAAAAAGGGTTTAGAAGGGTCAGCGGGTTGAAGAACGGGAGGATTGGCCAAATAAGTTTTTTAGGTGTTCAAATGCTTGATGACAATTCTCATTCTATTGGAAAATGGTATTCTTTTTAAGGAATTGAGTAAAAGGAAAGGTACGATCCACAAGTTGAGAAACAAACCTATGAATGGCTTGGATCTTTCACTGCAAACTTTTTTAGTTGGGAGACATTCTTAGGAGGTGGCATGTTAACAATAGCATCTATTTTTTTCATATCTACCTCAATGCCACGATGTGAAACTACGAACCCAAATAGTTTCCCACTATCCACACCAAACACACACTTTTGGGGATTCAAGCATATTTTATACTTACAAATTCTCTCAAAGATTTGGTGAAGGATCTTAACAAGCTCTATACAAAGAATAGATTTAGCTAAGATATCATCAATGTAATCTTCTAAAGTCTTATACATATATTCATGGAAGATGAGATTCATAGCACATTGATAGGTTGCACTTGTGTTTTTCAATAAAAAAGACATCATAACCCAAAAAAATGAGACCCAAGGGGTGGTGAAAGTAGTTTTGTATTGATCTTTAGGATTATTGAAGATTTGATTATACCCAGAGAAACCATCCATGAAAGATAATAAGGCATGACCTACTACGGAATCCACTATCATATCAATATTCGGGATAGGGAAATCATCTTTTGAAGAGGCTTTGTTTAGACCATGGAAGTCCGTACACATCCTAATCTTATTATCAGACTTAGCCACAACCACAATGTTTGAAATCCATGAGGAATAATTGATAGGATGGATGAATCCCATATCCAACAACTTTTCAATCTCATATTTAACCAGTAATACCACTTTAGGGTGAATCTTTCGAATCTTTTGCTTCACAGGTTTAGCATTAGGAATTAGGACAATGTTATGAGTGACAATCTTAGGATCTTTGTGTTGAAATGTGGCGACTGATCAACAAAGTACTATACACTTAGCACGTATACTCATCGAGGTCTAGGGCTTGGCCGGGCCTTGAGCAGATGTTTAGGGGCGACAGCCCCCTAGAAAAGTGGGGGTTCGGGGGCGGTAACCCCCAAGAAATTTTATTTTTGCCATTTTTCGTTGATGAAAACCGACATTGTAATAAAACCCTAAAAAGGCTGACTTTGTTTGCTGCCCCAAAAATGCATGTTATAAGCAGCTGGGATGCTTAAGGCATTAAAAAGGTTGATGTACTATTTTTGCTAGATAATAAGAAAGAATGGATGACTGTGTATGGTGGCCGTAACCCATTCTGGGTGAACCACGTTAAATCTCTGTGTTATCTGTGTCCTATTTTATTTCTTTATCTTTTGTATTTAAATCTACATATAATTGTTAGTTCATATTTGCTTCGGATCTGCTTGAAACCCTAACAATTGGTATCAGAGTGAGGTTTTTTTGTAAATTGGCAGGACATTCCGATTTGAGTGGGAGCAATGGAGGATTCCAAATTCAAGGTCGAAAAGTTTAACGACTAGAATTATCAGTTATGGAAAATGCAGATGGAGGATTACCTGTGTCAAAAGGATTTGTGGTGGCCATTGGAAGGAAAGGCAAAGAAACTGACCACAATGTCAAATGAAGAGTGGGACATTTTAGATAGAAAGGCACTGGGATCCATTTGATTGTGCCTTTCACCGTCTGTAGCATTCAATATAACAGAAGCAAAAATGGCTATAGATTTGATGGCAACATTGGCTAAGTTGTATGAGAAACCCTCGACTTCGAATAAGATATTTCTTATGAAGCGTTTGTTTAATTTGAAAATGAGTGAGGGAGGATCTGTAGCGGAGCACTTAAATGAATTTAATACAATTACCAGTCAATTGTCTTCGGTAAAAATTACCTTTGCAGAAGAGGTTAGGGCTCTCTTGATTTTATGTTCTTTGCGAGAAAGCTGGAATAGCTTGGTTATGGCTGTAAGTAACTCTGTCTCTAGTAAAAATACTTTGGTATTTGATGATATTGTTGGTGTTATCCTAAGTGAGGAAATGCAAAGGAAAAGCATAGGTGAGACTCCAACATCATTGGGTAGTGTTTTGAATGTGGAGAATAGAGGAAAAGGCCCTGGGAATGAGAAGTCACGAGGGAAGTCAAAGAAAGGACACTCTCAATCTAGAGGAAAGAAAGATTGCTGGTATTGCGGAAAGCCTAGTCATCTAAAGAAAGACTGTTGGTCTCGGAAAAACAAAGAAGGAGACAAAAATGAAAATGACAGTAAGGAAGCTAATATTGCAAGTAATACTTTACAGGATGCTTTAATCTTATGTTTGGATAATGTTAATGATTCCTGGGTAATAGATTCTGGGGCTTCATTTCATGCTACACCCCATAGAAAATATTTTCTAGATTATGTTCAAGGTGATTTTGGACAGGTATATTTGGGTGATGATGAGCCCTGTCAAATTGTTGGAAAAGGAAAGATAAAGATCAAGTTGCAGAATGGTAATGACTGGTTTCTGCAGGAGGTAAGACATGTTCCTAATTTAAGAAGAAATTTAATTTCTGTAGGGCAACTAGGTAGTGAAGGTTGCATAGTTACCTTCTCAAACAGTATGTGGAAGGTCACTAAAGGATCATTAGTAGTAGCTAAAGGTGTGAAGGTAGGCACATTATATCTGTGTACTGGTAACACTTACTCTACCTTAGCTGCTACAGATAAAGTTACTGCAGGGACAACAACAATAAATGTTGCAAGAACAGATTCGATAATGTGGCACCATAGGCTTGGGCACATGAGTGAGAAAGGGATGAAAATCCTTCACTCCAAAAATCTATTGCCAGGACTAAAGAAGATTGATTTAGAGTTTTGTGAAAACTGTGTTTATGGTAAACAGAAAAGAGTCAGATTTCTCAAGGTTGGGAAAGAGAAGAAGAGTGAGAAGTTAGAGCTTGTACATTCAGATGTATGGGGACCGGCTCAGGTATCATCTCTTGGTGGCTCTTGTTATTATGTTATTTTTATTGATGACTCAACCAGAAAAACATGGGTATATTTCCTAAAACAAAAATTAGATGTTTTTGAAACTTTTAAGAAATGGAAAGCTCTGGTTGAGAATGAGACAGGAAAAAAGTTGAAGTGTCTCAGATCGGATAATGGAGGTGAGTATTGCAGCAAAGCATTTGAAGATTACTGTTCCTTAAATGGGATTTGAAAGTAGAAGACAGTTCCAGGAACTCCACAGGAAAATGGTGTGTCAGAGAGAATGAATAGGACCATCATGGAACGTGCGAGGAGCATGAAATTGCATGCTGGATTGCCCTTACATTTTTGGGTAGATGTTGTACATACTATTGTCTATTTGATAAATAGAGGACCTTCAACCCCTTTGGATGGTGGTATTCCAGAGGAGGCATGGACTGGTAAAAAGGTAAATTATTCTTTTCTAAAAAATTTTGGTTGCGAAGCTTTTGTCCATGTTGATAAAGAAAACAGAACCAAGCTTGATGCTAAATCTCAGAAATGTACCTTCATTGGATATGGGATAGATAAATATGGCTATCAGTTATGGGATTTTGAAAATAAGAAAATATTTAGAAGTAGAGATGTTATATTCAATGAGAAGGTTATGTATAAAGAACAGATGCAGGAAAAGAAGCATGAATAGGACAAACAAGAATATGTGGTGTTGGATGAGATTCCTGAAAATGAAATGCCACAGGTACCTGATGCTAAGCAACAACAGATTGTCCCACAAACTCCTACAAGTGTTAGACATTCTACGAGGACAAGTAGACCCCCTGAAATATTTTCTCCTTCTTTGTATTCTATTTTATTAACGGATTCTGGTGAACCAGAAGAATATGAAGAAGCAATGTAGGTAGATGCCAAACAACAGTGGGAGCTAGGCATGAAAGAGGAGATGGACTCCTTGATGAAAAATAAGACTTGGGACTTAGTCCCTTTACTTGCAGAAAAAAGAGCCTTGCCTAACAAATGGGTTTATTGGCTAAAGGAGGAGGAAGGAGGTCAGAAAAGATATAAGGCCAGACTTGTGGTAAAAGGTTTTGCACAGAAAAAAGGTATAGATTATGAAGAAATATTTTCTCCAGTTGTAAAATTGACTTCAATTAGAACTGTACTTAGTCTTGTGGCTGCAGATGATTTACATCTTGAACAATTAGATGTCAAAATAGTTTTTCTCCATGGAGATTTGGAGGAGGAAATTTACATGTTGCAACCACAGGGATATGAGGTCAAAGGTAAGGAGAACTTGGTGTGCAGGTTTAAGAAAAGTTTGTATGGCCTAAAGCAAGCACCCCGACAATGGTATTTAAAATTTGATAGTTTCATGGCTGAACACGGTTATCATAGATGTCATTCTAATCATTGTGTATATTTTAAGAGATTTGATAATGGCAGTTATATTATCCTGTTGCTTTATTTTGATGACATGCTTGTTGCTGGGTCTAACATGCAACATATAAATGATCTTAAATAGAAATTAGCCAGGTCATTTGCTATGAAGGATTTGGGTGCAACTAAGCAAATTCTTGGTATGAGGATTACACGAGTGTGTGGGAGAAAAAGTGACACTAAGCAAACATGCCCTAATCTCACTTTCAACCACACACTTGTGGAATATGAAAGAGCCTAGAGGTATCACACAATTGGCTACTTCTTCTTGTGGAAGAGAGAGCCACGGGTTACCTATTAGGATTTCTATTCCTTTGTTGTAATTGAAATGATGCAAGTTCAATCCCTAACCCTAAAGTGCAAGTATGAACTAATAACAAGATTACAGAATTGAACTTAAATGATGGAAAGCTGTAAACACAAGGACAAGACAAGAATGCAAATGCATACTCGGAGTTAAAATCTGACTGAAAATGTTCGGGACGGGGGCGCGGGCGCCACTGTCCTGATTCTGCCCCTGGAACTGCTCTGAAAACTATTGTTTTGCACTCTGGAAAAGCTGTCAAAAATGCTGAAAATGCTGTCTGTCAGGAGGACCAGGGCGCCCAGCGCCCCTATCCTGGTAGGACCAGGGCGCCCCACGCCCCTATCCTGGTCTTTTGCTCTGAGATTTGGTGTGTTGTTCGGTCTCCGTCTGCTTCTTCCGGATCTGTAACTTGCGGCGTCGTCCGGATTCCGAAACCTGCACTTATATCTGAAAAGGTGTGGTGGGCGGCTATATAGGGTTTTGCCTTAGTCAACCCCCCGCTTCGGTGATTTCCACCTCCATGAATAGCCAAGTTGTATTGTAAAATATATTGTGTGTGCAGACCTAGTGTGTGTGCAAGGTCCTTAAATGCAAGAAAGCAAACTAGAGCAACCTAGAAAGTAAACCCTAATTGCTTGTAAATGATAATGTAAATGCTCTAAATCAAGATGCAAAGTGATCTAAAGCATGAATAAAGGATATATTGAAGCTTATGCAAAGACATGAAAACAACATGAAATCATACCCAACCCTCAAGGGAGGAGTACAAGCCAATCTTCAGTCGGTAATCTCCTATTGTTCTTCAATGTCTCCCAAGCCCTTAATGAATGAAATTGATGAATGCTTGATGGATGGATGATGAATGTTATTGAAGTCTTCAAAGATCTGCTCTTTTGCTGCATATGAGGTTCCTGAAAACCAAAAATCGGATCCTTTCAAATGAAGAAAGAGAGCTTTTATATATGAAACCCTAAGTCGTAATTTTGACTTTTGGCTGACCTAAAGATTGAATATCCCGCCAATTTCTTGGGGTTAAGCTTTATTTTATGATTGGATCACGCTCCTAAAATTTCGAGAAAAATGTCCGGGACCATGTTGCACTCCGGGCGCCATGGTCCCGACAACTTTTCACCAAATTTTCAGGACTGTCGGATATGATGATTTTAGAGAGAATCCTGAAGTTACAGCTGATTTCGAGATGTTTTGACCCCCGAAATCAAGCCCCCAAGTTGAAAATAGGACCTAATTAGGGTTTTTGATTAAATGATGTATTGGAGGATAAAATGAAAAGGGCACACTTTAACGAAAGGACCCAACTTTATGATATGAAAGATGATGAAATAGAACCTTAGACCTAATTAATTTGATTAATTAAGTGCTAAAGGGGAAATGCAATGCAAAATATAAAATGCGCCAAGGCGGGTGCTAAACTAGGTGTGAAATTGTACCACCCTAGCAAGTGCGTACAATTTACGACGCTACATTTAGCCCCCACTTTAGCGGACATATGAACACTACGTGCATATGCAAGCTAAAGTACAGAAAAGTAAACATTATTTGAAAAAGGATATATCCATAAGTCTGTCGAACGAAGCCCCCAGCGGTATCTGCAGTACACAGTTAGGAACCGCACCCTACAAAACACACGTTAGATCACAAAATCACCCAATGCTTACTAAGGAAGGTGATGAAAATTCAAGGGTAGCTATATGCCCCCCCCTGTTTCGGCTGGCTAATTTTAGTGAGTTGAAACAGGGTATCATGTTTACCACTTCGAATTGTTAAAGAATATTGATGACAAATGCTCACAAGAAGATTTGATATGAGATCAAAAACTAATGGAGAATCATTTGGTAAGAAAGAGGACCAAATCTCAATTCCAAAACAACAAAGAGTGTGAGGATTTGAGAGTTCTCTAACACAAGATGAAGGATGTAAATGGAAACAAAATGCAAAGAGAAGAAAAGAAAGGAGAAAAGCATGAATACACACATTGGTGATCCATGAGAAGAATAGTGAGAGAGAAAACATGGACTTCTCACCCCTAGATCTTGTCTAGGTGATCCATGGGAAAAGGACATGGAAAACTAGCCCCTAGAGTCTGTCTAGGTGATCCATGTAAGGGAGGAGAGTGAGAAAGTCTAGCCTTATGTCGCTAGTTCCACTCAACCTCATGCATGTGTGTGTAAGGGAGGTTAGAAGCACCTCATAGGAGTCTATGCCCGAGTATGCTACAACCTGTATATGTATAGTACAAAAGCATGACATCTTGCTCTAAGAGTCTGTGCTCTGGTTCCAAGAATAATCAGCTTGCATAAAAGAAAAAAAAATGGAGACATCTCGCTTTAAGAGTCTGTGCTCTGGTTCCGAGAATAATCCATTGCTCAAAAAGTGTAGTGTTTATGCCATAAGCAAAGTAGAACAAGGATACCTACCTTCATCACAAAAGAAGATACCCCAAAAATGCAACAATGTCATAGATCCAAGCAAGAGAGTTTTGCACTCTTTAAGCAAGGATAAGATAGTTGAAAAGGGATATCTTGTAATATGTGTAAAGGAGATCCTTAGAGGAGAAGAGATATTTGTACAAAAGACACCTATCCCTGAGAGAAATTGTCTTAGACAAATATAACATCTTCTAGAATAAGACAAAGAAGAGAATAAAAATGCAATACTTCCTTCTTTTGCGAGGTGAAAGTGATTCTTAATGAAGGATGACGCTCTTTTTAACCCAATTGGGAGAGTGAATTCATTATGGATGTATTTTACCAAGTGCAAAAGATGTTGTAGTCAAGGACTTACACCTCTTGTAAGAGAGAATCCTTGAACAAACAACAACAAATGCGTACAAGGCATAACATCAAGTAATAAAGTCCACACCATCCACAAAATAGGAAAAAGTGGATCCTTAGATAAAAATAAGGAAAGATCATTGCCTCCCAAGGATAAGGACAATGAGAAGGACTTACACAATCTTCTAGGGAGAGATTTGGACATAAGCAAAAGAAGAGATGTATGAAATCACTCTTGTCCCCATAGGAACAAGAAATTTAGGCTATTATGTTACTTCAAAAAAATATGATTGCACTTGAAATTGTACCATCATGAATGACAATGAGCCCCCAGTAAATGAGCTACCAATGTCACATAATGATGAGCAACATAATAGCCATTAATGTTATTTAAAGACATGATAGACTAAATGAGGTATTTGAATAAGACATGTTAAATGCTCCACTATAAGTGAGATCAAAAACATGTATAAAATGGTAAAAATTGAAGAAGAAAAGTCACAAGAAATCTTAGAAGAGGGATGAGTGTAATTTATTAGAGCCTTATCCCTAGAGGAAAGGACTTTATGATGAATAGGAGATAAAGATTCATAAGTGGATTTAGAAATTTGAGGGGATTCATAAAGAGATTTGTTCATTGCCAAGATTTCCTTATGAGGGGAATGAGAGTTGATAGAAGTAGAAGATGATTTAGTTGAAGTGAGATCATCATCACTACTAAATATAGCATTCACATTGAGAGATGGTCTTTTAGATGCTTTAGTGCGTTTGCAGGGATTGTAGCCAAGTCCAAAGGCATAATTGTGAAAATTAGTCTCTAGAGGAACCTTCATCCCTTGTTCATGAGCTCCACAACCATTTCCATGATACCCATGCTTAGCAAAAATGCGAAAACCACGACCATAACGATCAGCCATTTCAGGAAGAGAAGGTGGTTTTTCATAAGACAAAGAATAAAATCCTTCAGAATTAGAAGTGTGAGGAGAAGAAGTTTGAGAAGCGGCCACAAAATTATTGCTCATAGGTTCAAGTAAGACTGATTGATTTTTAGTGTCTTCCTTCTTTTTAACTTTAAGTGCTCTAGGAGGATCCCTATACTCACCTACAAAGGTGGGATTAAAGTCAAGAGATCCCCAATCGTCTTCTACGAGAACCTTCTCAGGATCAAAAGCCTTTTCATGTGTAGATTCAAGTCGAGAAGGATCTTCTTCAGGAGCTTCAGACTCATCCAAAGAATTTTTATTATTAGAGGGTGATGATTCATCCATAGGTATCTTGTTTAACGAGTCATCACTAGAAGAGGAAGGCTTAGAAGAACTCCCTTTGGAAGTAGATGTTTGCAAACAAGCTTGAAGATTAGTATCACCTATCAAGGTATATGTCTTATTGTTATAAATAAATTTAACTTGTCTATGCAATGTAGAGGGGACAGCTTGCAGACTATGAATCCAAGGTCTCCCTAATAACAAGTTGTATGTTAGATTTCCTGACATAACATGGATAGGAGTAGGCAAAGTAATAGGTCCCACTGTGATGGGTAAGGTGATAATACCTAATGAAGACTTAGCCACATTATCAAAGCCTCGAATGGGACGAGAGTCAGGCTCAATAAGGGATGTATCCACATTCATCTTATGCAATAGATTAATGCTACACACATTAAGGCCAGAGCCATTATCTACCAGTGTTCGTCTTATAGCAGTGTCATTTATGATAACCACAATCATTAAGGGATCATATTGATGTTGAATTTCACTAGTAGGCAACTCATCCTGGGTAAACACAATTTGAGTTTTAGGATTCATTACAGAGTTCACCAAAGACACTATATTACTAGATGTATTAGGTGGAGGAACATTCAAATCTTTCAAGGCATCTTGTAACATTCCATGATGAGCGGAAGAAGTTTGGATCAAATCCCAAAGGGATATCTTAGCAAGGGTAGCTTTAAGTTGTTCTATGAGATCATATTCCTTACCAAGAACTTGTGAAATAGGTGGAGCTTGAGGAAGAATAGGTTGGGAAGGAGGAAGTGAAGTTGGGATAACTGGAGGAGGATTAGGTTGCCTATTGTTTCTAGTATTATAAGTATGGGCAACCGCATGATAACTCTCTCTAGTCAATTGCTTAGCATACTCATAAGGGCTCTTAGAGGAATAACCTCCTTGCATAGTAATAACCGGTTTTTTAGGAGTGCAAAAAGAATCATTAGCATAACCACCTTGAACCACTAAGATAGGCTTATTTAAAGGTTGAGAATTTTGAGAAGGACAAGCACCTTGGATAGTGAAGAGAGGTTTGTTAGGTGTTTCATTCACATGTATCAAATTGATTGAGGATGGTTTAGAGGAATGAACAAAAGTATTGGAAAAATTATTGATAGTCTTCTCTTGCACTAAAATCTTATCATGGATTAAATCAATTTTAGTAGAGAGACCAGGGGTAGGCATTGATGTTCTAGTAGGAAAAGTAATACTAGGAAAGGTCATATCATCCTCCATCAAAGGATCTACATGGGGAATAAACTCTCTAGGAGAAGGATCAACATTACTCTCTAAAGTCTCACTTTTGAGAGGGAGATCTTTGAAAGAGATGTTAACCATCTTGCTTTGAACTAGGGTTTCCTTATGAGTAGAACCAAGTTGAGGAGAGGGAGATGCTTTATTTTTAGAGGGAGAATAATTGAGATTCAAGGAAGGGGAGAAACTATCAAGGGAGTTTCCAATCTTTATTTCATCCCCTTTGGCTAGGGGTAGAGAATAATCTATACCTTCTTCTAATGGTTCATCCCAAATAGTGAGGTTGTTGAAAGGAATGTTTGAAGTATTGTCAATTTCGGGAGAGGAGATAACATTGTTTATTAATTCCTCATCCTTAGGAGGGAGAGCATCAATAGATGTGTTAAACTCATCCTCTTTCCTCAAAATATGTTCAATAGGGGAGAGAGAATTAAGGAAATTGCTTATTATTTCATCTTCTTTCTCTAAGGGATGCTTATGGGTAAGACCAACTTTAGGAGAAGGGTAAGCATTTACCATTAATTCATCATCTTTAGTGGGAATTTTGTTGGAAAAGGAAAGGCCATCACTAGGAAATGTAGGGATAATGTCATCTTCTTGCACAAAAGGATCCTCATGAAGGGAGTGTTTTTTAGGGGACACAAAGGCATCAAGGGCATCATTCAACAAAGCATGATCATATCTATTAAAAGGTTTATCTTTGGATTCAAAAGGAGATATCTCTTCATAGAGGGGATGATTGAAAACAACCATGTTACTAGATTTAGTGGAAGAGCTGATAGGAATGTACCCTTGAGAGGAATCATTCGACTTATCTTTCTCATCACAACGAAATGGCATAGTAACAATGTTTATGAGTTTTTGGTAAAATGAAGTTTTAGGTTTCAAAAATTCATCTAAAGCTTCATCTAACTCATAATCATCACAAATATGAACATCTTGCAAATAAAAATCTGACATTTTGAAATTTCATAAAATTTAAACACACAATGCAAAGAAAAACACTTTCTTTTTTTTTCTTTTTAATGAAAATGAAATGAAAACACACTAAATCTAGATCTAGATCTAACAAATGCAATGCAAGAGGAAGCAATGATAGATTCACGTCGGGTTCACCAAAATGTGTGGGAGAAAAAGTGACACTAAGCAAACATGCCCTAATCTCACTTTCAACCACACACTTGTGGAATACGAAAGAGCCTAGAGGTATCACACAATTGGCTACTTCTTGTGGAAGAGAGAGCCATGGGCTACCTATTAGGATTTCTATTCCTTTGTTGTAATTGAAATGATGCAAGTTCAATCCCTAACCCCAAAGTGCAAGTATGAACTAATAACAAGATTACAGAATTGAACTTAAATGATGGAAAGCTGCAAACACAAGGACAAGACAAGAATGCAAATGCATACCCAGAGTTAAAATCTGACTGAAAATGTTCAGGATGGGGGCATGGGCACCACTGTCCTGATTCTGCCCCTGGAACTGCTTCGAAAATTGTTGTTTTGCACTCTGGAAAAGCTGTCAAAAATGCTGAAAATGCTATCTGTCAGGAGGACCATGGCGCCCAGCGCCCCTGTCCCAGGGACCAGGGCACCCAACGCCCCTATCCTGGCAGGACCAGCGCACCCCACGCCCCTGTCCTGGTCTTTTGCTCTGAGATTTGGTGTGTTGTTTGGTCTCCGTCTGCTTCTTCCGGATCTGTAACTTGCGGCGTCGTCCGGATTCCGAAACCGGCACTTATATCTGAAAAGGTGTGGTGGGCAGCTATATAGGGTTTTGCCTTAGTCAACCCCCCGCTTCGGTGATTTCCACCTCCACGAATAGCCAAGTTGTATTGTAAAATGTATTGTGTGTGCAAGGTCCTTAAATGCAAGAAAGCAAACTAGAGCAACCTAGAAAGTAAACCCTAATTGCTTGTAAATGATAATGTAAATGCTCTAAATCAAGATGCAAAGTGATCTAAAGCATGAATAAAGGATATATTGAAGCTTATGCAAAGACATGAAAACAACATGAAATCATACCCAACCCTCAAGGGAGGAGTACAAGCCAATCTTCAGTCGGTAATCTCCTATTGTTCTTCAATGTCTCCCAAGCCCTAAATGAATGAAATTGATGAATGCTTGATGGATGGATGTTGAATGTTATTGAAGTCTTCAAAGATCTGCTCTTTCGCTGCATATGAGGTTCTTGAAAACCAAAAATCGGATCCTTTCAAATGAAGAAAGAGAGCTTTTATATATGAAACCCTAGGTTGTAATTTCGACTTTTGGCCGACCTAGAGATTGAATATCCCGCCAATTTCTTGGGGTTAAGCTTTATTTTATGATTGGATCGCGCTCCTAAAATTTCGGGAAAAATGTCCGGGACTATGTTGCACTCCGGGCGCCATGGTCCCGACAACTTTTCACCAAATTTTTAGGACTGTCGGATATGATGATTTTAGAGAGAATCCCGAAGTTATAGCTGATTTTGAGATGTTTTGACCCCCGAAATCAAGCCCCCAAGTTCAAAATAGGACCTAATTAGGGTTTTTGATTAAATGATGTATTGGAGGAATAAAATGAAAAGGGCACACTTTAACAAAAGGGCCCAACTTTATGATATGAAAGATGATGAAATAGAACCTTAGACCTAATTAATTTGATTAATTAAGTGCTAAAGGGGAAATGTAATGCAAAATACAAAATGCGCCAAGGCGGGTGCTAAACTAGGTGTGAAATTGTACCACCCTAGCAAGTGCGTACAATTTACGATGCTACAACGAGACAGGAAAAATAGAACCTTGAATTTGTCCCAAAGTGAGTATATAAAGAAGGTGTTGAAAAGATTTAACATGCAGGATGCAAAAGCAGTTAGTACACCTTTGGCTAGTCATTTCAAATTAACTAAGGAGATGTGCCCAAAGGCACAAGAAGAGGTTAATAAAATGTATAACATCCTATATTCATCAGCTATTGGCAGTCTGATGTATGCAATGGTATGCAGAAGGACAGATATTGCACATGCAGTGGGAGTTGTGAGAAGATTTATGAGTAATCTAGGTATGGAACATTGGAATGCTGTGAAATGGATTCTTTGGTATTTGAAAGGAACTACTACGAAGGCATTATGTTTCAAAGGATCTAATGCTGCTCTAAGTGGATTTGTTGACTCTGATCTGGTGGGTGATATTGATTCACAGAGGAGTACTACAGGGTATGTTTTTACTATAGGGGGAATTGCAATCAGTTGGGTTTCTAGGCTGCAAAAGGTTGTTGCACTTTCAACCACTGAAGCTGAGTATGTTGCTGCTACAGAAGCTAGCAAGGAGATGATTTGGTTACAATGTTTTCTAAGGAATTGGGTCAGACACAGGAGGATCACCCATTGTATACTGATAGCCAAAGTGCCATTCATCTTGTGAAAAACTCTGCTTTTCATTCAAGGACAAAGCACATTCAGATCAGGTACCACTTCATCCGGACTATTTTAGAGGAGGGTTAGTTACGGCTTGAGAAGATTCACACAAGTGAGAATCTTGCCGATATGTTCACAAAGGCAGTTCCACAGGAGAAGTTGATTTCTTCATCAGTTTCTATTGGTCTTCTTGATTGATAATTGTGGAATTTATACCGGTCGAGTCATATTGTTTTATCCAGCAGATGTTGCATGTATAGTGGTGTCATGTAGTATCAGTCTCCAAGTGGAAGATTGTTGAAATGTGGCGATTGATCAACAAAGTACTGTACGCTTAGCACCTATCCTCTTCGGGGTCTGGGGTCGAGCCGAGCCCCGGGCAGGGGTTCAGGGGCGGTAGCCCCCAATAAATTTTTTTTTTGCCGTTTTTCGTTGATGAAAACCGACATTGTAATAAAACCCTAAAAAGGCTGACTTTGTTTGTTGCCCTAAAAATGCATGTTATAAGCGGCTGGGATGCTTAAGTTATTAAAAATGTTGATGTACTATTTTTGTTGGATAATAAGAAAGATTGGACGACTGTGTATGGTGGACGTAACCCATTCTGGTTGAACCACATTAAATCTCTGTGTTATCTGTTTCCTATTTTATTTCTTTATCTTTTGTATTTAAATCTGCATATAATTGTTAGTTCATATTTGCTTCGGATCTGCTTGAAACCCTAACACTATGCTAGGCATATCAGAGTGTATCCAAGCAAAGATTTTAGGAAATTTAAGTAATAACTCAAAATATTATTTTTTCTCTCCTTCGTCAAGGAATTTCCCTATCTTAATGATTTTATCTTCAACATAAGGATCTATCTTGATATCAATAGTGCCACTTACTAGGAGATTGGTTTGTTGAGGAGTATCTTTTAACTAAGGAAATTCTATAGCTATCTCATTGTTATTTCTTTCTTTCCCAAAGTAAGCTTCCACATTTAGATAATAGGGAAAGCCACGATTATGGTGATAATGATGAAGGTTTTCATAAGCTCCTAAGAATTTGGCAAAGGAATCATTATTAGGAAAAACATCCAAAGTGAGGACACTAGAAGATTCAAAGTCAATATACTCTAGATATTTTATTGAAAGAGAAGCGGAAATGACATTAACACTAATAAATGATCTCTTAGAGGCTTTAGTATGCTTAAAAGGATCATAACCAAGCCCAAATGTCATATCACAGAAGTTGTTTTCCAAGGGAACCTTGATCCCTTGTTCTTGAGCACCACATCCATTACCATTATATCTGCATCTAGCTAGGATGTGAAAACTGGTACCATAAAGATTAGCCATTTCTATAGAAGAAGGAGGATTTTCATAAAGTGAAGGGTCAAAGTCCTCCGGATAAAAATTGAGAGATGAAGTCTAAGAAGCTGCTACAAAGTTATTACTCAATGGCCCAGGCAAAGCAGATTGCACCTTAGGTTCTCTAGGGGAAATTTTGTATTCCCCTATGAAAGTAGGATTGATATCAAGGGATCCCCAATCATCTTCTGCAAGAACCTTCTCAAGAGAAAAGGCATTCTTAATGGTAGAATCAGGATGAGAAGATTCTCTCTCAAGAATCTTAGGTTCACTTGAGGAAGAATTGGGAATCGATTTGGATATAGGAGATAAGTTTGATGACGTTGTTACATTAGTAGGAGTAGAAGCTTTAGAGGAATTATCTAATACAATTGGGGAAGAACCAATTGAAGAGGATTTAGAACTTGATGTTTGTAGACAACCCTAGAGACTTGTGTCACCTAGCAAGGCATACGTTTTATTGTTGTAAATTAATTTAATTTGAATATGCAATGTAGAGGGGACAACTTGCATGCTATGAATCCAAGGTCTCCCTAGCAACAAGTTATACGTCAATTCTCTAGACATGACATGGATAGGCGTGGGTAGAGTAACATGACCTACCTTAGTAGGAAAGGTAATGATACCTAATGAAGATTTAGCAGCATTGTCAAATCCTTAGATAGTAAGAGAATCGGGATTAATAAGAGTTGTATCAACATTGATCTTATGCAATAAGTTAATGCTACAAACATTAAGGTTAGAACCGTTGTCCACTAGTGCTCTCTTTATTGCACTATCATTTATAATAACTACAATCATCAAAGGATCATATTGTTGTTGAATTTTGTAGATACTTAAAAATAATTATTTTTAATTATTTTTAATTCCTCACATAACTAATTAATTAATTACGTTAATTCAAATTGTCCTCAATGTTAATTAAATATAATTGATATTGTCACTATAGTATGTGACTGATTTATTTAATAAATCAATCCCTTTCTTTATTCTTCTAAAAGATTAAATCCTCACAAATCTTCCTCTTGGCTAATTAATTTCAATTAATTAGTTAACCAACATGATTCCTACAAACCATCTTCTTAATTCACCATTAACCTAATAAAGTCTTCTAGAAACTCCCTAAACTCACTTAATCTTATTCTTCTAATTTTTAATTCCCTCCACTCATTCTCTCTTCTAGTCAAATCCTCCTACAAATCATAATCCCACCTAACATTTCCTCTAATCCCCCTCCTAATGAGTTTCTAATGGCTAATCATCATGATTAGCCACGAAGTCAACTCCTTGTCCCTTCCATCCAACCACTAGCTTTTAATGCTCTTTTTCTAGGTGAATGTGAGATCTTCAAAATTTCACAATCCTCTAGACATCTCCTCTCCAAAGGAATTTTAATTCCTTCTTATTCCTCCAATCCCCATGATTATCCCTTTTTGGAGAATTTTAAATTCCTCCTCCCCATTCTTCAAGGAATATCACATCCCTTGCTTCTCTCAAGGCACATTGGAAAGTCTTCCCAATGCACTTTTGTCTTCTCAAGGTACCTTGGGAAGTCTTCCCAATGTACCTTGAGGAGTGTGGAGACAAGAAATGCCTTTAAGGCATATCTCTTGGTCTCCGCACCCTCTCTTGGGCCTTGTGTGAGCTCACAATAAATCCTAGCCCTTCATCTTGAATCCATCCTAGTGATCCATTCTTCCTCCCCTCTTCCTATAAATTGAGGACTCCATCCCTCCATTCTTCATCTCTGAAGTTTAGTAATCTTATGATGTCCTTTTGAGCCCAAGAAATCATCTTGGCAACCTTATCATGTCCAAATCATATCTCATCCACACTTGATCATCTCATCCTTATCATCTTCCAAATCCATTCCATTTGTGCACAACATTGGAGAGCCATCCACATCAAGCAAGAGAAGCACATCAAGTGGAGAATCACCAAGGCGCACCTTCACTTCATCAAGCTCAATCTGAGGGAGAGGTATAAGGTTTGTGAGGTATATGCATCTTATTCATGTTTTCATGTGTTTTGGAGTTATGTCTTTGATTTCATATGATTATATGTTTGACTTACATGCTTATTAACTAATCCACCTCACAGGTCTTTTTCCCCTCTTCATTTTGGCATACCCAGTGGGACCCATGTCTCGAATTTAACGATTTTTTTTTGAGTTTTTTTGTGAGTTTTTTTTTTTGCAAGTTCACGACTATTTCTGCATCAACACGACTACTTGTGCATCAGCACAACTGTTTCTGAATCAGCATGAGAACCTGTTAATCAGCGTGAGCACCTCAGGTTTGGCGCGACTATAGGAGAAATTCAAAAACAAATTGGGCGTCCGCCCATAAAATTCTTCTATCTCCTCATGCTTCTTCTTCTGCATTTTCTCACTTCTATTTATTTTCTGTTTCTGCTTCAGCGCAAGCATTTTTGTAAAAAAAATTGAATATTAGCGCAACTACATTTTTTCTTTTTCTATTATATAATCTGTTTAGTTTTAATAATTTGTCTCTTAGCTAGTCTGTTTATTTTAATCATCTGTTTAGTCTTAATAATCTATCTATCTACAGCTCTGTTTAGTTTTAAATAATCTGTCTGTCCAAAGCTTTGTTTAGTTTTAATCATCTATTTAGTTTTAAATAATGTCTTTTGTGTTTGTGGAAAGTGTGAAAGTAGGAGAGTATGCTCTTGTTTATCTAGACAATCAGAAATCTAGACCTTTGACACTTTTCTATCTGTTTAGTGCGACTATCTGTTTTGTTATCTGGTGTTTAAATTAATAGTTTATTCTATTTTTTTGTCATATTTGCTTTATCTTCACTCCATTTTCCTCCAAACTTCACTAGATCCCCTACATTGCCATTTTGCACATTTCCTTCCTTGGGGGCCTTATCCCAAAATCCACTTTTTGAAGCCCTAAATCTCACATTCCTCTATTTTTAGGGTTTGCCATAACTCCTTCCCCTTTTATCAAATCACCTCCAAATTTTTCCATATTGTCCATCTCCAACTTTTGCTTCTTTGTCCCTCTTGGACAAATTTTTCCATTCCTTCATCTCTCCTCCAAAATCCCCATTTTTTGCTTGCTTATCCCTTGGAAAGTTGCAAAAACCTAGTCAAACACCATTTACCCATCAAATTTTCCTCCAAATCCACATTTGTCATTAGTAAAAAAAAATTTATTCATGTTTTTCTACTTATTCCCAAAAATTCAAAAAATTAATATTTTTGTCATTTTGTTTTCTTTTGCAGGACGCTTGTTGAAGACTCCATTTTTTCAAACTACTAATCAAGTTGTTTTGCAGGTTGCCTAAGAAATCTGACCAAACATTGTGCATTTATTTAAATTAGGCACCTAGATATTAGTTAAATTAGAATGAACCATTGTCTTATGTGTCTTTAAGAAAAGAATAAAGGTAGGAGAGTATGCTCTCGTCTAGCTAGACGATCAGAAATCTAGACCCTCCAACCTTTTCTTGTTTGATTGCATGTTTACCTCTAGCGGGCCTACCCTCCCAACTTTCTCTTTGAGAAGGTAAGAGGGGAACGACCCAAGTGAGTACACCCAAACCTGGGGTTCCCAACTCACTATAATAAATAGGCCATTGACTACGAAAGGGTCAATGGTTGGGGCTATATGAGAGTTCACTCTCACATTGGGTGCTTAGTAGGATCCTAAAGATCTCAATCACGCTTGCATGACTACTAAGTTCTTGGTGCTTCATTGGGCTATAGGCCTCAATTGCACTTGTGCAACTTCAAAGGGTAGCTCCTAACATGAAGGCTTACTAAACACCTTGTTCATAGTGGCCAAAAACCTTCTAGTCATCGATGTAGGAGGTCGGACCTCCGAAGCTGCTCATTTTTACGACCCTTAGTAGAGACACAAAGTTCACCATGAGGAGTTTTCATGGGAATTGATTCTTGGCTGCCCCGAGAAGTGAGTGTCGTGGAGGGGAGCTAGTGGTGTCAAGCATCTAAGTGTCCGCTCTGGGTAAGCGTAGTTGGGAAACCGATTGGGATCCAATGACTATTGTCCTTGCTAGCCTTAAGAATGTTGTATATGAGCATGAGTGTCTTTGAGATAATATGCATTTGATCATTGTGTTTGCTTTGTTTGATGGATACTTGCCAAGAGAAGACTAAAAACATATCACTATCCCCAAACACTTTGAAAAAACACTTGTCAAGACACAAACAATTGTCCAAGTCATTACCCACACAAAGTCCAAAATTGTGTCAAAACTCCATCTGTCCCATGTTTCATAAGCCCAAGAGAGAAGCTAAGAGTCCATCATCTCCATCAACATTCAAGATTGTCCTTTGAAACACAAACTATCATCCAAATCAGGGTGGTCGTGTCCCTTCATATAACTTGCCATTTGAATCTATCCTCCATTGAGTCATGTTCATGCCAAGAACAACCTAGTCATCAAGTTTCTTCTAAGCCATCGCTATCATACCTCCACCATCAATCATCCTCAAATTTTCTAAGGACTTAGCACATTAAATCAATCTCCCACCGTTATCAAATCAGTTATCAAAATTCAAATCCAATCATCCTCTAATCCAATTTAACCTCACATTAAGGTTACATGCCTTGTGAAATTCCATTTAGACCTCATCATTAATCAATTGGCTCTTGTTCTTGAAGGGGAATCCTCTCTAGGTACCTTTTGCCTAATCCTTTTGAGTCGATCAAGACTCTTAACTCACGTCTTTACTTTTCTTAGGGTCATTAGGCAACCCTTGGTATAAGAGAGGCTTTTTAACCATCAATCTAAGGTCTAAATTCTACACAACTTGGCCATCACCTTACTTGTGGTTGCATCCACCACCTAAAATCCTCATCCAAGGACTAAGGTGTAAAATCCTAATCAAATCTAGGCTCTAATCCAAAAACCATACCAATCAACAAAATCCCTTGTCATAAAAGACAAAATCCAAAATTCCACAAATATCTTGCTAAGTCCTTTCATCACAAATTTCCCCCTCCAAACTTTTCCAAGGTTATTCGTGTATGGTTACAACTCGATTCCAAAAGAGAAAGATGGCTAAACAACAATATGGCATGCCAGACATTAGTGCCCTATATGAAGATCCCATGCAAGATCCTACACAAAGTGGGCAATCTAGCAATCATGATCAAAGCCAAAATCCTAACATGGTTAGCCAAGATGAACTTTCTCCAGAAGTGCAAACTTTCCTTGCGGATTCTTATAACCAAGAGAGGATGGAAAAGTTTATTCAACACAATCCTACTGCACTTCTAAAAACTCTCCTTGAAAATGGAGCTCAACTTCAGCCTGAATTTAATAGATCCGCTCTCACCCAACAACCACAAGGAGACCTCACTCCCACACAAAGTGTTGCACCTATTATTTAGACTCAATCAGTTGCAGGCCCATCAATCATCCAAGCTCAATCAATACTACCTGCAACACATCCCACCGTGGTCTCCATCCCACCTTCTTCCTCCTTACCATCTATACCACTATCAAATATGATCTCATCTATTCTCCAGCACACTTCTATGCCACCTCCTTCCATTCAACCACATATTTTTATTCCACAAACTTCCCTTCTTGCCAACAATGTTGCAAATTTTATCTAGCCCGTACTCAATCTCGTCACAACAGTTTGCAGACCGCAACCAACTATTACACAAATCCCTGCGACATCGGTCCTCACATCCCACATTCCCACCTCCTCATCATATCAATACATTGGTGGCAGTGCACCTTCTTTGGCTCACCCAATTCTTCAGGCAAATACAATTCATCATTATCAAAGTCCACAACAAGACCTCATCAAGGAAATTCAAGACATGAAAAATATCATCAAGGACATGAAACAAAGGACTAATAAAAGGAAAAATTACTCATTTGAAGAGTTTTACCTTTGTCCTTACGACCTGTCTATATTAGTTGCACCCTATCCCCCAGGATTTGAGATCCCCAAATTCATCAAGTATGAAGGCAAAGGAGACCCCCGCGACCATGTCCAAGAATTCCACATCTTATGCCAAGAAGTCTCCTATAGTGACCTTTATCTTCGCAGACTCTTTCCTAAGAGTCTCATGGGAGACGCCCTCACATGGTTCTCATCTCTACCGCAAGGTTCCCTTGTCTCCTTTCCAGACTTGGTAGAAAAATTTGTGGCCCACTATGCTTACAACATGGTTAATGATGTTTCTATGATGGACCTATGCAATACAGAACAAAGGCCTGGAGAAACCTTTGCCAATTTCCTACAAAGATGATGACATCTTATCAAAAAATTCCAGTGGGACATGCTAGACCAACATCAAATTGAGCTATTTCAAAAGAACTTGGTGCCTGAACTTTCAAGACCCTTAATATCCCAATGTATCAAATCCTTCCAAAAATTGACTGATAAGGGCCTCGCCCTCGAACGTGTCTTGTTGGAGGAAGGAACCTTGAAACATTACTAGAAATCGACACAAAGTTCTTCCTCTTATCATAACAACAAGCCAAAATTCTGGTCTAAGAACAAAAATGTGGTCAATGATGGTGTAACTGATGCAAAGCGGGTCCAAACTGTGGCCGCTCCCCCAAAATCCACCACCAATAATCATCAATTCAATAATCAAAACAATAAAAATCAATCCCAAAAACCTCACAACAATGTCTCAATCTAGGGATGACCACCCTGATCGAATAACTGGACTCCAAGAGACTTCACTCCTCTGGTTGAGCCTATTGAAATGGTGTTTCAAAAACTTGTCCAAGCAGGTGTAGTGGTTTTTCCAATCACTCACCCATTTGACCCCAATCAACCTAAACCAAGATGGTATAATGAAAATGAGTATTGTGAATACCATCGTATCAAGGGACATGATACACGAAAGTGTATGAAACGGAAGATCTACATACAAGATCTCATCGATAGAGGTGAGATTGAAGTAGCAAATGTAAAACCTGGTAATAACAATGACAAACTCAAAATGTACCAGGAACCCTTCCCGAAGCATGATAAAAGAAAAGGCTCATCATCTAATGCAATGGGTTATGACTATGCTAATCACATAACCGACTTTGATTTTTTAGTAGGTTGCATTGAACCTGCAGACACTCATGTCAATATCATAACCATCCAAGGAGTTAATCCTCCTTCTTCCCAAAAAAGACCAAATCCTGCTAGGATAGTCATTCAAGGTGCCACGCCTTCCACCTCCCATTTCCAGAATGACTGCAATGTAACTACACACCAAGGTAAAGTCACCATCCAAGGAGTCCCTCTCCCACCCATGTCTTCCACCTGCCAATATGACCTCCTTGACCAACTTGGGAAGACACCTGCGTAGATCTCTATTTTGGATCTTCTCAAGACTTCCCTGATCCATAAAGAAATTTTGGAACAAGCCCTTCTTGAATCAGGTGTTCTTGATAACATCAATGCCACCCAATTCCAAGCCCTCATTGGAAACCTTTTTTGCCCAGCAGCACCTTGTATTTACCTCCAAAGATGCTCCCACAGATGAAGACCATAACAAACCTTTGCACATTGAAGCTCTTATCCATAAGCACAAGGTCAAACGTATCCTAATAGATGGTGGATCCGAGCTTAATCTGTGTACATATAAATTAATAAAACAATTGGGACTTTCTAAGGACCTAGTAGACACATCAGGAAGGATCACAAAAAAGGTATATGATGATACAAAGAGAGTTTCAAAGGGCATGATCACCTTACCTCTTCAAGTGGGCCCCATTACAATTGAAACCCCTTGCCAAGTACTAGATCTTGATCTCCCCTACAACATTCTCCTTGGTCAGCCATGGATTCACTCCTTGAAGGCTATACCCTCCACCTATCACCAATGTATCAAATTCCCCTTCAATGGAAGAGAGATAACTATCAAAAGTGATCCACAACCCTTCCAATATTGCAAACTCCTAGAGGAAAACTATCCATATCATTGCCCATTAAATAGACCCTCGCCAATGCCTCCATATGACACATCAAATGTTGCCTCCAGATCATCCCAACCAGATAATCAAATCAAGATCTTGGACAATGGTTGTGGAGAATAAAAATTGGAGGACATCTTATTAATAGGAAACCTCCCTCTCTCTCCTAAGTCATTTAGCAAACCAAAAGAGCTCAAAAAGGACCCAAAACCAGTCATGCAATACCAAAATACCACCTTCCATCAATGGGGCCCACTTAATGAGGAGAGTCTTGAAGAAGCAGATGTCTCTTCGTGGTTGTATCGGGAAGAGGATGATGAGCTAGCAAAAATATCCAAAAAAATATACCCAAAAGCATCTGCCATTGTTGAAAGAATGGGTTACAAAGGACATGACCTGGGACTAGAGGAGAAAGGAAGAAAAGCACCCATAAATCCAATCTCCTACAGATACAACAGAGGCTTAGGGTACACCCTAGTGCCTAAGATTACTATCGTTGGTGCCCCTTCTATTCCTTCTTCGGATATTGAAAGCGCTGACGAAGAGGAATTCCACGAGATGCCTTATGAATACGAGAAAGATATCTTCCTTAGCACTTACATCAATACCATCATCCCCGTAACCCCTCCCACTTCACACAAGCTACATCTTGTCCATCCTGAACTCATTGACTAGGGCCAATGAGACAAACCCACTTTAGATATCTGCGTTGACGATAATGCTCTCATTGCTCTCCTAACAGCGTGAAACCTGGAAGATTGTAACAGAATCAAGGGTATTCAACTACACAAAAAGGGATACTTTGGTAGTCAGTTCAATGCCCTTAGCGACAAAAAAGATAATAAAAGGAAAAGACATGATTCCCTAGGTGAAAACCTCCCTGAGGCACCTTTGGATAAACAAAAAATAAAAACAAAGGGCGTATCTGAAAGTGAAAACTTGGAAAAGGCACTTGACAATGAGGGACTTGACCTCCCTCCCTTTGGTTACCTTCCACAGGACAAATCAAATTTGCTGATAGAAGAAATAGACAACATCAACATGGGCACCAAAGTCATTCCAAAAAATGTGCTCATTGCCAAATCCCTCACAGAAATAGAGAATCAAGACTTCATCAACTTCCTTATAGAGGTAAAAATCAATTTTGCATGGTCCTATTCTGATATCCCAGGGTTGGATCCTAGCTTGGTGGTTCACAATCTCGCCATCTGCCCAGACACAAAAATTGTATAACAAAATTGTGCAAAATGCACCCACATATTGCACTCCTGGTCAAGGCAGGACTCCAAAAGATGTTAGACATAGAATTTATCAAACCAGTAGACTATGCTAAATGAGTCTCTAGCATTGTACCTATCGGCAAACCTGCCAGGGGCATCCACATCTGCATAGATTTCTAAGATCTAAATAGAGCTTGTCCTAAAGATGATTTCTTGCTCCCGAATATAGACATGATTGTGGACCTTACAACAGGACATGAAATGCTATCGCTAATGGATGGGTTTTCTGGATACAACCAAATAAGGATAGCAGATGAGGATCAGCATAAAACCACATTCACAACACCATGGGGTACTTTCTATTATCAGGTCATGCCTTTTGGTCTCAAAAATGTTGGAGCTACATACCAACGTGCCATGAAAACAATTTTTCATGACCTTGTACACAAAATTATGGAGGACTATGTGGATGATCTGCTAGGCAAATCTAAGACAAGACAAGAACATATTCCCATTCTAAAGCAGATCTTTGAAAGATTAGAAAAATAAAAAATTATGCCTGAATCCCAAAAAGTGTGTGTTTGGAGTCACATCGGGAAAATTATTAGGATTCATCGTTTCCCGCAGAGGCATCAAGGTTGATCTTGCAAAAGTAAAAGCTATCATGGAAATGCCTCCACCAAAATCTCTCAGACAACTACACAGTCTCCAGGGAAAACTCCAATCTTTTAGATGTTTTATTTTACAACTAGCAGATAAGTGCCATCTATTTGTACACCTCATGCGCAAGGACACAAAATTCAAATGGGACAGCTTATGTCAAAAGGCCTTTGAGAAATTAAAAGAATATCTAGCATCACCTCCAGTTTTGATGCCACCTACCCCTTGAAAACCCCTCATTTTGTACATATGTGCTACTATAGTGGCATAGGGGGCATTACTAGCGCAAACAAATGATCAAGGGATGGAACATGCCATTTACTACATTAGTTGGACATTGGTAGGATATGAACTCAATTACACCCCCATTGAAAGAGCATGTTTAGCATTAGTATTTAGCACATAGAAACTACGACACTATATGCTAAACAACAAGACAAAATTAATTGCTAAAATTGATCCACTTAAATATCTTCTGTTAAAAGCTACTCTCACTGGTAGAACCACCAAATGGGTCATGCTCCTAAGTGAGTTTGACATCCAATATGTGGATAGAAAGGCAATCAAGGGACAATTTATTGCAGATCAATTGGCTGAAGCTCCACTTCCAAGTGACCATCCTATTCTCACAGAATTACCAGATGAGTTCATTATGACTGTTTCCACATCCTCCACATGGCAATTATACTTTGATGGCTCTTGCACCCAAAATGGATCGGGGGTAGGAATATTATTGGTCACACCTCAAGGAGATGGCATCCCCAAATCATACAAGATAGCCTTTGCATGTACCAATAACATAGCAGAATACGAGGAACTCATCACAGGTTTGTGTCTAGCTATCCACTGGAAAATAAAGGAGTTACAAGTTTATGGTGATTCTCAGCTCGTTATAAAACAAGTCAATGATGAGTACCAGACAAAAGATGATAAAATCCTTCCTTACCATACCATGGTTGAAGATCTTAAGAAACATTTCATAGCAATCACATTTAATCAAATCCCATGAACAAACAACAGGGCTGTAGATGTAATGGCCACCATTGGCTCCCTCCTTCAAATTCTAGCACACAGTTAGAAGTGTGAGTTCTTGGTTGAGCAATTATTTATACTAGCATATGACCTATCAGAGTCTGAAATGGTGTGTGTTCTCATTGGTCCTGAGTCCCCTTGGTACCAAGAAACCTTCACTTTCCTCAAAGACAACACCATTCCCCCACATCTCACAAAAACTCAACAACAAACCTTCATCCGCCAATGTGCTCGTTACACTATCCTTGGAGACACCCTTTTCAAAAGGCATTTCAATGGTTCCCTCCTAAGTTGTTTAGATAAACAAGAGGCAGAATGGGCATTACATGAAGTACACAAGGGTGTCTGCAAGGCACACTCAAGTAGGCTCACATTGGCTAAAAATCTTTTGAGAACAAGATACTATTGGCCTAAACTAGAGGTAGGTGCATATAATTATGTGAAGAAATGCATCCATTGCCAACAAATGGCGACAAAATTCATGCACCATCACAAGAATTGCAACCATTTATAACGCCATGGCCCTTCTCATAGTGGGGGCTCGATCTCATTGGGAAAATCCACCTTTCATCTTCTAATGGACATAAAGTCATTATCACCACCACCGAAGACTTCACCAAGTGGGTAAAGGCTATCCCTCTTACTTTCACCACCAGCAAGAAAATATCCAAATTCATCTTGAACTATCTAATCTGTCGGTATGGCATCCCAAAAGTTATTATCACAGATAATGGAAAACAATTTAAAAACTAGGATGTCAAAGAACTCTGCCAAAAATTCAACATCCAACATCGCTTCTCGACCCCATATTATCCCCAAGGCAATGGCCAAGCTGAGGCTTCTAATAAAACCTTATTCAAAATCCTCAAAAAGACAGTCAATTAAGTTGGCCATGATTGGCACCTCCAACTCCATCCTGCTTTGTGGGCCTACCGCACCTCCATCCGAACCCCCACAGGCCCAACCTCTTATTCCTTGGTCTTTGGCTCTGAAGCCATCCTTCCCCTTGAGATCGAGATCCCCTCTCTAAGGGTATCGCTGTAAGACATCCTACTAGAGGAAGAATACAGAATTGCCTGCTTAGAAGAGCTAGAATTGTTAGATGAAAGGCACCTCAAGGCCTTGAACCATCTCTAGGTATATCAAAACTAATTACAGACAAGTTATCACAAAAGAGTCAGAACCTGGGAATTCCAAGTTGGTGATCTTGTCCTCATGGAGAATCAAAAAAATCTAAAAGAAAGAGAAAAGAAAGGCAAGTATGAGCCTAATTGTCTTGGACCATATGTAATCACAACAAAGTATGGATCAGGAGCTTATCAGTTGGCTACTCCTGAAGGCAATCCTTTGGATGATCCAATGAATATCATGCACCTCAAAATATTTTATGCTTAGTCCTCAGAAAGTCTTAAATTGTCAAAAAAATCAAGAAAGAAATAAAAATAAATAAAAAATGAGAAAAAGATCCTAAAAAAATCATCACTTTGGTGAAAACCTGGCAAACAAGTGCCTTATGACACAAAAAAATTAAAAAAGAAAGAAAAAGAAAGAAAAACAATTCGTTCACTAGTGAAAACCACTTTGTGGCGCTATGGACAAGTACCTTGGTGAAAACCTTTGTGCAGGTGCCAAGGTAAATAACCGAATCCACTATCTAGCATGTCGATACTATAAATCATCCACCATCTAGCCCAGCCATGCGCAACATTCCTTCTTTTCTGCCTCCCAATAAAACATGTGTATGATGATGAGTCTTCGCCTGAGTCATGAACAAGGAATGTCCAATTAAAATTGAGCTTTTATGCATCTATGTAAGCTTCAAGAAGTCTTGAGAAACAATCCCAAATCCACTAGTCACTCTCTAAAACCATAGAATCGCTTGCCTAATCTAAAAGCCCACTTTGCCCTAGGGATGACCCCTTCCCTCGCCTGACAACCTAATCCTTCATCCCAATTCTACTCTTGGCAAGAGGTATCATTTGGTCACAAGGAAGTGACTTGTTAGATTTTGTTAGATCTTTTCATATAGACTTGCATCTTTTTCCCTATGACTGCCACTATCTATGACTGCCTGAGTTCTTCCATATCCAGGTACATTATGATAGGTGCATACTAGGGCATATTTCATAGTATGGCATGTTTTGGATCCATCTTGTATAAACCGGCGACTTGGTACTACTGTTTATCAACACTTACCTTCTCGTGTACAAGAGGTATCGGTGTGTTTGAGGGTTTCCTTGCACAAACCCACAACTTTGTATTAGTGTTTCTTAACACTTACATTGTTGTGTGCAAGAAATTCCCATTTGTCTACAGAGTCAGTCCATGCCCTAGGTTTCTCATGGCATCCTGATTTCTATAATCAGTGGTGCAAGCCACTCAGGGCAACATCAAAATAGGTTGGCTCTCCATATTTGTTGTGCACAAAATCTCACCATCATTCCATCAAATCCTAAACTCAATAATCCCATGGAGTTCTCAATTTCCCCCACTTCCCATCTATTTGATATTCTTCTATCTAAGATCATTGTTTTTATTATTGGCATATTCCCTCTTTTTATTAATTCATTCACATCATGTAGAGTGCATTTCTTAGACAGTCATTTTTTTTCCACAAAACATTTACCATATAAGATTGCATCACATAAATAAAACACACTCATCCATATAGCATTACATTTAGACTACATCATAAATCATTCACACACGCGTATTTATACATAAAGCATAAAAAACACGCATCCTGCATCCAAAAAAAACTATGTCAACAACACATCATAAACATACATACATAAGCATCCACTCTGCATCACAAAATAGGTTAGCATAGCACATTCATGATTGCATCCATATATGACATCATAAGACAAACAAAAATAATCCATCACAATAAATGCTACACATCATCTGTCACCAATTGAATCATGAATACGTATATATATATATATAAAGAGGAAAATATGTCCGTCATGATACAATGACCCCTCATTAGGTCTGTTGTGGCGTATATGGGCCCCCGTGAGGGCCCATCTTCCCCCGCGGTCTCACATCTCCTATTCTTCCTTCCAAATTCTTCACGACTGCTTCATATTTCTTCCTCATTTATCCCTTCCACCTTGATTCTTCTTCCTCTCTTTTTTTGAGAATTTTTCATCCTTTTTTTTGGAAAAATTCTCGAGGGGGCATACACCTCCCATGCTTTACGCTGGGGCATCCTTTTCTTCTTCTATCTTCTACACATTGCCATACACCTCACATAATTAATTTTGATTCTGATCATGTCTTATACAGGATGAATCCTTCCTGAAACCAGACATTGCGATCAGTCATGTCTTATATAGGATGAATCCTTCCTAAAACTAGATGTTGCACTCTAATCATGTCTTATACGGGATGAATCCTTCCTGAAACTAGACGTTGTGATCAATCATATCTTATACAGGATGAATCCTTCCTGAAACCAGATGTTGCGCTCTAATCATGTCTTATATAGGATGAATCCTACCTGAAACTAGATGTTGTGATAAATCATGTCTTATATAGGATGAATCCTTCCTGAAACCAAGTGCTCTGATCATGTCTTATACATGATGAAACCTTCCTGAAACCAAATGTTGTGATCAATCATGTCTTATACAGGATGAACCCTTCCTGAAACTAAACGCTTTGATCATTTTTGTCTTATACATGATGAATCCTTCCTGAAACTAGACTGACTATAGATCTTATCAATCAAATCAATATCATCATCAAAAAACAAGATTATTCCTTGAATCAATGCGTCATCACACCTCGCTTCAAAGAGGGGCAAAATGTAGACACTTAAAATAAATTATTTTTAATTATTTTTAATTCAGCACATAATTAATTAATTAATTATGTTAATTCAAATTCTCCTCAATATTAATTAAATATAATTGATATTGTCACTATAGTATGTGACTGATTTATTTAATAAATCAATCCCTTTCTTTATTCTTCTAAAAGATTAAATCCTCACAAATCTTCCTCTTAGCTAATTAATTTCAATTAATTAGTTAACCCACATGATTCCTACAAACCATCTTCTTAATTCATCATTAACCTAATAAAGTCTTCTAGAAACTCCCTAAACTCACTTAACCTTATTCTTCTAATTTTTAATTCCCTCCACTCATTCTCTCTCCTAGTCAAATCCTCCTACAAATCCTAATCCCACCTAACATTTCCTCTAATCCCCTCCTAATGAGGTGCTAATGGCTAATCATCATGATTAGCCACGAATTCAACTCCTTGTCCCTTCCATCCAACCACTAGCTTTTAATGCTCTTTTCCTAGGTGAATGTGAGATCTTCAAAATCTCACAATCCTCTAGATATCTCCTCTCCCAAGGAATTTTTAATTCCTTCTTATTCCTCCAATCCCCATGATTATCCCTTTTTGGAGAATTTTAAATTCCTCCCCATTCTTCAAGGAATGTCACATCCCTTTCTCCTCTCAAGGCACATTGGGAAGTCTTCCCAGTGCACTTTGCTCTTCTCAAGGTACCTTGGGAAGTCTTCCCAATGTACCTTGAGGAGTGTAGAGACAAGAAATGCCTTTAAGGCATAACTCTTGGTCTCCACACCCTCTCTTGGGCATTGTGTGAGCTCACAAGCAATCCTAGCCCTTCATCTTGAATCCATCCTAGTGATCCATTCTTCCTCCCCTCTTCCTATAAATTGAGGACTTCATCCCTCCATTCTTCATCTCTGAAGTTTAGTAATCTTATGCTGTCCTTTTGAGCCCAAGAAATCATCTTGGCAACCTTATCATGTTCAAATCATATCTCATCCACACTTGATCATCTCATCCTTATCATCTTCCAAATCCATTCCATTTATGCACAACATTAGAGAGCTATCCACATCAAGCAAGCAATCAAGAGGATCACATCAAGTGGATCATCACCAAGGGGCACCTTCACTTCATCAAGTTCAATCCAAGGGAGAGGTATAATGTTTTGTGAGGTATATGCATCTTATTCATGTTTTCATGTGCTTTGGAGTTATGTCTTTGATTTCATATGATTATATGTTTGACTTGCATGCTTATTAACTAATCCACCTCACAGGTCTTTTTCCCTTCTTCAAATTTAACTAGAGGGTAGCTCATCTTGTGTAAATACAATTTGAGCCTTAGGTTTTGTGATAGAATTAATCAAAGAAGCCATATTATTAGATGTTATTGCAGGTGGGACATTTAATGTTTCAATGCATCTTGTAGAATTCCATGGTGAGTTGAAGAAGTTTGAATCAAATCCCAGAGGAATATTTTGGAAGGAGTAGCTTTAAGTTGTTCAATTAGGTCATAGTCCTTACCAAGAGTTTGTGAAATGCAAGGTGCTTGAGGAAGAATAGGTTGAGGATCAGGAAGAGAAGTTGGAATAACTAGAGGAGAATTTGTTGGAATTGTACACTCTAGTGAGAAATGATGATGTTGTCATTGATGGAAACCTACTGACAACCTTCAGGCAACCACTTGGCAGGCACCAGCACTGGCAGACACTTCATCAACAATGACAACAATGCATACCAGCACCCTAGCCAATAGGAATAAAGTTTTGTTTAGTGTATTTAATTGTAAATATCTTTTGTAAAGCTGACATGGCATATTGTAATAGACTCATATATGTATGAGATCTTGTAAATCATTTTGATATGATAGATAGAGATGCAAGAGATGGATATGGTAGAAATGATGAGTTAATATTAAGGTAGATTTTGTATAAGGTTATGGTTATCCTATGAGATTAAACCGGTACTGAACCTGGCATAGCAGATGCTAAATTATAGCAGTACATTATATTGGATTCTCATAACCCATTTTGTAAGTTAGTGAGACTTCCATTTTGTATATTGAGCAGTGAGCTCTAGGCAGTTGGCCTTCCTGCATGTGCAGGCCCCTCTTGTAAGTAAAATCTATTCATTGGATAGTAAGTGAATATTGTGGGTCAAAAATCCCACCGAGGTTTTTCCCACACCGGGTTTCCTCATTAAACATCTTGTGTTATGGTGTGTTTTCTATGCTATCTTTATTGTTCCTATTTACTGCATTAATTCTTGTTTACCGATACACTGTTTTGGAATGCAAAATACTTAATAAGGAAAAAGAATCTATCAATTGGTTAGATACTGATTCAGCCCCCCCTCTCAGTATCTTTGAAACTATCATTAATCCTAACAATTGGTATTAGAGAATGGTCCTCTATTTTCAAAAGCCTAACAACTTGAGGAAGATTTTGACACTGGTATAGATGGAGAACTTAAGAAAGCAATTAAAAGGAGCTCTTATGGACTATGATTCAGAAAAGTTGAAGAAAATCAAACTTGAAGATGATCTGAGGACTGCATAAGAATTCATTCAAGGAATTCAAGAGGATCTTACTATTGCAAGAAATAAGAGAAAAGAACTTCATGAGAAGATGCAGAGTGATGATGATGAAAAATAAATTCTTAATGATCTTGTGAACAAATTGAGGCAAGAAAACATGACTATGAGGAATGAAATGCAAGACATGACTATGAGATTTTGTAAAGACATTGAAGATAGAAAGAATAATGAAGATGACTTGACTAGGAGACTCAATGATGCTGGAAATGAAAATCTAAGACTCAGTCATGAAAATGATATGTTAAAGATGGATCTGATTCATATAGAACATGATAAAACAGAACTTATGAGACAGATGGGAATTCTGGAAAATGAGTTGGCTATTGCAAATCAACATAAAGAGAAATTCAAGAAAAGTTCAGAAGAACTTGATGATATGCTAAAAAGTCAGAAACCTAATGGAGATACTAATGGACTTGGATTTGAAGTTGGAGAAAGTTCTGGTACTACAAACAATCATGATCATAGTAAACTAGTAAGACAACCTAATTCTTACAAATTTAATGGGAAATGCTTTAACTGTAACAAGTATGGTCATAGAGAGAATTAGTGTAGATCTAGAAACAATCAGAATACCAATGCACCCACCGGTCAATGTTCCAAATGCAACAAAATTGGTCATAATTCAGAAAACTACAGAATGAATGTAAGATATTATGTTTGTGGAAGATTTGGGCACTTATCTAATCAATGCAGAACATAAACCAGCATAGGATATGGAAAGGCTATTCAGAAGAATAATGTGACTTGTTATACTTGTAACAAGATTGGACATATTGAAATTTTTTGTAGAAGCAAGACTTCACCGACAAATAATAAAGGACCTAGTTTGAAAGGCAAAGAGAAGGTAGAGGAGGTAAAGAAAGAATTTTCAAGACAATGGATTAGAAAGAGAGATAAAAATATTGATGACACTATTCCTTCACCAGTATAATAGAGTATTACTCCACCGACAGGAGATTCTTCATCCAACTAAGAACTAACCCTTTAGGGGTATTGTAGCAAGTTGAATATCATACAAATTACCCTTGGTAGATGGTGAGAAGATAGATTTCTTCTTTACCGCTAGATGTGTTAAGTTTCACTTAACCGGCAAGCATTTAATGCGGTTGTTGGAAGAAAAGACATTATAAAGCATCGGTTATCCCTCTTTTTCATTTCACCGAGCATTCAAACTTTCAGAGAGCATGAAATCCAAGTGAATGCATCCAAGGAAAATAAGTGAAGCAAGAACTCAACCATTATCAAGAAAACTAAGGTATTTTTCGATGGCTTCCTCCTCTACTCTGGAATTTATTGCAAACCCTACTGTTGTGGAAGTTGTGAAACACCCTAGGCCTATTTTTAAGATCATTCCTGAGATAGAAAAACAAGATGATTCCATAGGTGCTTTTTCTAAAATTCCAAAAGGTGGTGGTTATGCTGAAGACCCTAAAATCTATATTCATTGCAATATTGAGGAATTAGGTTCTGAGGAAATATTAAAAATGTTTAAAACTGTTATCTATGATGAAAATGGAAATGTAAAACCTGAGCACAAGGTAATTGAAACTTTAGGTTTTGTGGAAATCTTGGACATCCTTAAATTTCCTAAGGAGGTAGTAAGAATTGTCCTTAGCAGAGTTCATGGAGAATTTATTTGGCTAGATTCAATTTGCAAAATCACTAAGGAAGCAATTAGGGCAGTGACAGGTTTACCCTCCACTGATAACAAACCAGATAAGACTAAGAAGGTTTGTAATAACACTATCATGACATTAACAGGAGCAACATATGATAGCAGATCCCTAAGAGTAAATGATGTCAAAGATGAAAATGTTAAATTCATAAGCATGATCCTAGGTTACAAAACCACACATGCAAACCAACTAAACTCAGTTTCCAATCTTTGCATTAAAAGTGCTTATGATATTGTGAATAATGATGCAAAAATAGATAAATGTGAGTGGCTAAAGGATGAAATAATAGACAACCTAAAAAAGATAAAAGGAGATAAGAAAGGAACATTTTGTTTTAGCAATCTTTTGGTATGTCTTATGTTATATTTCACAAAAGAAGTTCCCGATATTGGAAAGAAAGATTTTGGATATGATATACCTATAGGCAAACACTCGTTAGATATCTTCACTAGCATTGGCACTGACAAGGAAAACAATATAACTGAGTACTTCAAAACCTTCAAAGAAAAAATGAAAACAAGGGAGAGACTACCACAGAGTGTAGTAGACAAGTACAACAAAGAAATATGTTTTGTGATTAAAAAGGATGAAATATGGATGGAGGCTGATCTTCCTAGAACTGTATGGGTAACTAAAATGGGGTATGAGGTAGATGTAAACATTATTGAAACTTATGCTAAAGCCTTATTAGAGGCACCTAGAGAACTGGAAGAAAAGGTTTTTGGTAATGCAGAATCAATTGAGAGTGATGTACAAACACTGAAACAAAGGAAAAAAAGAGAAAAGTATATTAGGAGTGCATCTAAACAAGCAAAAGAAATAAAGGAAAATGTCTTGAACATAACTGGAATTAAGGAAAGTGACCTAGAAGGATTACAACCAAAGGCACATCTCTCACCGGTTGTTACATCATTAGAAAGTGAAATACCTGTAGAGTTTAAAAGAGTTGATAGGAAGAGAAAACCTTCACCGGTACCCTCTCCTCCACCCAAGAAAACAAAGACACCAAGACAGAAGCAACAGGTAGTTAGACCACCAAAAAAGAAGTTGACACCAAAGAAGAAGAAACAAAAACAAGCTATACCACCTCTGGATAACATTGAGTGAAATCACTGATGACGACAATCTATCAAATCTAATGAAACTGTATAATACATTCACTAATGCAGAAAAAGAAAGTGTTGAGAACAACACAATTATACATCTTTACATATACAAGAAAGTATTAATAGAATTTGTAGATGACTTACCTAATGAATTGTACAGAAGGTTAGATGCTAAGAGAATTGCAGTTATGGAGCTAGATAAGAAACTAAAAATTGAAAAACTTTTGGCTATTCATCCAGTTAACTTTGTAGAATAGATTGATGAACTAATTAGTGAAGCTAACATATTAGTTTTCTCAAGTAGACATTGGCATTTAAGCCTAATGGCTGGTAGAGTCAATGAAATTTCAGAGGAAACAATAGACAAATGGGATATCTTTTTTGTTGAGAAGGAAAACCAAGAAGATTTGAACCGACCTAAGAAAAATTTCAAGGTTTATTAGAAGGAAAAAGACAAAGGAAAAGGTAAAGTTGGTGGATTACTAAACATAAAAGTGACTGAAAACCTACCACCACCACCTTTGGGTACTACACCATCAAATACTGAGGACACACCGGCTACTGAAGATGTTAACACAACACATGAGGATACAAACCCCGAGTCATAAATTTTATACACAATGAACATTGCTAATCTGGAAGTGAACATTACCATGGATAAGGATAGCATAGAGGCACAAGATAATATTGCTAACATTGAAAACATTGAGCAATCGACAGAAAATATTGAGGTTGGAATACAAGAAGAGCAAGCAGAGCAAATAGTACATACAGAGCAACCTTTGGACAGTGAAACAAATACTAGTAATGTAGATGTTGGCATTGAAAAACCAACAGAATCAGAGATATCGGCAGTGGATAACACAGAGATACCAACCATTAATAACAATGAGATACCAACAAAGAAATGGGTAGATACATAGGTACACATTGAGAAAGTACAAATGGTAATCACTGAGAAGCCTAAACCATTGCTAGTTGAAACACAAACTCAAACTGATCCACCAGCGGTTGAGTCAAGCAAATTGGTTACTAGTACTGCAAGCATTGAGATAGTAAAGGCAGCAGGTCAGACATCTAGTACTTCATTGAGTGAATTCAGACCTACAAATGTGACTGAAGTACTTCTGGACTCAATAAAAAAGATAACTGATTGTAATGCATTAGCCTATAAGGCAATTAATGATACTATTCATATTCTTAAGATGATTGCACCAAAATGCAATTTAGATCAAGTAAATGATTCTTTAGGACAGTTAGACACATTGCCTAAATTCATTTTTGGAAATATACTGACAGTTGAGCAAATAAATGAGGAAACATTCAAGGAGAAAATGGAAAAGGAAAAGAAAAATTCTTTGAGGAATCAATAAAGAAGTGCACAGGACACATTAACACACTTTTACGAGCACTGAATAAAACAATTTTGGAGTATAAGGAACTGTACAGAGATACATGCAAGACAAATCTGTTAACAATGAGCATTGATAAGGAAATAAGCAAAGTTCAAAAAGAGATAGATGATATAGCTGATAATATCATTAGTTCATCTGAACCTATATCAGTTATTGAACAAGAGATAGCAAGATTTGAGGAAAATTTGGAAAAGCTAGAGAATGAGAAACCAAGGATCAAGGAAAAAGCCAAGGAGCTTAAGCATAAACTATCCTAAATTAGACAACCTTATCTCTCTGAGGAAAGAGAACTTTGAGGTATTAATTCAAGGTCAAAAGTCACCGAAGGAGCATATGCGTCATCTCACCGGTACAATCTAGAGCACTAAGGAAACCATGAAGGACAACAAAAGGTTCATGCAAAGCTTAAACTTGGTTTTGGTTGATCTATTTCTGATTGTAACCAACCGGTTACAAACTTCAAGGTGAAATTTGATGAATTAATGATGAATAGTTAGTACCAAACTGGTATTGAGAGGGCGGGGGGGGTGATTCAGTACTAACAAAAACACTTTTCCTTGAACCAATTTGACTAAATACACCACACTTGATTGGCAAGATATAACACTGATCTAAACCAGATTACTATTGGTTAAACACAATAAGAATGTGAAAGACATAAACTGGTAACTCTTAGCTTTCCACACAATCTAACATCTTATTTCCATTTCACCTATATGCATACACTAGTAATATATCAACATAAATGTAAAGACTTACTGGTTCAACATGCTTTACCACTTGACAGAGAATAACAAAGCATCACACATAACACATATTTTTCATGTGGAAACCCAACTAGGAAAAACTAGAGTGCAGATGAATACCCACAAGCTATTCTTTGAACCTTTTTGAAGTCTGCTTTATTAGGAGCCTAGTCCAGTTAAAGACTTTACAATAGGTTTTGTTAGGAACCTATCCTAATAGGGATCACCTAGCTAAAGGATGGCTAAAATACCTAGTTAAGGGTTAAACTCTATTAAAGGTTACCTTGTTAGAGGATTTTAAGAACTCAATGATTTTGAGTCACCCTGTTAAAGGATTTACAACAAGCCAATTAAAGCTACCCTGTTAAGGGATTTTCCAATTGTTTAAGTGGTAAGAGGTCAATAGGTATTACAATGATTTGGTAACAACACTTCAATGCCAATGCATATCCACTTTAGTTCCTTCCTTCTATAATCACACTCTGTAGGTTTCTATTCTCTTATCTGGTTTGGCAAGAATCATGTATCTCTGCACTTAGATACACACACAACATCTACCAACAACCTCAACATGAAAATCAACATCGATCTTATAGGAAATAGATAGGTCGGTAGCATAAACTCTAAAACCTAAACATTTAGGTTAAGCAATGCAGTCAGTTCAATCCTAAGTGTTGAACATATTGCAATGATTACAACAGTCTTGAACAGATCTCAAGACATTCTCCATCGTTTGTTCTTCACTACTTCTTGGAGGTTGATAACCTATCATGTGTTCTCCACCATTTATAGAGACTACACATATTCCCGAGGTAGATAGGATCAATCTCCTTCATGTAAGATCCTTCATGCACACAAGGATGACATGGCAACACAATCTACTATTCATTACAATGCTAACTCATCACACAATATCATCGGTTGAATCCCACAAGCTTGGAGCACTTCAACCAGAAACCTTGAATCTAAGACTACCAACTGGTAATCATACAATATGAAACCTTGATACAAAACATTTCGTATACCAGTTTACATTCCAACATACCACTTCAATTTTTCACATATACCAGTTCACTACATCATACTGGTTATTTTGCAAGTTGCTTACTTCAATATACTAGTTCACTCTTCAACATATTGACACTAATGACAACATACAATATCATCATGTCATCATGCTCTACACATATGCCAACAATCTCCCCCTTTGGCATTGATGGCAATATACAAAGATATCTTTCTGCTTTAGCTTCACATCTTCTCCCCAATACTACAGATATCTTCTCCGCTTTACATCTTCTCCCCCTTTGACAACAATTCCAAAGTGGAGGCACAAACAACTATGTCCCACTATGTTGCTCCCCCTAAGGAGTAGCATCCTTCAACACATCAATCCTAAAAAAGATATATCAATGTAAGTCTAGACTGATGTGGAGCACACACCTTCATTTCACCTCTTGAAGGGGCAACACCTCTAATTCACCTCTCAAATAGGTAAAGGTAGCCTTCGGTAGAGGCTTGGTGAATATTTCTATTAACTGCTCCTTACTGGAAACATGTTCCAATACAATCTCTTTGTTCTGAACCTTTTCCCTTAAGAAATGATACTTAAGCTCAAAGTGCTTGGTTCTAGCATGTAAAACCAGATTCTTGGAGATGTTAATCACACTTGTGTTGTCACAAAATATACTTACCAGTTTAGATACAGGAACTTTGAAGCCATTTAATACATGCTTCATTCAAATTGTCTGGGTGCAATTCATAAATGCTGCAACATACTCCGCTTCTGTTGTAGACTGAGAGATACAACTTTGCTTCTTACTCATCCATGAGACTATTCTACCACCAAGAAAGAATGCACCACCTGTTGTGCTCTTCTGGTCATCAACATTACCAGCCCAGTCAGCATCTGTAAGCACTTTCAAGTTGAAATCATTATTGTATGGATACCATAATCCATAGTCAATAGTTCCCTTCTAATATCTTAGAATCCACTTGTCTACTATGAAGTGGGATTCTCTTGGGATTTTTTAGAACCATGCAGTAATGCCCACTGCATGTGCAATGTCTGGTCTGCTATGTACTACATAGCAATTTTCCAATCATTGATCGGTATTCTTTCTCATTTACCAACACTGAGTCATCCTCCTTTGATAGTTTACAACCAGTCACCATCGGTGTACCAACTGGTTTGTTGTCTTCCATGCCAAAAGTCTTCAACACTTCTTTGACATACTTGGACTGAGTGATAAAGATTCTATCTTTCATTTGTTGAATCTATAGTCCAATGAAGAACTTAATCTCCCCTATAAGTGACATCCCAAACTCCTTTTTCATCTCATTTGCAAAATCATGACTCATCTTGTCATCTCCTCCAAAGATTATGTCATCAACAAATACCTCACAGATTAGACTTTGATCTCCTTCTGACTTCAGATAGATATTGCTATCTTCACTTGTTCTCTCAAATCCAATCTTCACAAGATGGGAGTGCAAGTGTTCATACCATGCTCTAGGTGCCTACTTTAGTCCATACAAGGCCTTATGTAGCCTACACACCATGTCACTATCTTCTGATAGGGCAAACCCATCTGGTTGCTCTATATACACCTCCTCTTCTAGTATTCCATTCAAGAATGCAGATTTTACATCCATTTGATATACTTTGAATCCCTTGAATGCTGCATATGCAAGAAGCATACGAAATCCTTCCAATCTGGCTAAAGGAGAAAAGGTTTTTCCATAGCCTTCTCCTTCTTCTTGAGCATATCCTTTGCACACCAGTCTAGCTTTGTTTCTTACCACAATGCCATCTTCATTCAGTTTATTTCTGAAAACCCATTTGGTGCCTATGGCATTTTTATGCTTAGTTTTGGGTACCAAAGACCATGTATCATTCTTTTCTATTTGGTCAAGTTCCTCTTCCATTCCCTTGATCCAGTCTTCATCTTTATGTGCCTCTTTGAATGTTTTAGGCTAAAATTTAGAGGTTGTGCAAGAGTTTTCTCTAACCTTTCTTCTTGTAAGAATTCATGTATCCTTGTCTCCTATGATCTGCTTTGGATCATGATTTAGCTTTACATACCTAGGAATGATCTTAGTTGCTTCCTCTTTCTTTTCTTCTTCATCCTCATCTTCATCAGCATCAACATCTACTGGTGTAGGAGCACTATTACTGGTGCTAGGCTATTTGGCAGCCGGTTCCCAGAAGGTTACTACCAGTTCATCTCCTACTTGCTCACTGTCAGTTTCCTTAGATTTACCAAAGGTTTCATCAACTCTAACATTGATGCTTTCAACAATTCTCTGAGTCCTATTATTGAAACATTTGAGAGCTTTGCTCTTTGTGGAATACCCTAGGAATATTCCCTCATCACATTTAGCATCAAACTTTCTCTGATGTTCACTCCTCTTGATATAACATTTGCTACCAAATACTCTAAAGTAGCTTACCACTGGTGTCTTACCTATCCAATACTCATAAGGTATTTTATCCTTACCCTTTTTGATGAGTACCCAGTTCATTGTGTAGACTGCAGTGCTCACCGCTTCTCTCTGAAAGGTGTGAGCAACCTTCCCTTGGATCAACATAGTTCTAGCTTCTTCAACCACAGTTCGGTTGTTCCTCTCTTCTAGGCCATTCTGTTGTGGATTCTGGGGGGCAGATAATTGCCTCTTGATGCCATTCTCTTCACAATATTTTTTGAATTCACTAGAAGTGAATACTCCTCCTTGATCATTTCTTAAGCACTTAATCCTCTTACCACTTTCTTTTTCAACTAGTGCTCTGAAGGCTTTGAACTTTCTAAAAGCTTCATATTTGTCCTTCAAGAATGTGACCCACATTATTCTTAAGCAATCATCAGTAAGAATCATAAAATACCTATCTCCTTGCACACTCCTAGTTTTCATAGGATACCTTTCAGATTGTGTAACTCTTAGCTTTCCACACAATCTAACATCTTATTTCCATTTCACCCATATGCATACACTAGTAATACATCAACAGAAATGTAAAGACTTACTGCTTCAACATGCTTTATTGCTTGACAGAGAATAACAAAGCATCACATGAAAAGCATCACACATAACACACATATTTTTCACAAGCAAACCCAACTGGGAAAAACCACGGTGGGGATGAATACCCACAAGCTGTTCTTTGAACCCTTTTGAAGTTTGCTCTGTTAGGAGCCTAGTCTAGTTAAAGACTTTACAATAGGTTCTGCTAGGAAATGATCCTGCTAGGGACCACCCGATTAAGGGATGGCTAAAATACCTGGTTAAGGGTTAAATCGTGTTAAAGGTTACCTTGTTAGAGGATTTTAAGAACTCAATGATTTTGAGTCACCCTATTAAAGGATTTACAACAAGCTAGTTAAAGCTACCCTGTTAAGGGATTTTCCAACTTTTGAAGTGGTTAGAGGTCAACAGGTATTACAATGATCTGGTAACAACACTTCAATGCTAATGCATATCCACTTTAGTTCCTTCCTTCTGCAATCACACTCTGCAGGTATCTATTCTCTTATCTAGTTTGGAAAGAATCATGTATCTTTGCACTTAGATACACACACAACATTTGCCAACAACCTCAACATGAAAATCAACATCCACCTTATAGGAAATAGAAAGGTCGGTAGCATAAACCCTAAACCCTAAACATTTAAGTTAAGCAATTCAATTGGTACAATCCTAACCGTTGAACATATTGCATTGATTACAACAGTCTTGAACAGATCTCAAGACATTCTCCATCATTCATGTTACTACTTATCAGATTTCCATTAGTTTTACGTCAAAGTTATACTATATACTCTAGTCGGTTATCTATTACCAAAATATTTAGTCGGTATGTACAATCTAGTCGGTTACAGAAGAAAGCAGTCACAGAACATAGTATACACCGAGCTGTCTACTGAGTATCTTTACATGTCTACCGAGCAGCAAAGATGACACACCGAGTTGATTTACATCGAGTAAAACATGTTACTAGATTCACTGAACCTTGACATGCATATGAAAACATGTTACAAGATCAAAGCACATCTAACCATTTTCACATTGGAAATTGCACTTGAAGATCGTGTATGAATTTGAGGTCATCTAACCAATGAAATATTCTGCATGGTTATTCATTCAATAAATCATGTTTGTAAGATTGAAGCAGTGAATTGGATCACTGTCATAAGAGATCTATTTATACAAAATGAGTTAAAGAGTTAAAGGTGTGTGCATGAGTGTAAGAAGACTGTTACAGAGACACAGAGGTCACCGAGAAGATTTTCAGATAATAGTCAAAGAACAAAGTAAATAGAAGGGTTTACTGAGTTACTATATGGGTTACCGAGGTATACAATAAGCAAGGTAATCTATTCTAAGCACATAGAATTTGCTATAACATTCCAAATGTAAAGTTGCAGATATTTGTAATGATTTTATTGTAATATTTTGAAGTTGTAAGAGAAACAGACTCTAACCAAGTCTATAAGTTGTAAAACCTCTAACCAGGTGCAACATTTAGATGAAGTGTTGTAAAATCCTTTAGCAAGGTAGATCTAACAAATCTTGTTACTCCTAACAGGGTAAGCTATCAGAAATAGCTAAACATGTAGCTCTAACCGAGCACTCTTTATTATTGCAGTAGTGAAGTTGTTGGTGCCATCCCCACTGCAGTTTTTCTCTCTAACCAAGAGTTTATACATAATCAAAATATATGTGTTATGGAGTGAATCATGTATGTTTGTTATCTATTTGTTTTAGTTTTATATTATGTTACTGCACTATTCAGTTTATGCATAATAGTAAAGATATTGTTGAAGAAATGTTTTGAAGTACTGATTCACCCCTCTCCTCTTAGTACATTAGCTTTCCATATTGGGCGTAACAATTGGTATCAGAGCTTGAATCTTGGAAAAGGGTTTAACTACCTAAAGAGAAAGATCTTATCAATGGAAGGCTATAAACAATCTCAGAGGATTGTGTATCTACAAGAAGTTTTGGATCATGCTAATCAAGTGATTGCAGACATGCAAAGGCAAATGCAAAAATCTCTGAAAGTGAGAAGAATATTATCTGATAATTTGCAGGACTCTCAAGAGTTAGTGGAACAAATTGAGACATCATCTGAGAATAGTATATCTAAAGAGACTGAAGAAATGATTGGAGTATTGAAAGAAAAGAACAAAGCACTGGCTGATCAACTGAAAGCAATGAAAAGAGAACATGAACATTTCAGCACATAGATGACTAAAAATCTTGATGCATTGAGAACAGCTGAGGATAAAGTAAGAGATCTAGAAAGAGAGAAGCAACAACTTGAAGTCTTAGTATCTGATAAGAACGATGAAATCATAAGGTTGACTAGAATTCAAAAAAACTTATCAGATCAATTAGGTTATGCACATCATGAAGCAATTCTGAAAAATGATGAGAATCAAGAATTGAAACTTGAAGTATCAAGGTTGACTGATGAACTTGAAACAGAGAAGAAATCCAAAGAAACACTGAAGAAGAGCTATGAAGCATCAAAGATGTTGGATGAGCAACTGAATACAAGAAGACCCAACAAAGATGCAGGACTCGGTTACAAAGGAAAAGACTCTACCGAGAAAGGAATTCATACTACCGAGAAAGGAGAATCATCAAAGCAAGCTAGAAACAAGAATAACATCAAAAGAAAGAAGCCTATTTGCAACTACTATGGAAATCAAGGTCACACTGCTAACATATGCCAAATCAGAAAAGGTAAGCAATCGAATGCCACTAAGTCCAATGGTTATTGTTACAATTGCAATAAATATGGTCACACATCTAATCAATGTAGGACAAAGTCTGTTAACAATTATCAGAAGGCAAAATTCAAAGGGTTTTGTAAAAACTACAATAGATATGGACATAGTATCGAGAAGTGCTGGTTTAAGGAAAAGAACTATATGTGGTATGCACACCGAGCAAATGCTAGAGGTTACCAAACCCACATAGATCCTTACTGATAGTATTTTGTAGTACCATGGGATTACAATACAAGGATATGGTGTGAATGTTGTGGAAGATATGGACATATAAGTGCCAACTATTTTATAAGGTTTGGGATGTACAACTGAAGATCATGGAGAAATCCTAGTAAGGCATATTTTCATTGTCACAAAGTGGGACACTTAGCTGGAGATTGCAGAGATCAACCTAGAAAAGACACTGAATAAATAAAAGAAAACTTAAAGATGATTTGGAAAAAGAAGGAAATTGTGTCAAATGAAGAAAACACCTTACCTACCGACTTAGGTGCACCTACTCCAAATTAATTGGTAAAGGTATGAAGGGACTACATTCTTTGAAGGTTAAAATCTTAACAGTTCCTATTCTATTATGTACTTAATTCAAAATCTGCAAAGTTAAGATGTAAAAGTAAGTTTGAAATTCTATCAAAGTCTTTTGAAGCACTTTACAGGAAACCTGTCAAGTCGGTGAATACAGGAAGCCTGTCAAGTCGGTAAATGAAGGAAGCTTGGTTACTAGGTTAAAATAGAAAAAAGAGAGTAAATCGGTTAAAGAGGAACTGAGTGCATTTAATGTTTTTGACCTAACCTGCATGGAGCCCGATAAGGTATTTTGTGTACTTAAAAGCATTTTCGCGGTCAGTTACACTTACCAAGTTTTTGAGAGAACAAAGAAAAGCAAATCAAAGGTGATCAAAACCTCTGACAAAGCAAATTCAAGGTATTTACATCAATCTCAACACATCATTAAGCTATTTTACCGATCTTATCTAGTTGCCATTATCTGCCAAATATAAAGCGTATGTCATTTGAAATCCTGAAACCCTAAGGGCTCTTTGCTAGTTTTTATCTGAAATCTACAATGGTGCCCAAGATCCAAGATCCCATAGTTGTCAAGAATGTAGAGAAGCCCTCACTGAAATACTCTTTGACCCCCAAAGTCGCTTCTGAACTGAATGACAAAACTGCCTTTTCACTCATCCAGGATAGAGTGTTTTTAGTCGAAGATGTGAGATTCTTCACCAAATGGCGTGTTGAAGAACTTGGTCATGTGGAAATCAAAGAAACCTATGATGAGCTATGTATCAATGGTATATTGAATAGCAAGTATGAGCACATCAAGATCAAGGGACTAATTGAAGCCCTAACCTATCCCCGTGTGTTCAAACCCCAGTGGGTCAAGTTTGTTCTAAGTAGAGTTCACGATGATTTCATGTGACTAGAAGAACAACCATTTAAGATTACCAAGGGAAATCATTCATCTAATTACCGGATACCCTATCTATGATCATGCCCGAGCCCAGAAGATGATATCACAGAAGGAATTGATCAGTTTAACTGAAGAGGATTGAAACTGAATAATGTCACAGATGAAGAACTAAAATTTTCCATTAGAGTAATGGGCTACTATTTCTTCCAATCGGCAAGGGAAAACAGTGTTCCCTGTGTAGCAGTAGACTTGGCTTACACAATTGTGAAAAAGGGAATGAAAATTGACCTATGTGAGGTATTGTTGAAAAACCTATTTGAAAATCTGAACACCATTAGGATGCCAAAGAAGAACAACTTGGCTAATACTCTAAGGTTTGGATCACTACTGGTATGCATGTTTTTCTACTTTGAAAAATTCTTTCCATCAGTCAGTAAAGTTGTTTGGGAGCTACATTAACCTATCACCCATCAGATTAATGACTTCATTAAGAAGTTAGGTGATAATTTTAATGATATCATGGATGATTACTTCAATAAATTTCAAGAGAAAATGCATAACAGATATAGGATTCCACCCCAGCTAGTAGAGAAATACAAAAATGATATATTTTTTGAAGTTGACATCGATTATTGTTGTGTGAATGTTGTGGAATCGAGGACTCAATCTTTGTCACCAATGGGTTACGAGATTGATTTTGACATCACAAAAAAACAAATTGATGCATTTCTTACATTGCCCAGACATGCTACCAAGCTGAGGTATGGTACCTATGAGGAAGTAAAGGAAAAGGGTAAAGATGAATATTGTAGTACCCAAAGCTACAAGAAAGGCATCAAAGATGATTAAGGCATTGTCAGAGAAATTCGGAGAAGACTCTTCCTCTACACCTATCAAAGGCACCATTGCCATTACCGAAGAGGAATCTGAAGCCCAAGAGGTAGTTATAACACTGAGCACTAAATTGCCTAAGGGTAAAGTGTTAAAGAGAAAGAAACAGGACACATCAAAAGTCTCACCGACTCCACCTCCAGTAAAATGACCTAACACTAGAGCATCTGCAGCTTCACCGAGTAAGAAGACAAAGAGTGTTACTATTCCCAAGGTAGCAAAGACATACAAGAAATCTACTCAGAGACTCATTTTGGCAAAAGAGTATAGTGATACCGAATCAGAAGATGCAAACAAATTTCAGATTGTCAAGAGCAAGAAGGTAAATATACATAGTGTTAAAAACTTTTGTGCTAATTTGAAAGAATATGGTGGATTTGGAGGATTTAGATATGTCAAGTATGAAACCAAGAACAATGATGGAAATAGACAAATTGAAGAAGCTGTCATCTGCACACTTCTAAAGTTCTGGTTAGCTCCATTGGAACTAGCTAAGTCACTTCCAAATGAACTGTATCTGCATATTGATAATAGGTGGAAGTATGCAATGGACTTAGAGAAACAAATCAAAGAAAGAAGTATAGTCCATCTCTTTCCTGATATGTCAGTACCTGAAATAAAGGAACATCTGACAGCCTACAATTCAAAGTTTCTTGTCAAACAGAGAGCCTTAAAACTGATGAATGGGCTATATATTGAAATTGAAAAGGAGACTAAAGCACAGTGGCAGGAAATCTTCAAAATCAAGGATGTCGGTGAGCAAGCTACAGTTGAAATCATTGATGTCACTGAGCATGATCCTGATGTCACCGAGCAAGGTCCTGATGTTACCAAACAAGACCCTGCTGACACCATTCAAATAGATGAAGATGTCATGGATACAGAGGCACCGGAATAGGAAATGATAAAAGGCACTGCATATGCAAAACTTATATCTAGTGAATCCATTTTGGAACAAGTTCAGCCTTATCCACCAGTCAAGCAACCTGTCTCAACCGAAACTCCTCAGGATACAGATCAAGGCACTGAAGGTCACAAGTTTGCAACAGGAGAAGGTACTACTCAAGAACAAACATCTCAAGCACCTTCTAGCATTGAGAATGTTGCAATTGAGACACCAAATACCGAGACACCGAAGGACTCTACAGAGGCTAAAGGAACTTATCCTAGTGTTGCCTCTATCGAGCAACCTACCGAGAGTCATCAAGCCTCACAAGCTATTGTCCTAGTTCCATTGGTGAAAGGTAAAGAAAAGAAAGTGAAGAAGCATAGTTTTAAAGTTGATTTGTCAAAACCCATAGTGTTGCCCAATCTAGACATAGCAAAATTAAAGGGGAAAGCACTCATTGATTTCGATGAACTGTGCAAAACAAAGGCCAAACAAGAGAAGCAAATGGCCATTCAAAAGAAAAATAAAGTACTTCAGAAGGTAAAAGCACTCCTAATAGATATGCTACCTGAAGCTATAGTATCAACAGATGCATCCATCCACATTCAACTAGATGAACTCCTAACAAAGATAGAGACATCTAGAATAGATGCATCAAAGTATTTGAGCAAGCTAAAAGACAAAGAGCTCACTACCAAGATGATAGAAGAGGTACAAAAAGCTATAGCTATTGGCAAAGTTAAACTTGTCAAATTTATTGCTGAGTTGACTCCTCAACTCAAGCACATTCATTATTTATTTTAGAAACTCTACATATTTTCTTTATTCATTAAAGACATTAAGAATAAAATAGAGGCAATTGAGAAAGAGATCACCAATCTCTCAAATAAGTTGACCACCGAGCCAAATTCAGTTCAGAATTTTTATACAAAGCTTCAACAGCTCATGGCTCAACAATTGGACTTAAGAAATGAAGAACACAAGATCAAGATGGACATAATGACACTTTAGACATTATTCCTTCCTCATCTTTCATCAGTCCAAGAACAGATCAATCGAGCCACATACTTATCTACTACTCAAGAGGGAAGCACTCTAGATGGCTTAATATCACTATTGGCTGATATTCAAGAACAAAATTCTTTAATGGACAGTGTAAAGGATGCACTCTCCATCACTCTCACCGATGCTCGGACCAAGTACAAATCCATTTTTGACCAGTTACCGCCCCCGAATGGGAATTAAGTTTTTTATGTTTGTCAAAAAGGGGGATTGATACTATATTTGGGAAGTAATATGTTACAGTACTAGGGGAGAATGATATAGTATTTGGAGTATAGTATACAGGGGGAATATATCAAGCAGTGTAAGCAGAGTATCCAAGAGCAATGAACCAAGCAGTATACAGAACAGTAATCAAAGCACAAGAACAGATCACCAAGCATGCAAAATCAAATTTATGTATAGTATATTGACAAGGGGAGTATATCTGATATATTATTTTATTGACTATTCTATATACTGTCAGTATAGTCAAATTTTGCAAGTATATAGATTATTGTGTTATAACTTTGAAAGTAGTTTTTGTCAAACATCTCAACTAATGTCAAAAGGGGAGATTGTTACTACTTATCAGATTGCCATTAGTTTTATGTCAAAGTTATACTATATACTCTAGTCAGTTATCTATTACCAAAATATTTAGTTGGTATGTACAGTCTAGTCGGTTACAAAAGAAAGCAATCATAGAACATAGTATACATCGAGCTGTCTACCGAGTATCTTTACATGTCTACTGAGCAAAAAAGATGACACACCGAGTTGATTTACATCGAGTGAAACGTTTTGCCAGATTCATTGAACCTGGACATGCATATGAAAACATGTTACAAGATCAAGGCACATCTAACCGTTATCACATTGGAAATTGGACTTGAAGATCATGTATGATTTTGAGGTCATCTAACCAATGAAATATTCTGCATGGTTATTCATTCAATAAATTGTGTTTGTAAGATCGAAGTAATGAATTGGATCACTGTCATAAGAGATCTATTTATACAACATGAGTTAAAGAGTTAAAGGTGTGTGCATCAGTGTAAGAAGACTGCTACAGAGACACAAAGGTCACCGAGAATATTTTCAGAGAACAGAGTAAATAGAAGGGTTTACCGAGTTACTATATGGGTTACTAAGGTATGCAATAAGCAAGGTAATCCATTCTAAGCACATAGAATCTGCTATAACATTCCAGATGTAAAGTTGCAGATATTTGTAATGATTTTATTGTAATATTTTGAAGTTGAAAGAGAGAGCTTTAACATGGTAAAAGACTCTAATCAAGTCTATAAATTGTAAAGCCTCTAACCAGGTGCAACATTTAGATGAAGTGTTGTAAAGTCCTTTAGCAAGGTAGATCTAATAGATCTTGTTACTCCTAATAGGGTAAGCTATCAGAAATAGCTAAACATGTATCTCTAACCGAGCACTCTTTATTATTGTAGTAGTGAAGTTGTGGGTGCCATCCCCACTGCAGTTTTTCTCTCTAACCAAGATTTTCTACGTAATCAAAATATATGTGTTGTGGAGAGAATAATGTATGATTGTTATCTATTTGTTTTAGTTTTATATTATGTTACTGCACTATTTGGTTTATGTGTAATAGTAAAGATATTGTTGAAGAAATGTTTTGAAGTACTGATTCACCCCTCCCCTCTCAGTACATTAGCTTTCCATATTAGGCCTAATAGTTCATTCTTCATCGCTTCTTGGAGGTTGATAACCCATCACACGTTCTCCACTATTTATAGAGAATATGCACATTCTTGAGGTAGATAGGATCAATCTCCTTCATGCAAGATCCTTCGCACGCATAAGGCTGACGTGGCAAAATAATCTATTGTTCATTACAATGCTAACACATCACACGATGTCATTGTTGGCATATGCACACTCCAATGAGACATTGTATGTGTTTGAAGGTTTTGTCATTGATGGAAACCTTGCAATCCTATGGCACCGGCAAAGGCATTATACCAGCATTAGCAGATCACACTCTACACCGGCACTCAGGACACCGACACCGGCACCGGCACAGAAGAAAGGAAGTATACCGGCACAGAGGCCAACAAGATTTTTGTTATATTATATTTTGTTTATTATTGAAAAACTTTGTAAGCCGACTTGGGAAATTGTAAACTGACTCTTATACATAAAAGAGATCATTGTAGACATTTGATAGAGGATATGTAAAGAATTAAGGAAAATATTAGGTAGACCTATTATGCAAAATATAGGTTAAGGGGTTTATGTAAGCAGCAGAGTAGCAATTGGTACTGGATCAGGCATTGAAGATGCTATTGTAAAGTAGTACAAGATATTAGATTTATATAATCCTCATTGTAAGTTAGTGAGACTTCCCATTGAGCAGTGAGCTCTAGGCAGTTGGCCTTCCTGCATGTGCAGGCCCCTATTGTAAGTAATATTCTCTTATTGGCCAGTGAGTGAATATTGTGGGTCACAAATCCCACTGAGGTTTTTCCCACATTGGTTTTCCTTGTTAAAATCTTGTGTTATGGTGTGCTTTTCATGTGGATGTTCTTGATTTTGTTTATTGCATTATTTCTTGCATATTGGTACACTGTTATATTATGTTCTGCATGTTTTAAGTTAAGAAATTCTATATACCGATCAGATACTGATTCACCCCCCCCCTCTTAGTATCTGTGGGATTCCTAACAATCATCGGTTGAATCACACAGGCTTGGAGCACTTCAACCAGAAACCTTGAAGCTAAGACTAGCAACCAATAGTCATACCATATGAAACCTTGATACAAAACATTTTTGCATACCGGTTCACATTCCAACATAATGTTCACTTGGACAAACATACTGCTTCACTTTTTCACATATACCAGTTCACTACATCATACTGATTCTTTTGCAAGTTGCTTACTTCAATATACTAGTTCACTCTTCAACATATTGACATCAATAACAACATACAATATCATCATGTCATCATGCTCTACACATATGCCAACAAAATTCTGCACTCATTTGACAATTGTTTATAACCTTTGTCATTGATGTCAAAGGGGGACTAGTAGATAGAGAAAAATGGCTAATCAAAGGAGATTATCTACTCAAGGGGAGCACATAATTTTGGTAAATTTTTGGACTTCATTTTTGGAAACAGATTTTTGGATTTTTCTCATGAGTGTTGCCATCAATGCCGAAGGGGGAGATTGTTGGAATTCTACACTCTGGTGAAAAATGATGGTGTTGTTATTGATGGCAACCTATCGGCAACCTTCAGGCAACCACTTGGCAGGCATCGACATCGGCAGATACTTCACTGGCAATGACAACAATGCATATCGACACCCTAGCCGATAGGAATAAAGTTTTGTTTATTGTATTTAATTGTAAATATCTTTTGTAAAGCTGACATGGCATATTGTAATAGACTCATATATGTATGAGATCTTGTAAATCATTTTGTAAGGATAGATAGAGATGTAAGAGATGGATATGGTAGAAATGATGAGCGAATATTAAGGCAGATTTTGTATAAGGTTATGGTTATAGTATGAGCTTTAATCGGTATTGAACCTGGCATAGCAGATGCTAAATTGTAGCAGTACATTATATTGGATTCTGATAATCCATTTTGTAAGTCAGTGAGACATCCATTTTGTATATTGCGTAGTGAGCTCTAGGCAGTTGGCCTTCCTGCATGTGCAGGCCCCTCTTGTAAGTAATATCCATTCATTAGCCAGTGAGTGAATATTGTGGGTCACAAATCCCACCAAGGTTTTTCCCACACTGGGTTTCCAAGTTAAACATATTGTGTTATGGTGTGTTTTCTATGCTATCTTTATTGTTCCTATTTACTACATTAATTCTTGTTTATCGGTACACTATTTTGGAATGCAAAATACTTAATTAGGAAAAAGAATTTGTGAACCATTTAGATATTGATTCACCCCCCCCTCTCAGTATCTTTGGGACTATCATTAATCCTAATGGAATTAGGTTTCCTAATGTTTCTTGTATTATAGGTATGGGAAATTGCATTATAACTCTCCTTAGTTTTTATGTTGGAATCCAAGAACACTCAAAGGGGGGGGGTGAATTAGTGTTCTACCGGAATGATCAATTTTAACCTTATTAAAACATGCATTCACCAACTGGTATATCGGTACATATAAAATTGAAATAAGTAAAGGAACCAATAAGCCAATCACACTAATGAATACAATAACATGAGATATTTATACTTGGAAAACCTCAAAGAGGAAAAACCACGGTGGGATTTGTGACCCACAATATCAATCCACTGGCCATATGAAGAGATATTACAAAATATAGGGGCATGCACTTGGAGGAAGGCTTATAGCCTGAATCACACTTCTCAATTACAAAAGGAGCCTCATTGATTACATACAAATCCATACTACAATTTGAAGAAATGATTGAACTGCAAAGATAGCATCTCCTATGCTTGAATACAGTTCTAGTTAAGCTCTGTATGTTTCGGTCTGAAACCCTAAACCATTACCGGAATACCCTGTTACATAAACTTTGCATTACAAAACATTATCACATTCTCCTATCCTTCCATAACCTTACATCCTACATATTCCAAAATGGTCTAATCAACTAACCTATATACCCTTTAGAAACTACCATGCATTATGTCGACTTACAAAGATAATTACAATATGAATATACATGTTAGATCAATAACATAAATATATGAATATAAAATACAATTGCCGATGTTGGATCTCCCAAATGATGTCAGCCTCCAATACTGATAACCTGAATATAAACCATGTCGGCCTGCATTGCCGATAACCAAAGAAGTCCATCCAACCTGCTGGTGCTAGTGCCGGTAAAGTATTTGTCGGTACACTACCAAACCAAAATATGAATCTAGAACATGTTTCCATGTTTCCATCAATGACAACATATTGAAACCAATCAATTGGGTATCAATTGCCAACAATCTCCCCCTTTGGCATTGATGGCAACACTCATGTGAAAAATGATCATGGCTTCCATCTTTCGGTTTCATCTTGAGCCTACTCCCCCTGATCTGAATATCCATCTAAACAACGTACTCCATACCTCCAAATCTCTTGAATATTTTTCACCTATACCTCCCCCTTTGACATCAATGACAAAAAAATACCAAAAAGAAAAAAGTGGGATGGAAAATGAAAGACTATACAAGGAATGTCCCAAAATACCTTACCGGAGCTGAATATATTTGAAAATTTCCAGATAGGCCTTCTCCAAAAGCTCTAGATAAGTATCCCAACCAGATTTGAAAGTGCCAGAAATAGATACAAGCCCATATAGCATATGGGCAAATGACTCTTTCTCATTAAGCTCTACCGGTGTGGGCTTACCAACCATATCTATACACTACTTCTTATGTACACTTAATGAATCCAACCAGGGACTCACCAATCCTCTAAGACTTCTAGATCTCCTTATGATTTTATCTTTTTCCCTCCCAAGAGCTAAAAATTGGGCTTCCAATACCAAAATATAACCATCAATAGACATAGTCAATGAAATTAATCCATCAAAAGAATTGACTATACCTACAATCTCCTCCTGATATCCTTAATCCTTTTATCTATCTCAATTGTAAGAAAATTAGTGTTACAACATACTCTATAAATATTAGTACACTGTCTCAATGCATTATCAATCAATTTCAACTTATCATTAATCTCCTTCTTCTCCGACTCAATCATTTGATCAAATGTTGCTCTCTTTGCCTATTTAAATCTCTCTAATGCCTGTCGGTTTGATATCTGTTGTAAAGACTGAAAGTCCATTGAAATGTACTCTATGATTATTTTAAGCTTACTGGATGGGCTTGCTTCTTTATCAAATTTGCACTCCGGGACAAGTCTATGCAAAACAAGGATAGATTGATCAATAACCCCTTTATCCAGAAAACCTTCCTTCATCATTTTCTGTAGAGCCATCATCATGAGTTCAGTAGAACTCATCTTAGTTATGCTTTTCTTTTCAACCTGTGACGTGTCAATTGACAACAATGATGGGCTCACTACTAGATTCCCCTTTATTCTCCTCTGATTATTTAAATTTTATAGCTTCCTCACTTGCACCAGTGTCTTCACCACTTGGTGTAGTCTCAGTAACTGCTAGTTCCTCCATAGGAACTGTAACCTTATCCTATACATTCTGATCCAAAGGACTATTATCCTCAACATTAGTAACCTTTACACTCTCTATATCTGTCGGTATCTCAACATTTTCTTGTACATTAGTTTCTACTAGGGGTTCTATATCCACTATCTTAATGTTTTTGAAAATTGAGGTTGAAGTACCCACAATACCTTTACCTTTCCCTTCAACCATGATATCTGCAGTATCTGCCTTAGGTTCTGATGAAGTATAAAAATCATGGTTTGCTGCAAATAATTTAACCCATTCCTTGTGTGTCTCAGTGGCTATCTCATTGACCCTACCTAGCATAAGACTAATCATTCAATGCTTATTGTGAAAGATCTTTCTATCTGCAACCTTAAGTGTCTTGTCCATCTCCTCTAGAGTAATAGAAACATAAATAGATAACAACTCTTGAATATTTATATGCCTATCCTCTTCCATTGATGATAATCTTCTAGCATCTAAAATATCATATAAATGTGCCACTATTTGATTTTCAATTTCTAATAATGCTTTCTTATATATATCCAAATACAACAAAACTACTTCCTCTACTTCTCTTTGTTCATCATTATCTAAATGCTCATAATAAAATTATACATTCTTTAACATACCATCTTTAGTTATTTCATCAACTAATTCTGCACAAGTCTTGGGTGGAATATTAGTTACATTATCATATACAAGTGCTATATCAGTGTCATCCTTCTTCTTTCTTCTTCCAGTACTGGATGGAGCAGAAGGTGTTTCCTTAGGAGCTCTTTTCTATGTTGGTACCCTGTTTGTAACTTTCCTAACTAGTTTCTTCTTAGCTTCTACCTTAGTCTCTTCACTTTTCTTCCTCAATACCCTTTTGAATGCCAAGGGTGTTTTATCATCAGATCCAGGTTCTACTACAATTGGCTCAATAAATTTTTTTGGTTATTTTGTCTTCCTTCATTTCTCTCGAACAACATCAATTAATGCTTTGATATCCTTTGAAACCTTTTCCACAAACTTGCTTGCCTTGCCTTGGTTCTTCTCTCTCTTCTTTCGGTTGAACTCAGTTTCAACCTCTTGCTTCTTCTTCTTAGCAGTACCAAAGGTTTTTATAATTTCATCAGTAGGTGCATCAATTAGAAATTATGCATAAGCATCTAAAATCTATGCATCAACTTAATAACCCATTTCCTCAATCCAAATCTTCTAGGGCCTAACTGCTTCCATCAAAGTTTCATATTTCTTAACCATGAAGCATATCTCAGTTGAGTACTTCTCAACAATGTGCTTTGGAACTCTCTCCCTATAATTAATAGCCTTCAAAAATGCCTTAAAGTAACCCCAAAATTTGTCATCTCGTTGACTACCCAATGTAGTAATAGATTGTTTTAGTTTCCTCCTTACCGAGATATCGAATGCCCATTATCTCTTCCCAAAATTGGGAGTCTCATTAATGAAAAATAGCGGTAAACAGACAATTAGGTTAACATACCAGAATGTTCCCTTCTTCTGTCCTTTGATCTTTCCTAGTTTAACTAATAATTCATCCAACATCCATCCACATAGATCTAACCTCTAATTTTCTCTCATCATCTTATGAGCTGCATAAATGCAAGAGCTAGAAACATAATTCATTTAGTTTGATTGTGTTACCTTGTATCTAATAACCATGCTTCCAAATCTGATATTTCTGTCGGTGATAGTACTAAAACATATATGAAAATCTCATCTTCAAATTTTGAAATATCCAGAATGTCGGTAAACCCTAGATCCTCAATATGCTCATACTCGGGCTTAATCTTTCCAGAATCTCCCATTAACTTATTCATGTACATACACTTAATATCACTCATTCCCAAATCCTGAACATGACAATGAATGTAAGCTCTGACATCTTCAACATACATGACTCCTTTTGGGACATGGGAAAAAGCACCAACCGAATCATCCAAAGTAGCAATATGCAAATATCGCTTGAAAATCATCCTAGGATGGTCCTTGAACTCAATAATAGTAGGATTTTCAATAAACATATGTACAGATGATGATCTCGCTTCCATGATGAAAGATAAATACTTGAAAGATAGTTGTTGATGAAAACCTTAAACAACTCTTCCAATCACTAGTGAAATCACTCAAGATGATATCGATCGTATTGAATCACCTTAGACTTCCTCTGAATCACTTTGAATGCAAAGTGATCAGAAATGAAGTGAATTCATCCTTTTAACCTCCAAGAAACCCTAATCCATCATTGATATGAATGAATTTCGATGAAAGATACCAGATCTTGATCAAACATCTCCATGCTGGATAGGCATCTCCAATATCTAGAACATCTTCCAAAACTTCTTCTCGGGGCCTATGCAACATCTTCATAAATTTTCCCTACCCCTAAGGCATCTACCTTAGTTACCAGATGAGCTTCCTACTGGTGTAGGAGTAACCTCCTCTATTGGTTGAATAACTGGTGAATTTTTGTTTGCTGATTGTTCTTCTAACTTCCTGACCCATCTCTTGGTATGATCTTGCTGGATTTCATTTACCTTCTCTTTTCCTTTCTCATTTGATCCATCATTACCAATCAGTAGATTTCCGCTTCTACAAAACTTAGCAATATGTCCAATCTCATTGCATGCATAGCATCTAACATTGTTCTTATGAATTGCTTTGCTAAAATCGGTATAATTGCTTGACCTGCACTGATTAGGCATATGTCCAAATTTTCCACATGCATAACATTTAACATTAATTTTGCAATTTTCTATCTTATGACCATACTTGTTGCATTTAGAACATTGACCAGGAATAGAATCAAGGTTTTGACTTGCTTTATTTCTATATTGCCTAGCCATGTGACCAAATTTATTACAAATAGAGCATCTACCATGAAATTTATAAGTATTAAATTTCCTTACCAGTGCCTTATGGTTTTGATCTTCATTTGTAGTACCAGAACTCTATCCTTGTTCAAATCCAAATCCACTAGAATCTCCATTTTGTCTTTGTCTCTTCAATAAATCATCAAGTTGTGCTGAACTAATCTTGAATTTTTCTTTATACTCACTTGCAATAGTTAGATCATCTCTCAGAATTATCAATTGTCTCTCAAGTTCTTGTTCATTACTCTAGGATTGCACTAAATTAGTTCTCAACATATCATTCTCTTGAGCCAACCTACCACATTCTTCAAATTTATTTTTCAAAGATACAACAAGATTTTCTTCCTTTTTATTCTGGTATTCAATCTCCTTAAACATCCTCATAGTTATAGTTTGCATTTCATTCTTCATAACCTTATTCTCTTGACTCAGCTTCAGACATCTCTCATTAAGTGCATCTTTGTCATCATTATCCTTATTCTGCAAAAGTTCCTTCCTTGTAGCTTGAACAGATGACAACCACTCCTATAGGACAAGAATGAATTCCTAAGAAGAATTCAATTCATCTTGTAACTTTAAGTTCTTCATCCTTTCAACATCATAATCTTCAAGTGCCACCTCAAGTTGCTTCTCCAAACTCATATCCATGGATTCCAGATTTGGGATCTTCCTCAAGTTGTTAAACTTCCTCTAAGGCACAAGGTTCTGATACCAATTGTTGGAATCCAAGAACACTAAGAGAGGGGGAGGGGGGGGGGTGAATTAGTGTTCTACCAAAATGATCAATTTTAACCTTATTAAAACATGCATTCACCAACTGGTATACCAATACATATAAAATTGAAAGAAGTAAAGCAACCAATAAGGCAATCACACAAATGAATACCATAACACATAGATTTATATGTGGAAAACCTTAAAGAGGAAAAACCACAGTGGGATTTGTGACCCACAATATCAATCCACTGGCCATATGAACAGATATTACAAAATATAGGGGCCTGCACTTGGAGGAAGGCTTACAACCTAGAGAAGATTGCTCAATCACAAAAGGAGACTCATCGACTACATACAAATCTAGACTACAATCTAGAGAAATGATTGAGCTGCAAAGATAGCATCTCCTATGCTTGAATACAGTTCCGGTTAAGCTCTGTCTATTCTAGTTTGAAACCTCAAACCCTTACCGGAATACCCTCTTACATAAACTTCGCATTACAAAACATTATCACATTCTCCTATCCTTGCATAACCTTACATCCTACATATTCCAATATGATCTAATCAACTGACCTATATACCCTTTACAAACTATGCCTTATGTCAGCTTACAAAGATAATTACAATATGAATATACATGTTGGCTCAATAATATCAAAAACAATTGCTGATGTCAGATCTCCTAAATGATGTTAGCCTCCAATACCGATAACCTAAATATAAACCATGTTGGCTTGCATTTCTAGTACTCAAAGAAATCCATCCAACCTACTAGTGCCGATGAAGTGTTTGTCGGTACACTACCAAACCAAAATATGAAGTCAAAACATGTAGCTATGTTGCCATCAATGACAAAATATTGAAACCAATAAATTGAGTGTCAATTTCCAACAATTTAGCATAGCTATAAGGACTCTTAGTGGGATTCCTTCCTTGAATCGTAATGATGGGTTTGTTTGGAGTACTAAAGGAATCATGAATATATCCACCTTGAACTATAAAAAGAGGTTGATTAGGAAGAGATCAAGTTGGAAAAGGAAAATCACCTCGGACTACAAAAAGAGGTTTTCTATGTTCATTCACATTGATCATATTGATTTACCTTTTAGATGCATTATTCTTATTTGAAGTTTTAGGCCAAGACATGAAGTCATCAAGGGCATCATCCAATAAAGCATGATCATAGTTATTGAAAGAATTATCTTTGGACTCAAAAGGAGACATAACCTCATAAAGAGAATTGTTAAGGTCAACCATTTCATTAGATTTGGTGGAGTATTTGATAATAATGTACCCATGAGAGGAATAATTCAACTTATCTTTCTCATCACCATGAAATGACATAGTGACAAGGTTGATTAGTTTTTTGCAAAATGAGGGTTTAGAAGGCTTAGGGTTCAAAAACTAATCTAGAGCTTCATCTAATTCATCCTTAGTAAACTCATAAACAAAATAATTGCATACATCATCAAAAGAATGAACATCTTGTAAATAAAAATCTGATATTTTGAAATGAGAATTGAAATGAAATCTAAACACACAATGCAAGCAAATAAAGGGAAATCACTTTTTTTTCTTGGATTTTTTCACTTTTTTTTTTTTGGAATTTTATGTTTATAAAGAAAAATGAAAAGATACCAAATATAGATCTAACAATGCAATGTAATGAAAATGAAATTGGATTCATGTCGGGTTCACCAAAGATGTGTAGGGGATAAAGTGAGACTGAGTATGGAAACCCTAATCCCACTCTCATACAAACTCACGAAATATGAAAGAGCCTAGGGAGGTGACACACTTCGGGATACTTCTTGTGTGGAAGAGAGAGTTGAGGATCACCTCTTAGGTTTTCTATTCCTTTGTTGTAAATGAGAGAGAGGAATGATTCAAACATGCAATCTAACGTAGGATGCAAGTAAGCAAGCAAACCCTAATCTTGAAATGCATATCAAAGCACAACTGATATACTATTGGAAAGTATAGATTAGGAGGTAAACTCAGAGGTTCACCTATGTCTAAAATCTGAGAAGAAATGTCCAAGACCAGGGTGCTGCGCCATTGTCCTGATTTTGCAAGTCTGGATCTGCAAATGAAAAGATAGGTTTTGAAGTCTGCAAGACACTGTTTTGCAAAATCCTACTGATAGAGGGTAGGACCAAGGCACCACACCCTTGTCATAGGTAGGACTAGGGTGCCACACCCTTTTCCTTAGGGTTTCTGATGAAATTTGCACCTCAAAACAATCTATGTGTACTCCTCCGGTCTCATAACTTCCAGCAACGCTTGAATATGAACCTGTATCTAAAGCTGCAAAATAGGGTTTTGGGTGGTTATATAGGGTTTTCCTTAGTCAAACCCATATGTTGGTGATTTCCACCTCCATGAATAGCTAATAATATACTAAAAATGTGTGTGCATGATCCTAAAATGAAAGCAAACAATCTAGAGCAACCCTAAAGAGTAAACCCTAATGGCTTATAATTGACAAAGTAAATGTTCTAAATCCATGATGTTCTAAATCCTATTGTTCTTCTATATCTCCAAAATCCCCCAATTGATTAAATGATGCTTGATGAATGTTTGATGCATGAATGTTGAATGTTGTTGAAGACTTAAAAAATCTACGCTTTCGCTACAAAGAAGGCTCTTTATGCTCCAAAAACCTGCTCTTAGATTCCTAGAAGAAGATCCCTTCAAATGAAGAAAGAGAGCTCTTAAGTATGAAACCCTAGATCTTAATTTCATGTTTAGGCCAACCTAGGATTTGAATTTCCTACCAATCTTTTTGGGTTAAGCATTATTATATCATAGGATTATGCTCCTGAAATTTCAGGAAAAAAACCGAGGACCATGTGCATTCTCGCCACGGTTCGACTAACGTTTCACCAAATTTTTGAGGTCGTTAGATATGATGATATTAGAGATAATCCCAAAGTTGCAGCTGATTTCAAGATGTTTTTATATTTGAAATTGGGCCTTAAAGGTAGAAATAAGACATAATTAGCATTTATGATTAAATTATTTATTAGAAGAATAAAATGGAAAGGGGCACACTTAGGGTCAAGGGCCAAACTTTATAACATATAAAGTGATGAAACATGACTTTATATTTAATTAAATTAATTAATTAAATTCTTAAAAGGGAATTATAAATTCCAGATGCAAGACACACTAAGTCGGGTGCTAACCTAAGTGTGGAATTGTACCACCCTAGCAAGGGTGTACAATTTACGACACTACATATACATACATATACATATACACTTACATATACATATGTATATGCATATATATATGTGTGTGTGTGTGTGTGTGTGTGTGTGTGTGTGTGTGTGTGTGTGTGTGTGTGTGTGTGTGTGTGTGTGTGTGTGTGTGTGTGTACACACATTCACACATATACACACACATATAAACACATACATAGATACACACACACACACACAAATATATAAAAACACACACACACAAACATACAGATATGGAAATGTTGCTTTTATATTTTAAAAATGTTTGGAAAATGATTTTAGGCACATGTTTAAATTGCTAAGGTGGAAGTCATCAACCTATGCCATGTATTAATTTGGAAGCTCCTTAAGCTTTGAAAACCATAGAGTAATGAAAAGTGTTAAAGTGAATTAAATTTTCTCCACTTCAAGTAGAGATATGGAGAGAGAATTAAGGGAGGAAACTTACTAAGAATTGGGAATTTTTTTTTGGGAAACCAATGAGAGAGAGAGAGAGAGAGAGAGAGAGAGAGAGAGAGAGAGAGAAGAATTGGATGTAGAGCTAGTTGTAGAGGCACTCGGAGGCAAAGTTGAAAGCATGATCAGTGAGAATTATTGACCTTAATCAGTTGTATGTAGCACCCCTTTTTATATTCTAGTGATAAATACACAATTTTTAGCATGGATATATGACATTTTTCATAGAAGAAATATAAAGTTTACATAATAAAAAATTTATGAAATGTTTATACTTCAACAAATTCTATTTGAATTTGCATTACTATCAAATTGACATGATATGTAGGGTTTTATTTGTTTTCTTTTGCTATTAAAAACCATATGGGTAAAACAAATACCCAACCTCTAGAAATATTTAGGAAAGTTCCTACTTCTCATTTTTGTCAAAGAACTTTATATCATTTTGTCAATGTGATGTTTGAAAAATATTGTCTATTTCATAATAGATTATAACTTTAAGCTAATAATTCTAAGTGAAGGAATACCTTAGGTCTTGTATTATTTTTTTTAATGTTGGATTAAATGGTTGTTTGGTTTTTGAATAATCCCTAGCTTAATGGCTTATAAAGCTCTATGCAATAGTTTTCCTTATGGATTAATGCTAAACTACTTTATGTGTAAAGTCTTATTGATTTAAAACACTCTGTAAAATACTTACTTTGCTTGGATTTATGATATTTTTCATATCTTGGGTTTGAAGCATTACTGGCTTCAATAAAGCTTCAATTTCTTTATGAAGCTTAGTCATTTAGCTTAAAAGATAATGAGATAGAGAACGTTATCCATTTGAATTAAGATAATGAGATCGAGAACATTAGTCTATCAACTTTATGATTGATTTGACTATGAATATAATTCATTTGGCTTAATGTAAACTTTTTCCATATATATGAGGTGTATTAGCATCATAGGTATTTTCTCTTTGAAATAAAGCCTTTCAATTAATATCTAATTTATCAGTGCTTAAATAATTTTGGCTTAATGTCAAATTTATTACTCTATGTATTATAAGTCATGTTGTCTAATAATGTCGTATTTAAAACATAGCCTTTCAACTTATTGTTAATTTTTAATCTCTATAAATTAAACCCTTATTAGCTAATAAATCATATGTGGAATTCGTAGCCTTTTGGCTAAAAGGTCAATAAGTTGGAGAAACCAATATTATTAGCTTTTTCTAATTCAACTCTCATCTATGTTATTGATCAGATTAAGAAAGGATTGAAAGTTTTTTTTGGAATGATAGTAAGCATCTCAATACTGGTGAATGGCTTTGTGCCCCACATTAGCTGATTCATTTATGTACCAAAACATATGTCTATATGCTCAAACATATATATATATATATATATATATATATATATATATATATATATATATAATTTATTCCTTCCCTATGTTTCATGAATCAAACATAACGGTGATAGCAAGTTAATATGCTTTTTCTATGAAAATAGAAAGTGCGATTTTTTGAATTAATTATCACTCAATGAATTAAATTAAATTAAATTGTTGGTAAATAGATTTGTCACTTGCAAGAATGGTAAGAATCACCCAATGGAAAGTGGCAAAAATGTTACAATAATTAGATATATTTCTTATGAAATGCAATCTTCCTCTACATTTGAGAGGGGAAACTCTCTCCTATGATGTTATTTGGGTTTTTTTGGTGTAGTTTTGACTAAAAAGTACTTAGGGATTAACAAAAAATAGAACACCTAAAATGATAAAGAAAATCCTAACATAAAATATACAAATTTTATGAAAGTTTCATAAAATGCTTAGGATTCAAGTCATTCCATCACATGGATCAAAGATTACACATAAAAAATCCAATGATGAACACATATTGAATGTAAAAAACATATTCAATTCAAGATATGAAGAAACAAATATATTTTAAATAAAATTATTGAAATTTGACCATTTCTTTCACAAATTGATGTCATTGATGTCAACTAGATGTCAAACAATGTGCTATCCTTGATGATGTGTTCTTGATGATGAATTTTTTTAATGTGGTCATTGACCTTGTTGTGTTGTTGTTGATATCAAAAGACAGAGTGTTGGTAGTATTTTCATTGGTTGTAAACCTACAATTTGTAGTGGGATGTCAGATATGCTTATGGTAAAATATGAGGAGATACTTATTACTGATTGTAGTTGCTTTGGGTTATGGATGTCCACCTTGTTGGAATTTTACGTGTTAATGGTAATAATTCATGGATTTTATGCATGATGGTGATGGTTAGGATGTGCTCTCCATGACCCTGACACCTCTATTCATGCTAGTGTTGTTTTTGGAATGTTTGCAGTATAAGGAAATGTGATAGACTAGTCAGAGAATAATTTGCATTCCTCCACATTTGAGAAATGGTCTTTTATATTTGGACATCATGTTTATTATCTATGGACATTGCAGTCCCATCTTTTAAGGTTCCTTGTGTGTGGCTAGTTGTTATTTTTTTTCTAATAGTTTGGTTGTCTATTAGAAGTGGATTTGTTTGGTCCAGAAAATGCTTTGCATTTTTTTAAAATTGATGTTTAGATGTTGTGGCTTGGAGGACATGTTTGCATTTTTCTTGCATTGTCTTAGTTCCAATTTTAGGTGTTTATGTGTTATGAAAGAAGATTTATTGATATTCTATGTAGGATTGTGTTTCCTAGCATTCTAGCATTGAAGTGTTATGTATCTGTTTGTGCACCAACATGTATAGATGTGACACCAAGAAATGAGTATTTGGGAATGATGTTGGATGTTATAAGAATGTCCTTGGGTAAGTGCACCAAGATGGTGAACAAAAAGGGGGGTATAAGTGGGGATTTTTTTTTCTAAAATCAACTAATCTTGAACTTGGAGGAGCTATTTGAGACTTGTCCACTCAAAATTTGAAGATACAAAAAGAAAAAGAATCGTAGTACCTGAATCTAGTTTCCAAAATACTAAATTCTTTCAAAAATGGATAAGATTAAGGGGATCAAATCTTTCACGCATACAAAAGTGTTCCTATTTTTTCAGCAAAACATAACATAGTGTCTGGTGTGCACATCAAAAAATTTATAGTTGCATTTAGTATTTTGTACAAAAAATTGGTAGAAAGATAGTTAAGAGTGAGTACTATAAGGTGTATATATTTTTTGTCCTTGTTTGTGAGTATTTTTTTAACAATTTTTTAAAGTGGACACATCTTGAAAATTAGGTACTTGTTTGTGTGCGTCACATAACTTGCACCAAAATAATCGAAAAATCAATGTTTTTTAAGTGTAAAAATGAAGTGTAGAAAAAAAATATATAATTTATTTCAAATTCAGACAAGTACTTCAAAAGTTATTAAAACACATATGTCTCTAAGAACTCCGAAGACATTGGTAAGAGAAATAAAAAATTATATGGTTAGAAAGCTCAGAAGATGGGTGAAATTATGGTGGTAATTTTACAAATACCCATTTGATAACATGTATATCTGATGATGATGATGTTGAGAAACCGGATTATAAGAAGAAAACACATAAAAAGGAGGGAAATGAAGCTCCCAAGCCCAAATCTTGTCATCCAAGGCTAAGTACAAGGAAAAATGCGCACGTGATATGTTTAGAAAGAAAATAATATAAATGTTTTACTTTCATTAAGCTAGACAAGGAACATGGACTTAGATTCTAATCCCTTTGGCCTTCCCTTAGTTTTTAATCATGATGCATATAAAATATAACATTTAAGTATGTTACATTTTCTATTAGTAAATTTTTTAGACAGACAAATTTCAATAGTCAGTGGGCTTCTATCACCATTCCCTTCCCATCTCTCTATCTCATTCTCTTTGTCTGTACCAAGCTCTAGACCTTTCTATTTTCCTATCTCTCTCCTTCTCCTCCCTCTATACCACTCTCTATCTCACTCTCTCCTCTCTCCTAAATCTCTAGATCTCATAATTTCCCACACAGTCAAATTTTAGTAATCACTAGCTACTATTATCATTCTCTCTATATCTCTATTTCACTATTTTTGTCTCTCTCGATCTCTAGATGTATCTCTCTTCCTATCACTCTCCCTCTACCCCTCTCTCCCCCATCTTTATATATCATTCTCTCCTCTTTCCCCAATCTATAAACCTACCTTTCTCACCTTTCTACTTTGTATCTCCCCTCTTCTCTACCTACCTCACACACATTCTCTCCTATCAATCTCACCTCTCTCTCCCCATCCCCACCCCTCTCTCACTCTTCTTCCCTCTCTCCACTTATCTCTATCTCCTCTCTCCCTCTCCCTACCTACCTCCCCTCACTCCCTTCATTTACTTCTCTACATACCTCTCTCTCTACTCATTTCACTCTTTAACCTTTTCCTCTGTACTAACCTCTATCTCCCATCTCCCTCTCTGTACATACCTTTGCATCCCTCCCTCCCTACCTCTATTTATCTACATAAACATCCCTCTCTCACTCTCTCCCTCTCTATGTCTATTTATCTCACTGTCTTTGTGTCCCCCAAGCTTTATACCTGTCTCTACCTATCATTCTCCCTCTCTCCCCTATCTCTCCCTCTCTCTATCTCACTCTCCTCTCCACCCCAAGATCTAGACATATATTTCTACCTCTCACTCAACCCTCCTCTCTCTCTCCCCCCCTCTCTCTCTCCCCCTCTATCTCTTCATACCTCCCTCTCACTCCCTTTATTCTTCTACATATATCTCCTTCCTTCCTCTCTCTCCCCTTCTATCTCTACTTATATCTATCTCCCCTTTCCCTCTCTTTATAAGTACCTCTCCATCCTTCCCTACTTACCTCTATTTCTCTAAATAAATCTCCCTCCCACCTTGCCCCCGCCTCTCTACTTGCACATGAATCTATACTCACTTTATCCCCTCTCCCTTTCTGTATTTATCTCCTCTCTCTCTATCCATCTATCTTCCTTCATACTCTCTTTATCACACCTCTCCCTCTCTCTACCTACCTCTCTTTCCATCCCTCTCTAATTGTATCTCTCCTAACTCTAAAACTCCTTACCTCCATACTATTATTTATCTCACCTCTCTCTCTCCATACCTCTCTCATCCTTTCTCTCCCTCCCTCCCTCATTCCATCTCCATACTCTCTCTCTAACTACTTATCTCTATCTACCCTACCTCTCTCTAAATACCTCTCCTTCTCTCCCTTGCTTTGATTCTCCCTTCCACTTATGTCTATCTCACCTCTCTCTATCTATTTCCCCCCTCTCAAATTATCACTATATCCCCTCTTCCTCTCTCTCTTTATCTATAGATATCTCGCTCCCTACAAGACCTTTATTTCTATCTTTTCTTCTATCTCCTGAACCTTCCCTTGCCACTTTTATCAATATCACCTATCTCCCCCCCTCTCTCTATTACCTCTTTCTCAACCTAAATCTCTCACCCTACTTTCCTATATCTCTACCTCTCTCTCTTTCCTTTTATATCTACTTATCTATATCTACCTACCTATCTTTCACTCCTCCCATACACTATTTATCTAAATATCTAGATAGAAAGAGAGAAAGAGGTGGAGAGAAAAGGAGAGAGATAGAGATAGGTGAGATAGACATAAGTGGAGGGGAGATTTAGAATGAGGGAGGGAAGGAGAGGTAATCAAAGAGAGGGAGGGAAGATAGAGACAAGTAGTTAGAGAGAGATTATGAAGAAAGAAGGAGGGAGGGAGAGGTACAAGGAGAGAGAGAGTAAGATAAGATAAATAGTAGTATGAAGGGAAGGAAGTAGAGATTTAGGGGATATAAAATAGAGAGGGATGAAAAGAGAGATAGATAGAGAGAAGGATAAGGGAGATAAAGTGAGCGAGATAAAGAAAAATAGAGAAAGGAGTGGGGGAGTGAGAGAGAGAGAGGTAGAGAGAAATATATATGTAGATGAATAGAGGTAGGGAGGGAGGGAGATGGGAGATAGGGAAGAAGAGATAGAGCATGGGATGGTGGGACAAAGAGAAAGGGAGATAGAGATGGATGGGTATGTAGAGAAGTAAAGGTAGGGAGGGAGTGAGGGGATGTATGTATCAAGATGGAGAAAAGAGATATGGATAAGTAGAGAGAGGGAAGGAGAGAGAGAGATACCTAGGTAGAGAGAGAGAGAGGAGATAATGTGTGCTAGGTATTTAGAGAAGAGGGGAGATATAAAGAAGGGTGAGAGAGATAGGTTTAAATCTTGGGGAGAGAGGAGAGAGAGAGATGGGGGAGAGAAGGGGAGAGGTAGAGTGATAGGAAGAGAGATAGGTCTAGAGATGGTGGGAGATAAAGAGAGTTAAATAGAGATAGAAAGAAAATGATAATAGGAGGTTAGTGGTTATTGAAATAAGACTAAGTTTGAGAAATTATAAGATCTAGAGGTTGGGGAGAGAGGAGAGAGTGATATAAAGATATGTAGAGAGGGATAATAAGGAGAGAGATAGGAAAAATAGATAGGTCTAGAGCTTGGGGGAGACAAAGACTGTGAGATACAGAGATAGCAAGAGAATGATAATATAAGTCCACTGATTATTGAAATTTGACTACGTTAGAAAAATTATAAGATCTCCTAAAATCTAGAATCTACATTATGACTCTTAGAGATCTAAAATAACACTCAAACATTCTAACAATATATACATAAAATATAACTTAAAGTAAAGAAAGATAAAAGAAAAAGAGAAAATATAACTTATACTTTAAGATAAAAGACAAAGGGAAAATATAACTTATACTCAAATGTTATATTTTATGTATATATCTTGATGAAAAAAAACTAAGGGAAGGCCAAAGGAATTAGCATCTAAGGCCACTCTCCTTTTCTATCTTAATTTAAGCAAAATGCGTACGTATTTTTCTTGCTAACCATAACAGGTATGCATTCTTATTTTTTTAAAAATGTATACATTTTAATTTTAAAAATATGTACAAGTTTGGTTCGGATTTTCCAAGCCTTAACACATACGCAATTTTTGAATTTATAAAAAAAACACACATTTTGTTCATTTTCGGTGTTTGTTTTTGCTTGTGGCTACTTTTTTGTTCACCATCTTGGTGCACTTACCCCCTTGTATTCTCTTCATGGTGTTGAATGATTAAATTGGTCCTGCATTGTGTCTGATGATGTCTTATGGGTAATTACCATGGTTTCATCTATAGAGTTTTGTTTTCCAACTTATGATATGATCTTAATAATATATTCCAACTTTGTAGAGTGTGTTAATTTGTATTTGGATCCTACCTTTAGTTTTTTGGGATTCACATTGAGTTTATTCATTTGGATGCTATTTTTTTGGGCTAACTGGTTGTGTGCTATAATTCTTATCTACACATTACCTAGTTGTCATCCTTGGATGTTGTGTGCTAGCATGTATATTATTTGGAGATACTTAGAGAAGTGTGATATGATGTTTTAGGCCCTCTCTATCACCTAGATTGGATTGCATTTGCCATAATTATGTTTGGTAGTTGACTTAGTATGGTCTATGCTTATCCTTTGTTTTGGCCAACCTAATTGATGTTTGCAATGAAGAAGATGGTATATATAGAAGATAAATTTAGAGTTATGAGGTGTTGTAGTTGTTAGTATGTGAGATTGGAAATTAGAATATGCGTGAATGTGCTTTCATGATCATATCATTTGTAGAATTTTGTTTTGCAAAAGAAAGGATAGCATGGTGTTGATTGTTATTGGAGTTAGCTAGTTGTGCTAATGGTTCAAGTGTATATTTATAGTTAGAGAAGAATATATCTTGATGAATCAAATATTATGATATTGTATCTTTCCATGGAGAAGTGATCTTTAGTCTGCAAGTGTTTGTATGTTTCCCTAGAGCAGTGAGGTTTAGTTTGCCAATATTGATTGATCTTGTGTTGGAGCAGTGAGATTTAACTTGAAAGTCCTAATGTATCTCTCCCTAGAGTAGTGAGCTTTATCCTACAAGTCCTAGTGTATACTCCCATAGGATATTGTGCCTCATCCTATGAGTCTTTAAAGTGCCAATGTGCTTCCTTGGCAGTGAGCCTAAAATAAATTTGTAATCATTACATATATTGTGAGTTGATTCTCACTGTGGTTTTTACTTCTTTGGGTTTCCATGTAATTTTGGTGTTCCCTTGTGCATTGTGTTTAATAGCTCTATTCTTCTTTTTGGATAATAAATTTAAAGATAAGTTGATTGTGTTTTGGAAAGATAAAGTTTAAGGTTAAATGTTTTAAGGTATATATTGATTCATGCCCCTTTTCAGTCCCAAGGTGTTTCCAACATGTCTAACCCTAGTAGAGAGAATTTAAATCATGTTAAAAGGTTATTCAAATATTTGTACTTGGTACATCTCATTAATATTTGAAATATTTTTTGGAATAATAGTGTGGTCAAAAAATTAAGAATACAAGAATTTGTTGAAGCAGATGGAACAAGTGAATTTAATAATAGAATTTCAACTAGTGAATGTGTTCTCTATTTGGATGATTAAAAGTTACTCTACAATTTCTTTATCCACCACTGAAGTAGAGTATATGGTTGTTACCCATGTCTTTAAGCAGGTAATTTAGTCATTGAGGTTGTGTACAAATATTGGTTTAGTTTATAAATATATTCAAACTAATCAAGATAGTCAGAGTGCAATATGTTTAGCTAGGAACTACATATTTTTCATGCATGGAATAAGCATGTAGTTCACTGATATTTTTTGTGAATAAAAGCTAACAGATAGATTGAGCTAAAAATATTGACTCTCATTACAATGATACAAATGCACATACTTAAATTGTGAAGGTATGTGTGCAAGGTTTGCTAATGAGATGCAAAAGAAATTTGAGATTTCTATGATCGGTGAGCTAAAATTTTTCCTTGGTTTGCAAGTTAATTACAATGATAAAGGAATTTTCATTTCCTACTCTAAGTACATCAAAGAGTTGTCAAAGAACTTTGGGCTGGTGAACTCTAGACTGGTGTGTACACCTATGACCATAGGATGCAAGTTAACCAAAGATGATAAATCTCCTAAGGTAGATGCAAGCCAGTACAAATCAATGATTGGAGGACTGTTAATATTGACTATGACCAGGTCACCAGATATCATGTATGCAGTATGTTTGGTAGCCATATTTCAACAAGAACAAAAAGAATGACATTTTGTGGCAGTAAAAATGATTTTTAGATATCTGAAAGGCATAGAGGAGTTCGGTTTGTGGTACCCCAAAATTTAGATTTTACCCTGATAGCTTATGTAGATGTAGATTGGGTTGGAAGTTGTTATCACTATTTAAGAAATGGGTTTTCTTTTCCCATAATTGGCTAAGTTTTTGAAATTTTGAGTCAAGCACACTATCAACTACTTCAAATTTGTGTTAAGTCTTCAAGGGTTTAGGGTTTAGGGTTTTAAATTGCTTAAATGCCTGATCAAAACCCTCTGGTTTCTATTCCTACATTACTTTAATTCACTTAAGCAATGGGTCTTGGGGTCGTATGAAGTGTCCCCCCTTGTCATTTACCTAGGCGGTCGTTGAATAATTGTTAAAAATCTATGCCTTATGCCTTTTTCTTTCTAATGTTGTCGGGCCGAGTAAGTGTCATGCAACTTCTAGATAAATCTATGACTTTCGCAATTTCGTTAGGTGAAGTAGTGGGTGTGTTAAGTTATGTGAAATAGCGAAAGGGAAAAGTGTGTTCAAATGTGTGTATTTGGTCTGGTTTAACAAGACTCCATCTCTCTCAACATCTAACGGCTGGCGTTGATTCACAGCTGAAATAAGCAAGTGAATTACCTTTCATGAAATGGCAAAAAGGCTTGGCGGGACCCAGCGGTGAAGACTTTTCAAATGGCTAAAAGGTGATCAAGTTCAAGAGAAATTGACGGTTCACGTTGTTTTGTGGCTAATAGATGCTCACGTGTTATGCCTTGCGAAGTAGCGAAAGGTTTTTTGGCCCGGAAAGGGAGGTTTAATAGGAGCATAATAGATGCACAAGTCTCATCTGATCTGACGACCAGTGTAGTTTTGCAAGAGGAAGATGCTCGAAAGATAGCTTTCGTGAAGTAGCGAAATGACATGGCATTCCAAGAAAGCAGTCCAACTAATTGAGATGGTAAGATAATGGCATGTGGCTGAAAATCAAAATGGTTAGCGTATTAGATTTGAGGACTAAAAGGTGGGTCCCAGAAGATGAGTCATGCTGCGAGATAAGAAATGACCTGGTAGATATAGGTGGCAAGGATGAGGTGGATCCCGATGTTTCTCTCAGCGAGTAGAAAGTTGACATGTCAATTCAGGAATGACTAGATAGTAGGTGGATAATGCTAAGTCAGATAACCCACATCTACTGGATTCAAGTAGGTTGTTAAGCATCGAACAAGTTTGATCTAATCTAATGGTCTACGTCTATTCACAAGGGTAAGATGCTTATGTTTTAAAGCCTGCGAAATGGTGAAAGGAAAAGGTGGGCCCGAAGAGTAGATAAAGCATAAAGGTAAAAAAGGATCAACTCTGTTTTGATCTAAGGGTTCTCACCATTTCATGGCTACAAGTCAAACAAATGTTAAGGCTTGTGAAATGGCAAAAGAGAAAAAGAGATTCTTCTTGGCATGACGTGGAGCGACAACTATTACTTCTTGTAAAGCTTGATGGTGATGTGTCAGTTGACACATAGTTTCAAAAGGTGATTCAGGACCCGCCAAGGTGTAGCTGGTAGTTATGCAGGGAATAGGACACATGGTCAATGCTGAACTAAACTCAAAGAGCTCTCCAAGGCTAATGGCCGAATGCCATGTGCCATTTGTTAACCAGTAAATAAGTAGGGTAAGTAATGAAGGTCTCACTTAAAAGATGGTCATCTCAAGATTGATCCAGCACTTCTCACTATTTCGTGGCCTGAGGATGTAAGTGGGATAAAGCTTGCGAAATAGCAAAAAACCATTAGCCGTCAAGATGTGGCACGGTTAGTGAAAAGGTTGATAGTCCCAGTAAGGGTTAAAGGCTGAGCAGTTAGAGTTCCATCTAACGCTTGGTGTAGCTTCGCGAAAGGAAAGTGCTAGCGGGATAAAGCTTGTGAAATAGCGAAAAAGAGGTAGGGCCCGATGCAAAGGAAAAGATCTTAAGATAGTGTAAAGACCGATCATGTCTCATCTGATCAAATGGCTAGCATGATTTTGTTTGGCAAAATTGCTAGAAGGTTATGCTCTGCGAAATGGCGAAAGAGCGAAAAGGAAAATACATAGGCACGTTATGACCCATTGGAGTGAAATTTTTGAATTCTTCTATGAATTGAATTCTAAAGGGATGACCAAAGCATGCGGTATCAATGTCGTAGTTAAGAGCCCAACTACCGTATATGATCTTGTGTCAATTGAATGAAGGCATCATTTTGAAGAGTAGTTGCAGAGAAGCGCTTAGGTTTTGTCAACCCAAACCAATTAAAGGACAAACAAATATGGCTTAAGGAATTAGAAGCCAAATTATCATTAAGGATAAAAGGAATTATAAAATCAGAGGATGCCTCCATATTTGTTAAAACAATTGAAGAGATTGATAAAATCAAATCTCATTATGGTTTCCTGAATTTAGAGGTTAATAAAATGTGAAATTCTTGGAAAAGATTAGCCAAGACAAAAGCAAAAGTAATTAACTTCTCATGGCCTATTGATGAGGTGTATCAGGAATGGACAAACAAATATGCAGTGCTTGATGTGGAGTAGTTAGAAGATGTTGCAATAGAACAACAAGAAGAAGAAGCCACGAATGTTGAAAAGGACTTGTAACTGCATTTGTAAAAGATTTTGTAACTTCTTCTTGAGAAGTAATGATTGTAACAAACTCTCCTAGGAAAGTCTGAAGCTTTGTATGCATCCATATTGTTATAAATGGATACCAAGACTAGTAGAAAAATGATCGCAAAAAAATTGTAAGAAAACGCTGCAGAAATTTATCTGGGCTTTTGCAAGTTTTAATGGAGAATATTCAAAGGTTTCTTGTAATACTTTTTTGAAGAAAATATCAATATGCAGACCATTGGTTTTGAGTTAAAACTTTGCATTGTCTTCAAATATGTTTGCAAGTGTTTACTATTTCATTCTGAATAATCTAGGCTTATTTCGTTTGAATAGGGGTTGTAAGGCAACTTTCAGTAGATATGTTTCTTAGCTTTTCTCTTCAGGAGGGGAATTAAATATGCAGGAATCATCTCTACCAGTAAATTCTTTGTGAGATTCTTTGAATCTTGATGAGCATAGTTTAATTTGGTATGAATAAGTTCTTATATGTGTTAGGCATATATAGGGATCTGCAGAAGCCAAACTAATGGGATATGTGGAGATATTTGATTGTGGGAGTATTGTTTGAACTTAGATGACTCTGTGACCGTGGATAAGGCACCGGTATAGATCAAGGTTATCTATTACATATTTTGTAGGTCAATACTAAACATGAGTACAATTTTCATTCCTTTGTTTCACTTAGTTTTAAGGTGATTAGATCCACTGGTTTTTGGACTGGTTTGTTTTGGATTTATCTTTTAAAAGTGTGAATTTAATTCACAAAGGTATGCCCGCCTGGACTTTGAATAAGTGTGAAGTGTAGAAGGTTAATCAAACCTTGTCATATGTTGTCTTTGAAGTTTCCTTCTCTTTAATATCTCTTATGGATACAGAGTTATCATGTCACTATAAGGATGTTAAAGTGCATTAGATTTAGAGAACAATAGAAGTGTTGATGACAAGAAAAGTACAAGTGGAGAAGCATTCTTTCTTGGATTCTGATTAGTTGCCTGGTTGAGTAAGAAGCAGGATTCTATCTATTTTTCTAAAGTTGAACTAGAATATATTGTAATATCTTCATGTTGCACATATTTATGAATGAACAATTTGAGGGACATTGGTGTAAAGTTTGATAACCCTATCTCAATTATGTGTGAGAATAATAGTGCAATTAATATTTCAAAGAATCAAGTACAACATTCCATAACAAAGAACATGTTAGGTCCCGGAGACAACTGAGAGGGTGGGGGGGGGGGGGTGAATCAGTTGTCAAATAAATTCAAACCAAAATAACTTAAACAACTTAATGCTTAATACCAGTAAATCAATTCAATATGTCGGTAGACAATTTTAATAGTTAATTGCTATACCGGTAAGGATTAGTGCATGAAACATAAAGACAAAGTCATCCATAACACATAACACCAATATTTGTACATGGAAACCCTGTAAGGGGAAAAAACATGGTGGGAAACCTTACCCACAATAAGCTGATACTACTGTAGATAGTAAGTGTACATAAATGGGGTCTGCACATGCAGAAAGGCCAAGCGCCTAGAGCTCACTGCTCAATCACAAAATGAGAGTCACACTGACTACAATTGGATGGTTAAATCCAATAAGAATGTACTGCTAAAATTAGCATCTTCATATGCTGAATTCAATACCGGTGTAGTTCTGATTGTCTTCACAAAAACCTTCCTTCAATCTTCAAATGATGTCTACATGTATAGCTCTTCTTATTCTCACATATACCTGCATACAATCCTTTTTCGCATTCCACATTCGATCTTACAAATAAGATCTTACATTTATACCATACCCTAAGACCAATTTTAGTAGGTTGGATCTACAAGATATTACATTAAAATCATTTTACAAATAAATTAATACCCGATGCAATAACTGATTCAACATGTCGGCTCAATACATTTACAACAACAATAAGTCTTCTTCATAGCATGTCGTGCTGATCTGGAAAAGATAAACCTGCCAGTGTAACCTGGACCTATTTGCCGGTAACAAAAAATATGTAAATGCTAATGTACCAATAAACAAAAATCCAAGACAAAGTGTCCACACAATGTTTTTGACATAACCAAGTGTTTTCCATATCATTCCAAGTGTCGGTGATCATTATATCTTGCCGGTGTACCAGATACCGGTGATTGTGCATGAGTCACTTGCTTGCCAGTGAATGTTGTTGATTCTCCAAAGTGCCAGAGTTGATAAGTGTTTAGTAGGTGTTGACATCAATGACAAAACTATACCAAAATACAAACAATCTCACCATTTGGCATTAATGGCACACACAAGATGGAAAAACCATCAAAGTGCCATAACAGAAATGCCAAATACCCAATAACCAACAATATCTGAAATCAAAATACAAATACAGAGAGTAATAATTTCTTCTAAACAACAATCTCTCCCCTTGGGAGCAACATGTGTTTTCCTTCTATTTTTCCATACCAATCTCTCCCCCTTTGACATCAAATGCCAAAGTTCTTACCAAGCCAAGTTCATACACAAAATACCAATCAATTTAGTATATCAACTACTCCCCATGAGAAGTAGCTTCCCATCAAAGCCGAAATAAAAGATTTCTCTGTTAATTCTGTCGGTTGATGACAATCATCAACTTCCTAAGTCTCTACCAGGGGGGGTATGACCCCAAGCTGGTCTCTAAGATATTGAAAAGTCTCCTTAGGAAAAGGTTTAGTAAAGATATCTGCAATCTGCTCTTTACTATTCACATAAACAAGTTTTATTTCCTTTGCTTCAACATTTTCCCTTAGAAAATTCAGTTTGATAGAAACATGTTTGGTTTTGGAATGTAATACCAGATTCTTAGATATATCAATTGCTACAGTGTTATCACAATAGATAGTAATAGGTTCCTTGCATTTTACCTTTATGTCTTTCAAAATTTTCTTGAGCCATAGTACCTATGTACAGTTAGTTGTTGCTGCAATATATTCTGATTCTGCTGTTGATAAAGATGTATAACTTTGTTTCTTACTCAACCAAGAAACTAGTCTGTTTCCAAGAAAGAATACTCCGCCGGTGGTGCTTTTTCTATCATCCACATCTCCTGCCCAATTTGCATCTATGTATGCACATAATTCAAAGTTTTCATCTCTAGGATACCATAATCCAAGATTTATAGTACCTTGTAAGTACCAAAAAATCCTTTTTACTGCTAATTCATGATTTTCTCTAGGATTACATTGAAATCTTGAAACAATACATACTGCATTCATAATATTAGGTCTGGTTTGTGTCAAATATAGTAAACCTCCTATCATAGATTTGTATGTAGTTGGATTAACAGGTGTAGATTCATCCCTTAGTGATAATTTGTCATTTGTGGTCATAGGTGTGCTTACCGGTTTAGAGTTTTCCATCCCAAATTTCTTTAGTAACTCTTTTAAGTACTTGGATTGAATCAAGCATATACCTTTATCAGTTTGTGAAATCTATAATCCTAAAAAGAATTTCATTTCTCCAATCATAGACATTTCAAATTCTTGCTGCATTTTAATAGAAAATTCTTTACAAATCCATCTTCTCCTCCAAAGATTATATCATCAACAAATACTTCTATAACAAGGATGTCATCATTAGTCACTTTATAGTATAAATTGTTGTTTGCATTACCTTTAGAAAAATCAATCTTCAAAAGATACTTATGCAATCTTGCATACCAAGCTCTTGGAGCTTGCTTCAATCCATACAAAGCTTTTCTTAACCTATAAACCATATCTTTGTTATCTGTCAAAGAAAGTCCATTAGGTTGTTCAATGTAAACTTCTTCTTCAAGATCTCCATTAAAAAATGCACATTTAATATCCATTTGATATACTTTGTAGTTCTTATGTGCTGCAAAAGCCAAAAATAATCTGACTGCCTCAATTCTAGCTACCAGTGCAAAGGTTTCATTCTAATCAATTCCTTCTTTCTGAGAATATCCCTTACACACTAGTCTTGCTTTATTTCAGATAACCTTACCATCTTCATTAAGTTTGTTTCTGAATACCCATTTGGTTCCAATTACATTTTTATCTTTAGGTCGAGGAACTAATGTCCAAGTGTTATTTTTCTCAATTTGTTCTAATTCTTCTTCCATAGCTTTAATCCAAAATTTATCTTCACATGCCTCATTAACTAATGATGGTTCAATTTGAGAAATAAGACATACCTCTTCATTTGCCAATCTTCCTCTTGTCATAACTCCTTTAAACTTGTTTCCAATTATCTGATCTTCAGAATGATTCAGCATTACATATCAGGGTGTCTTTGTTTGTTGTTGTTCCTCAGTTACTGTGGAATCTACCGGTGTAACTAGATCTTCATTTTGTACTGGTGGATTCAGTGTAGGTTCATTTGTCAAAAAAATTGTTGCCGCTTTAGAGTCTATATACCTTGAAGTTCCTCTAAATTGTTCATCAATCTTTACATTTGTACTTTCAACAATTTTCTGCAATATTTTGTTAAAACATCTATATGCCTTTCTTTTAGATGAAAAACCAAGAAATATTCCTTCATCACTTCTAGGATCAAATTTGCCAATATACTCATCTCTTCTGATATAACATTTAATTCCAAAAATTCTAAAATATTTAAGAGTAGGAGTAATACCAAACCATAGTTCATGAGGGGTCTTACCGTTTTCACCTTTGATGTGAACTTTGTTGAATGTATAGACCATTGTATTGACTGCCTATCTCTAATATACATGTGGTAGGTTTTCTTCTGATAACATACTTCTTGTTGCATCTAAGATAGTTCTATTTTTCCTTTCAACAACTCCATTTTGTTGTGGTGTCTAAGGTGCTGATAGATGTCTTATGATTCCATTTACTTCACAGAATGTATTAAACTCCTTAGATGTAAATTCTCCTCCCTAATCTGATCTTAAACATTTGATTTTCTTATCGATTTCATTTTCTACCATTTCTTTGAACAATTTGAACTTTCCCAGTGCTTCTGATTTTTCTCTAAGAAAAGTAACCCAACACATTCTAGAATAGTCATCAAAGATTAGCATGAAATATCTATCACCTTGTAAGCTTTTAGTTCTAGCTGGACCACATAAATCAGTGTGAATTAAATCAAGAGCATTATTGGATTTTTCTGGAATACTTTTGAAACTAGCTCTAACTTGTTTTCCAAATTGACATTCCTTACATACTGTATTGTGAGGTTTGACAAGTTTAGGTGAATCTCTAACTGCCTTAATAGTACTAATTTTCACCATGCAATCAAAGTTTACATGACAGAGTCTCTTATGACATAACTAGCTTTCATCAATATGTGCAATTAAGCATGTCTTTTCACTGTTATTTAAATGAAAGATATTACCTTTAGTTTGATTACATGTTGCAATTTCTAAACTAGTTCTATTCATGATTTTTCATTTTCCATTTTTGAATTGTAACTAAAATCCTTTCTCAACTAATTGACCAACACTCAAAAGATTATGCTTTAATCCTTCAACATAGTAAACATTGTCAGTGTTATGTTTACCATCAAGAGATATTGTACCCTTACCTTTGATCAAACAAGCTTTGTTATCTCCAAATATCACTAAGCCTCCATTGTATTCTTGAAAGTTCAAGAATTTACCTTTCTCTCCTGTCATATGATGTGAGCATCCTAAATCAATGATCCATTCATCTTTTACTTCAACTTTAGTTGCCAAGGCCTATTCTACCGATTGAGCAGTAGGTGTTGGTTGATCTTCTGTTATAGCAACAAAAACCCATCCATTGTCTGCTGGATCCTCATCAAAATCATCAGTCACACCTTCATCAACAATGTAACAAGATTTGTCTTTATTCCTCTTAAATTTGTATCTTTGATATTCAGTGTTAGGCTTGTATGTTCTTCAAGCTTCTTCTCTTAGTCTAGCATGTCTATCAGGGCATCTTGAAGCCATATGGCCAATCTTATTGTAGTTAAAACATTTAAAGGGTGCTTTACCTTCATACTTACTTCCAACTAGACCTTTAGGCATTTTCCTCGCAAATAGTGCTTCAAGTTCTTCAAGTTCTTCCATTTCTTTCTTGCTTTCTTCAAGTTCTCTTGCATAAAAGGCTTTCCAATCAGATTTGTTAGATGATGGAGCAAATGATGTTGATGCTTTAAAGGCCAAATCTATCTTTATAGTAGCAACAAGACCAAATTCTTCAATTTCAAAAGCTGAAAGTTTCTCAATCAATGTATTCATAGTTACTGATGTATTTGTTAGGTCCAAGAGACAACTGAGAGGGGGGGGGGGTAAATTAGTTGTCAAATAAATTCAATCCAAAAACAACTTAACCAACTTAATGCTTAATACCAGTAAACTATTTTAATATGCCGGTAGATAGTTTTAAAATTTAATTTCTATACCGGTAAGGATTAGTGCATGAAACATAAAGACAAAGTCATCCACAACACATAACACCAATATTTGTACGTGGAAACCCTATACGGGGAAAAACCATGGTGCAAAAACTTACCCACAATCAGATGATACTACTGTAGATAGTAAGTGTACATAAATGGGGTCTGCACATGCAAAAAGGCCAACCGCCTAGAGATCACTGCTCAATCACAAAATGGGAGTCACACTAACTACAGTTGGATGGTTAAATCTAATAAGAATATACTGCACAAAATAGCATCTTCATATGCTAGATTCAATACTAGTGTAGTTCTGATTTTCTTCACAAAAAACCTCCTTCAATCTTCAAATGATGTCTACGTGTATAGCTCTTCTTATTCTCGCATATACTTTCACACAATCCTTTTTCGCATTCCACACTTGATCTTCCAAATAATATCTTACATTTATACCATAACCTAAGACCAATTTTAGTAGGTCAGCTCTACAAGATATTACAATAAAAACATTTTACAAACAATACAATATCTGATGCAATAACTGATTGAACATGTCGGCTTAATGTATTTACAACAATAATTAATCATCTCCATAGCATGCCATGCTGATCTGGAAAAGATAAACCTGTCGGTGTAACCCTAGAACTATTTGCCGGTAATAACAAATATGCAAATATGAATACCAATGAACAAAATTCCAGGACAAGATGTCCAAACGATGTCTTCAACATTACCAAGTGTTTTCCATATCATTCCAAGTGCCGGTGATTATTATGTTTTGCCGGTGTACCAGATACCGGTGACTATGCATGAGTCACTTGCTTCCTGGTGAATGTTGCTGATTCTGCAAAGTGCTAGAGTTGATAAGTGTTTAGTAGGTCTTGACATCAATGACAAAACCATACCAAAATACCAACAATCTCCACCTTTGGCATTGATGGCAACACAAGATGGAAAAACCATCAAAGTTCCAAAACCGAAATGCCAAATACCAAAAACCAATAATTTCCAAAAAAAGATCATAACCAGAAATCAAAATATAGATACAGAGAGTAATAATCTCTCCCAAACAACAATCTCTCCCCCTAGGAGCAACATGTGTTTTCCTTCAAAGTTTTTCCATACCAATCTCTCCCCCTTTGACATCAAATGCCAAAGTTACAACAAAACCAAGTTCATATACAAAATACCAATCAATTCAATATACCAACTACTCCCCCTGAGAAGTAGCTTCCCATCAAAGCTGGAAAAAAGATTTCTCTGTTAATTTTGTTGTTTGATGACAATCATCAACTATCTAAGTCTCTACCGATGGGGGTATGACTGGAGACAACTGAGAGGGGGGGGTATGACTCCAAGCTGATCTTTGAGATATTCAAAAGTCTCCTTAGGCAAAGGTTTAGTGAAAATATCTGCAATCTATTCTTTAGTGTTCACATAAAATAGTTTTATTTCCTTTGCTTCAACATTTTCCCTTAGAAAATTCAGTTTGATAGAAACATGTTTGGTTTTAGAATGTAATACCGGATTCTTAGATATATCAATTGCTGTAGTGTTATCACAATAGATAGTAATAGGTTCCTTGCATTTTACCTTTATGTCTTTCAACATTTTCTTAAGCCATAGTACCTATGTATAGTTAGTTGCTGCTGCAACATATTTTGATTCTGCTATTGATAAAGATGTACAACTTTGTTTCTTACTCAACCAAGAAATTAGTCTATTTCCAAGAAAGAATGATTCGCTAGTGGTGCTTTTTCTATCATCCACATCTCCTACCCAATTTACATCTGTGTATGCACATAATTCAAAGTGTTTATCTCTAGGATACCATAATCCAAGATTTGTAGTGCCTTGTAAGTACCAGAAAATCCTTTTTACTATTGATTCATGATTTTCTCTAGGATTACTTTGAAATCTTGAATTAATACATACTGCATTCATAATATCAGGTCTGGTTTGTGTCAAATACAGTAAACCTCCTATCATAGATTTGTATGTAGTTGGATTAACAGGTGTAGATTCATCCCTTTGTGATAATTTGTCATTTGTTGTCATAGGTGTGCTTACTAGTTTAGAGTTTTCCATCCTAAATTTGTTAAGTAACTCTTTTAAGTACTTGGATTGACTCAAGAATATGCCTTTATTAGTCTATGAAATTTGCAATCCTAAAAAGAATTTTATTTCTCCAATCATAGACATTTGAAATTCTTGCTGCATTTTAATAGAAAATTCTTTACATAATCCATCTTCTCCTCCAAAGATTATATCATCAACAAATACTTCTATAATCAAGATTTCATCATTAGTTATTTTGTAATATAAATTGTTGTCTGCATTTCCTTTAGTAAAACCATTCTTTAAAAGATACTTATCCAATCTTGCATACCAAGCTCTTGGAGCTTACTTCAGTCCATACAAAGCTTTTCTAAATCTGCAAACCATATCATTGTCATCTATCAAAGAAAATCCATCAGGTTGTTCAATGTATACTTCCTCTTCAAGATCTCCATTCAAAAAGGCACATTTAATATCCCTTTGATAAACTTTGTAGTTGTTGTGTGCTGCAAAAGCCAAAAATGATCTGACTGCCTCAATTCTAGTACTAGTGCAAAGGTTTCATTGTAATCAACCCCTTCTTTCTGAGAATATCCCTTACACACTAGTCTTGCTTTATTTATAACAACCTTACCATCTTCATTAAGTTTGTTTTTGAATACCCATTTGGTTTCAATTACATTTTTATCTTTAGGATAGGGAAGTAATGTCCAAGTGTTATTTTTCTCAATGTGTTCTAATTCTTCTTCCATAGCTTTAATCCAAAATTTATCTTCACATGCCTCATTAATAGATGATGGTTCAATTTGAGAAATAAGACATACCTCTTCATGCGCCAATCTTCCTCTTGTCATAACTCCTTTAAACTTGTTTCCAATTATCCGATCTTTAGAATGATTCAGTCTTACATACCATGGTGTCTTTGTTTGTTGTTGTTCCTGAATTACTATGGAATCCTCAGATGATACCAAGGTAACTGGATCTTCATTCTATACCAGTGGATTTAGACTAGGTTCTTTTGTCAAAATTTCTATTGCCGGTTCAGAGTCTATATAGTTTGAAGTTCCTCTGAATTGTTCATCAATCTTTACATTTTTACTTTCAACAATTTTTTGCAATATTTTGTTAAAACATCTATATGCCTTTCTCTTAGATGAATAACCAAGAAATATTCCTTAATCACTTCTAGGATTAAATTTGCCAATATACTCATCTCTTTTGATATAACATTTACTTCCAAAAATTATGAAATACTTAAGAGTAGGAGTATTACCAAGCCGTAGTTCATGAGGGGTCTTACTGGTTTCACCTTTGATATGAACTTTGTTGAATGTATAGACCGTTGTACTAACTGCTTCTCTCCAATATACATGTGGTAGGTTTACTTCTGATAACATACTTCTTGCTGCATCTAAGATGGTTCTATTTTTCCTTTCAACAACTCCATTCTGCTATGGTGTCTGAGGTGCTGATAGTTGTCTTCTGATTCCATTCATTTCACATAATGTATTAAAATCCTTAGATGTAAATTCTCCTCCTTGATCTAATCTTAGGCATTTGATTTTCTTACTGGTTTCATTTTCTACCATTGCTTTGAACGGTTTGAACTTTCCAAGTGCTTCTGATTTTTCTCTGAGAAAAGTAACCCAACACATTCTAGAATAGTCATCAATGATTAGCATGAAATATCTATCACCTTGTAAGGTTTTAGTTCTAGTTGGACCACATAAATTAGTGTGAATTAAATCAAGAGCATTATTGGATTTTTCTGGAATACTTTTGAAACTAGCTCTAACTTGTTTTCCAAATTGACATTCCTTACATACTGTATTCTAAGGTTTGATAATTTTAGGTAAATCTCTAATTGCCTTAGTAGTTCTGATCTTCACCATGCAATCAAAGTTTACATAATAGAGTCTAAGAGCCATAACCAAGTTTCATCTATATGTGCAATCAAGCATGTCTTTTCACTGTTATTCAAATGAAAGATATTAACTCTAGTTTGGTTACCGGTTGCAATTTCCAAACCAGTTCTGTTCATGATTTTGCATTTGGAATTTTTAAATTGTAACTGAAATCCTTTCTCAACTAATTGACCAACACTCAAAAGATTATGGTTTAATCCTTCAACATAGTGAGCATTGTCAGTGTTATGCTTACCATGAAGAGATATTGTACCCTTACCTTTGATTGAGCAAGCTTCGTCATCTCCAAATCTCACTAGGCCTCCATTGTATTCTTGAAAGTTCGAGAATTTACCTTTGTCTCCTATCATATGATGTGAGCATCCTGAATCGATGATCTGTTCATCCTTTACTTGAACTTTATCTTTCAAGGCCTGTTCTATTGGTTGAGCAGTAGGTGCCGGTTGATCTTTTGTTATAGCAACAAAAACCCATCCATTGTCTTTCGGATCCTCATCAAAATCATTAGTCACACCTTCATCAACAATGTAACAAGATTTGTCTATATTCTTCTTAAATCTGTATCTCTGATATTCAAGGTTAGGCTTGTATGTTCTTCTAGCTTCTTCTCTCAGTCTAGCATGACTATCATGGCATCTTGAAGCCATATGACCAATCTTATTGTAGTTAAAACATTTAAAGGGTGCTTTACCTTCATACTTACTTCCGACTGGACCTTTAGGCATTTTCCTTGCAAATAGTGCTTCAAGTTCTTCATTTTCTTTCCTACTTTCTTCAAGTTCTCTTGCATAAAAGGTTTTCCAATTAGATTTGTCAAATGATGGAGCAAATGATGTTGATGTTTTAAAGGCCAAATCTATCTTTATAGTAGCAACATGTCCAAATTCTTCAATTTCAAAAGCTGAAAGTTTCCCAATTAATGTTTCCCTAGTAATTGATGTATTAGGCATTGTTTTTAACTCATTTATAGCAGTGACTTTCATTTTATATGTAGGTGGCAATCCTCTCAAAACTTTTGAAACAATTTCATCCTCACTTAAGGTTCCTCCACAACATTTAATACCTAAAACAATCTCATTTACTCTTTCCATAAAAGCATAAATCCTTTCATCTTCTTCCATTTTCAAATGTTCATACCTGACCCGGAAGCTTTCAAGTTTTGTAATTTTAACTATGGAATCTCTTTCATTCAATTTTTCCAAATGATCCCATATAGCTTTAGCAGTAGACCTATCTAATAGTCCCATGATTTGTTGATCTGATAATGCGCTCAAAAGTGCTTCTCTTGCTTTGCAATCATTTTCCTCATTTTTAGTCAAGTTGGCTGGACTAGGTTGACCTTGTACAACACCAGTATAACCATTATTTGTAACATCCCAAATGTCTTTTCCAATGCAATTTAGATGTATCTCCATTCTAATCTTCCATATGCCATAGTTGGTTCCATCAAGTTGAGGACTGTCCGTCCTGAAATAGTTAGTAGACATTGGATCTCCTCAAGTTGTTAAACTTCTACAAAAGAGGACTAGGCTCTGATACCAATTGTTAGGTCCCGGAGACAACTGAGAGTGGGGGGGGGGGGGGAATTAGTTGTCAAATAAATTCAAACCAAAACAACTTAACCAACTTAATGCTTAATACTGGTAAATCAGTTCAATATGTCGGTAGACAGTTTTAATAGTTAATTGCTATACCGGTAAGGATTAGTGCATGAAACATAAAGACAAAGTCATCCACAACACATAACACCAATATTTGTATGTGGAAACCCTGTAAGTGGAAAAACCATAGTGGGAAACCTTACCCACAATCAGATGATACTACTATAGATAGTAAGTGTACATAAATTGGGTCTACACATGCAAAAAGGCCAAGCACCTAGAGCTCACTGCTCAATCACAAAATGGGAGTCACACTGACTACAATTGGATGGTTAAATCCAATAAGAATGTACTGCTAAAATTAGCATCTTCATATGTTGGATTCAGTACTAGTGTAGTTCTAATTGTCTTCACAAAAACCCTCCTTCAATCTTCAAATGATGTCTGCGTGTATAGCTCTGCTTATTCTCACATATACCTTCACACAATCCTTTTTTGCATTCCACACTTGAGCTTACAAATAAGATCTTACATTTATACCATAACCTAAGACCAATTTTAGTAGGTCAACTCTATAAGATATTACAATAAAAACATTTTACAAACAATACAATATCTGATGCAATAACTGATTGAACATGTTGGCTTAATGTATTTACAACAATAATTAATCATCTCCATAGCATGCCATGCTGATCTAGAAAAGATAAACCTGCCGGTGTAACCCTAGACCTATTTGTCGGTAACAACAAATATGCAAATATGAATATACCAATGAACAAAATTCCAAGACAAAATTTCCAAACGATGTCTTCAACATTACCAAGTGTTTTCCATATTATTCCAAGTGCCTGTGATTATTATATTTTGCCAAAGTACTAGATACCGGTGACTGTGCATGAGTCACTTGCTTGCCAGTGAATGTTGTTGATTCTCCAAAGTGCTAGAATTGATAAGTGTTTGGTAGGTGTTGAAATCAATGACAAAACCATACCAAAGTACCAACAATATTAGGCATTGTTCTTAATTCATTTATAGCAGTGACTTTCATTTTATATGCTGGTGGAAGTCATCTTAAAATTTTTGAAACAATTTCATCCTCACTTAAGGTTCCTCTACAACATTTAATACCCAAAAAATATCATTCTCTTTCCATAAAAGCAAAAATCCTTTCATCTTCTTCCATTTTCAGATGTTCATACCTGACCCAGAAGCTTTCAAGTTTTGCAATTTTGACTGTGGAATCTCCTTCATTCAGTGTTTCCAAATGATCCCAAATAGCTTTAGTAGTAGACCTATCTGATAGTCCCATGATTTGTTGATCAGATAATGCCCTCAAAAGTGCTTCTCTTGCTTTGCAATCATTTTCCTCATCTTTAGTCAAGTTGGGTGGATTGGGCTGACTCTGAGTAGGAGAGGTATAACCATTCTTTGTAACATCCCAGATGTCCTTTCCAATGCAATTTAGATGTGTCTCCATTCTGATTTTCTATATGCCATAGTTGGTTCCATCAAGTTTAGGACTGTCCTTCCTGAAATAGTTAGTAGACATTGGATTTCCTCAAGTTGTTAAACTTCTGCAAAAGAGGACTAGGCTCTGATACCAATGGTTAGGTCTCGGAGACAACTGAGAGGGGGGGGGGGGGGTGAATCAGTTGTCAAATAAATTCAAACCAAAACAACTTAACCAACTTAATGCTTAATACCAGTAAATCAGTTCAATATGTCGGTAGATAGTTTTAACAGTTAATTGCTATACCGGTAAGAATTAGTGCATGAAACATAAAGACAAAGTCATCCACAACACATAACACCAATATTTGTACGCGGAAACGCTGTAAGTGGAAAAACCACGGTGGGAAACCTTACCCACAATTAGATGATACTACTGCAGATAGTAAGTGTACATAAATGGGGTCTACACATGCAAAAAGGCCAAGCACCTAGAGCTCACTGCTCAATCACAAAATGGGAGTCAGACTGACTACAATTGGATGGTTAAATCCAATAAGAATGTACTACTAAAATTAGCATCTTCATATGTTGGATTCAGTACTAGTGTAGTTCTGATTGTCTTCACAAAAACCCTCCTTCAATCTTCAAATGATGTCTGCGTGTATAGCTCTGCTTATTCTCGCATATACCTTCACACAATCCTTTTTTGCATTCCACATTTGATCTTACAAATAAGATCTTACATTTATACCACACCCTAAGACCAATTTTAGTAGGTCAGCTCTACAAGATATTACAATAAAATCATTTTACAAATAAATTAATACCCGATGCAATAACTAATTTAATATGTTGGCTCAATGCATTTACAACAATAACAAGTCTTCTTTCATAGCATGTCATGCTGATCTGGAAAAGATAAAACTACCGGTGTAACCTGGACCTATTTGCCGGTAACAAAAAATATGCAAATGCTAATGTACCAATAAACAAAAATCCAAGACAAAGTATCCACACAATGTCTTCGACATAACCAAGTGTTTTCTGTATCATTCCAAGTGCTGGTGATCATTATATCTTGCCGGTGTACCAGATATCGGTGACTGTGCATGAGTCACTTGCTTGTCGGTGAATGTTGTTGATTCTCCAAAGTGCCATAGTTGATAAGTGTTTAGTAGGTGTTGACATCAATGACAAAACCATACCAAATTACCAACAAAACATATCTATTTGGTACCATTTCTTGAGAGAAAAGATGTTGGACAATGAAGTTAAACTTGAATATGTACCTACAAAGGAGCAAATTGTAGATATCTTCACTAAGGCATTGTGTAAAGATAATTTTGAGTATCTCTGATAGAAGTTACGGGTATTACCCCTTTCTATTTTGAACTAATGTGTATTTGGATGTGCTTTGGCCCAGTGAGAAACTTGCATATTCTTTTCTGGACTGTTGTTTGAGTGCTTCCTTTTAGGGGGAGTAGGAGTGACTTTCATAAGGGGAGTTTTTCTCATCTTTGTCATTTTTGTTAAAGGGGGGTGGAGAGTGAGAGAGAGAGTGTATGATGTATGTTGACCATCTTGATGGATGTTGCCATCAATGAAAAAGGGGGAGATTGTAAGCATTATGTTATATATTATCATTAACGTCAAATCCTGTGGTCTGGTTGGAGCCGAATGTGGTATATTAAGAAGTAGTGGAACATAGGTCTTTATGTGATATTGATGATCGTTTGGTGATTTCCCGAAAGTTGAGGTGATTATTTCAAAGTCGAGGATGTGTAAAAATTATTTTGTTTTGGGTTTGACATTAGTAATATATGCAATATGTTGATATGTTCAATGAGGAACATTGTGATGTGGTCTACTTGTCATTTCTTCCCACCATCAGAATGTTTAGTAGTGACCTCTTTTAGATCTCTATATTGGCCGAATTAGAAGGCTATGTTTTTCCAGAGACAATATATGTATGTGATTGATTTGAATGGGTTAGCATGGAATTTTTGTTAATGGCTAATTGCACTAAAGACATGTGAGATTGAAAGAATCTAGTTGTTGTTGTGAAGAGTGTTGCGGATTGTTACCAGAAGAAGTTCTGGCTATGCAGACTATGTTTTAGTGGTGGATTTTCTTTTCTATCTTTCTTTCTTTGGTAGTTAACCTTTCTGGGTAGTGAGATCTTTGATAGTGAGCCTTTTTGGGTAGTGAGGCTTGTTGCAGTGAGCAATCTTTGCAGTGAGTTATTCTTGTAAAAATAACCTTAACCGGTGTTTTCATATTGAGAATTAACATCTCCGTGGCTTTTCCCTTCTTGGGCTTTCCACGTAAATTATGGTGTTCTTTGTGTCTGATCAGTTTTGTGCACGTGCTTTCATTTTAAATATGTCTTGACTAATTTTTCTAAATGTTCCAGATCTATGAATAAATTTTTAAAGAAAATTTTAAATTGTCAATTGATTTAGCCCCCCTCTTAGTTGCCCAGATATTCAGTAATTGGTATAAGAGCTTTGTTTCCTTGATATAGAGCTTAACCACTTTATATAGAGCTTAACCACTTGAGGTAGATCTTGATCTGATGACACACAAATTATCTCCCTATCTTTGAAGTATTTGATTATAGTTTCTAGAAAGTAAAGATGAGTTGTTATCTACTTTCTTTGGGATACAACCCTTAGAAGGTAGTGGAGACTAAGTATGTACAACCAACAAATGGTCTTACTACTCCAAATGAGATTCAAGCCTACAAAGAACATGAAAAGGCAAGGTATGATATCTTTAGTGCATTATCAAAAATTGAATTGGCAAAATTTATTTCCTTGAATACTTCTTATGAGATTTGGCAGAAGCTAAAAGATATCTATGAAGGAAATGAGAGAGTTAAGTTTGTTGATTAGGTTGAAAGCACCAAAATAATGAGAGGAAGGGTGAATCAATATTCCCATATATTTAAAAACTTTATTTTTAACTTAACCCTTCTACAAAAATATCAAACTTAACTAATACAAAATAACTAATCCAGAATAAACGTGAAGAACACAACCACAAGATAGACACAAAATTTTATATGTGGAAAACCCAAATGGGAAAAACAAGTGAGATTATTAACTCTTAGGAGAATATAAGTAGTTATATGGTGTTTAGAAAAGAGGTGGCTCACTGCCAGATTAAAAAAGTGGCTCACTATCAAATTGCTCACTGCAAAGATACAAGGGATTGCTTACTACCAGAATGCTCCCTACAACAGAAATGGTTAAATTGAAAAGGATTGCATCTCCAAATGCATGATGTCAGTTCTAGGTTTAAGCTCAGATTATAATTCACAAACCTTACAACAAATCTTGTTAGAGATCTCTAAATAACTATCTTGCAGTAGGTTTGGTGAAGGACTATTGCACCATGTTGTAAAACTATCTACCTTCATGATGTAGGGGCATCCCCGGTTCAAGGCAATCTTGCATCAACCAAAAATATTTCTTTTCTGTTTGATTTCTGTTTAGCAGTTTCAGCATTTCTTTCCATATTTTCTTGCATTGGCTCACTAGATCATGTGGAGAAATATTTTCTTAAAGACATGATCATCTTCCTTATTCCTAAACCGTAGAGTATTTGGATCATTTTCTGACAAGATATCAATTCCGGATTTTGAGACAGTTTTCTGGTATCGAAACCACTTGGACCTATTTTCATTGGAAAATCTATCAGATCCTTCCCATAGCCTGTGAAGCCCAGTTTGTTGATTTTGATGTTCCTTGTCATTTCGCCAACCTTCCCTTTGATTTGCACTTCATCCTTTGGATTTCTCAGAGGAATCTGTTTGGTGGAGGCCAACTTGTTGGTTTTACACATTTGATCTTGTTCTTCAACATTTGATCCCTTTTGGCCGATCGGATCCCCTTGGTTCATATAAATAATTGTAATTGAGCATTAGAAGTAGGGGATATAGAACAAAGAGATAGATCTTAATACTTAGATGTCCAAATTTGACCAATTCTGTAATTGAGCATGTATGTAGTAGGCCAGTGAGCCGAATCTTCTAATCTGGATGATGTCAGTTACCTATAATCAATTTTCATGATCTAATTTATTTAGTTTTGCATTGCCTCCATCATATCCTCTTGTTTCTATTGTGTTTACTCTTGTTACCCAGTCTAGATTGATCTGTTTGGGGTCCCTCCTAATTGGTGACTACACCAAGTGGTATGAGAGCAAGATTTTATTCTGGAGATTATATTGTCTTGAATTTTTTTTGTGGGGTGACAAACTGTGGATTTGACCTACAGCTGCAGAGGACTGGCATGAAGATGGCACGAAGAGGAAATAGGAATGGTATAGCATGTGGGAATGCAGACCTTGTGGTGATGGAAATTTTGTGAAGAATTGCAGCCTGGTTGGAAGCCATTAAGATACCCTAGAGAAGAGGCCGACCTATTGAAGATGTGAGTGAAGATGAAGAAGAAGCACTAGCAGAACAAGTAGCAAATCCATCGGTGATTGATCCAGATGAAGAAAGGTTCTTGAGGGTTTTGAGTAGGGAGAACACTAAAATATATTTTACTCCATCAGAGTATAATGGAAAGTTGGATTTAGATTAATTGATGGATTGGATCTCACAGATGGAAAAGTATTTTGATTTTGAAAACACCGCAGAGGAAAGGAAGGTGAAATATGCCTGTACTCGGTTGAAAGGTCATGCATCTCTTTGGTGGGACCATTTGCAGGTTGATAGATAGAGAAGAGGTAAAGAGAAGATCAAATCATGGGAGCAGATGGTTGTTAAGTAAAAATCAAAATTTATTCCAGCTGATTATCAGGTACATCTATTTCGAAAGTTGTAAAACTTGAAGTAGAAGGAATATAGTGTGAAGGAGTATATCAAACCATTCTACAAGTTGAATATCAGATACATACATTTCGATGATGAAATTGAATGAATTACGAGATATTTGAATGGATTGTAGATGTCTATACAGGATGAACTCGGTTTAGTCAAGTTACAGAGTGTTGAAGAATCTTTACCAGTATGCCTTGAAAGAAGAAGAGAAGCTCAACAAAAGACATGAGAAAAGACAAAGAGGTAGAGGTGGAAGGTTTTTTGGAGGAATATTTCAAGGTGGAAGAGGATATACTAGAGGAAGAGGAACTTGCATAGATCAGAACAAGGACAAGGAAGTAAGAAAAGAGGGTAATTCATACTGAAAGGATGACTTAAATTTCTACCGAACGAGAGAACTAGATCTAGTTACTAGAATGAGGGTTTTGGAAAGGATGACAAAAGACAAGACAAGAGAATGTTTAGAGGTACCCGCTTTAAGTGTGGAGGAGAAGGATATCATGATTTTGAATGTAAGAAGATAGAGAATACTGGGAGAATAGTGCTGGTGGAAGAAAGTCCCACCGGATCAGCTAACAAATTAGAAGATGGAAAACTATTGATGATGAGGAGAGCATTGTGTTATACTGAAGGAGATGAAGAGCCCTTGCAGAGGCAAAATTTGTTCAAGACTAGATGTAAGGTATCCAGTAACTACTGTAAAGTTGTTATTGATAGTGGTAGTTCAGATAATCTCGTTTTAGAAGAGATGGTGAATAAATTGCAATTGGAAAGATTGAAACACCCTAAGCCTTATCAAATAGCATGGATTTAGCATGATCATAAGTAGTTAGTAAGTGAGAAATGTTTGGTAAAATTGAAAATTGGGAATTATCATGGTGAAGTCTTGTGTGATATTATACCTATGGATATTTTTCACCTTTTGTTGGGTAGACCTTGACAGTTTGATAGACAAGCAGTACATGATGGGAGAAAGTGTTAGGTCCTAGAGACAACTGAGAGGGGGGGCGGGGGGTGAATCAGTTGTCAAATAAATTCAAACCAAAAACTTATTAACCAACATAATGCTTAATACCGATAAACCAGTTAAGTATGTTGGTAGATAGTTTTAACACTAAATTGCTATACCGGTAAGGATTAATGCATGAAACATAAACATAAAGTCATCCACAACACATGACACCAATATTTGTATGTGGAAACCCTATAAGGGGAAAAACCATGGTGGGAAACCTTACCCACAATCAGATAATACTACTACAGATAATAAGTGTACATAAATGGGGTCTGCACATGTAGAAAGGCCAACAGCCTAGAGCTCACTACTTAATCACAAAATGGGAGTCACACTGACTACAATTGGATGGTTAAATCCAATAAGAATGTACTGCACAAGATAGAATCTTCATATGCTGGATTCAGTACCAGTGTAATGCTGATATGCTTCTACAAAAACCTAACTTCACCTTCAAATGATGTCTTCGTGTATATCCCTATTTGATCTCGCATATACCTTCACTTAATTCTTTTTCGTATTCCACACTTGATCTTCCAAATAAGATCTTACATTTATACCATACCCTAAGACCAATTTTAGTAGGTCGGCTCTACAAGATATTACAATAAAAAATTTTTACATACAATATAATATCCGATGCAATAACCGATTGAACATGTCGGCTTAATGCATTTCCAACAATAATAAATCATCTCCATAGTGTTCCATGCCGATCTGGAAAAGATAAACCTTGCAGTGTAACCCTAGATAACTTGGACCTATTTTCCGGTAAAGGAAAATATGCAAATATGAATACCGATGATTAATTCCTCAAAACAAAGTGTCCACATGATGTCTTTGACATTACCAAGTGTCTTTCATAACATTCCAGGTATCGGTGAATAATATATCCTGCTGGTGAACCATATACCAGTAACTGTTGCATAGTTTACTACTTGCCGGTGAATGTTGCTGGATCTCCAAAGTAGGTGTATTAGTAGGTATTGACATCAATGACAAAACCATACCAAAATACCAACAATCTCCCCCTTTGGCATTGATGGCAACACAAGATGGAAAAACCATCAAAGTGCCAAAATAGAAATGCCAAATATAAAAACCAACAATCTCCATTTCTCCCCCTGGGAGCGACAATACCAATCTCTCATACCAACTACTCCCCCTGAGAAGTAGCTTCCACATCAAATACCAGAATAAAATATTTGTTCATTTAATTTTGTCGGTTGATGACAATCATCAACTGTCTAAGTCTCTACCAGTGGTGGTATGACTCCAAGCTGATCTTTGAGATACTCAAAAGTCTCCTTAGGCAAAGGTTTTGTGAAAATATCTGCAAGTTGTTCTTTAGTATTCACATAAACTAGTTTTATCTCCTTTTCTTCAACTTTTTCCCTTAGAAAATTCAGTTTGATAGAAACATCTTTTGTTTTAGAGTGTAATACCAGATTCTTAGATATATCAATTACTGCAGTGTTATCACAATATATAGTAATAGGTTCCTTGCATTTTACCTTTATGTCTTTCAACATTTGCTTAAGCCATAATACCTGTGTACAATTTGTTGCTGCTGCAACATATTCTGATTCTGTTGTTGATAAAGATGTACAACTCTATTTCTTACTCAACCAAGAAACTAATCTCTTTCCAAGAAAGAATGCTCCTCTAGTGGTTCTCTTTCTATCATCTATATCTCCTGCCCAATTTGCATCTGTGTATGCACACAGATCAAAATTTTCATCTTTAGGATAGCATAATCCAAGATTTGATGTGCCTTGTAAGTACTGGAAAATCCTTTTTACTATTGATTCATGATTTTCGCTAGGATTACTCTGAAATGTAGAAACAATACATACTACATTCATAATATCAGGCCTGGTTTGTGTTAAATACAGTAAACCTCCTATCATAGATTTGTATCTAGTTGGATTAACAGGTGTAGCTTCATCCCTTTGAGATAATTTGTCATTTGTAGTCATAGGTGTGCTTACCAGTTTAGAGTTCTCCATCCCAAATTTCTTTAGTAATTCTTTCAAGTACTTGGATTGACTAATAAATATACCTTTATCAGTCTAAGAAATTTGCAAACCTAAAAAGAATTTTATTTCTCCAATCATAGACATTTCAAATTCTTGCTGCATTTCAAGAGAAAATTCCTTACATAATCCATCTTCTCCTGCAAAGATTATATCATCAACAAATACTTCAATAATCAAGATCATGTCATCATTAGTTACTTTGTAGTATAAATTGCTATTTGTGTTTACTTTAGTAAAACCAATCTTTAAAAGATACTTATCCAACCTTGCATACCAAGCTCTTGGGGCTTGTTTCAATCCATACAGAGCTTTTCTTAACTTGCAACCCATATCATTTTCATATGTCAAATAAAATCCATCAGATTGTTCAATATATACTTCTTCTTCAAGATCTCCAATCAAAAATGCACATTTAATGTCCATTTGATAAACTTTGTAATCCTTGTGAGCTGCAAAAGCCAAGAATAATCTAACTGCCTCAATTCTGGCTACCGGTGCAAAGGCTTCATTGTAATCAACTCCTTCTTTCTGAGAATATCCCTTACACACTAGTCTGGCTTTATTTCTGACAACCTTACCATCTTCATTAAGTTTGTTTCTAAATAACCATTTAGTTCCAATTACATTTTTATCTTTAGGCCGGGGAACTAATGTCCAAGTATTATTTTTCTCTATTTGTCCTAATTCTTCTTCCATAGCTTTAATCCAAAATTTATCTTCACATGCCTCATTAATAGATGATGGTTCAATTTGAGAAATTAGACATACCTCTTCATTTTTCAATCTTCCTCTTGTCATAACTCCTTTGAATTTGTTTCCAATTATCTGATCTTTAGAATGATTTAATCTTACATACCAGGGTGTCTTAGTTTGTTGTTGTTCTTCAATTATTGTGGAATCTTCTGATGATACCGGGGTAAATGGATCTTCATTCTGTACCAGTAGATTTAGTATAGGTTCATTTGTCACAATTTCTATTGCCGGTTCAGAGTCTAAATACCTTGAAGTTCCTCTGAATTGTTCATCAATCTTTAAATTTGTACTTTCAACAATTTTCTGCAATCTTTTATTAAAACATCTATATGCCTTGCTCTTAGATGAATAACCAAGAAATATTCCTTCATCACTTCTAGGATCGAATTTGCCAATATACTCATCTCTTCTAATATAACATTTACTTCCAAAAATTCAGAAATACTTAAGAGTAGGAGTATTACCAAACCATAGTTCATGAGGGGTCTTACCAGTTTCACCTTTGATGTGAACTTTGTTGAATCTATAGACAACAATGCTAACTGCTTCTCTCCAATACACACGTGGTAGATTTGCTTCTGATAACATACTTCTAGCTGCATCCAAGATAGTTCTATTTTTCCTTTCAACAACTCCATTCTGTTGTGGTGTCTGAGGTGCTAATAACTGTCTTTTGATTCCATTCACTTCACAGAATGTATTGAAGTCCTTAGATGTGAATTCTCCTCTTTGAGCTGATCTTAAACATTTGATTTTCTTACCGGTTTCATTTTCAACCATTGCTTTGAATAGTTTGAACCTACCAAGTGCTTCTAACTTCTCTCTGAGAAAAGTAACCCAACACATTCTAGAATAATCATCAATAATTAGCATGAAATATCTATCACCTTGTAAGCTTCTAGTTCTGGCTGTGGACCACATAAATTAGTGTGAATTAAATCAAGAGCATTATTGGATTTTTCTGGAATACTTTTGAAACTAGCTCTAACTTGTTTTCCAAATTGACATTCCTTACAAATTGTATTCTGAGGTTTCATAATTTTAGGTAGATCTCTAACTTCCTTACTAGTATTAATTTTTACTATGCAATCAAAGTTTACATGACATAGTCTCTTATGCCATAACCAACTTTCATCTATATGTGCAATTAAGCATGCCTTTTCACTGTTATTCAAATGAAAGATATTGCCTCTAGTCTGATTACTGGTTGCAATTTCTAAACCAGTTCTATTCATGATTTTGCATTTTGCATTTTTAAATTGTAACTGAAATCCCTTCTCAACTAATTGACCAACACTTAAAATATTATGCTTTAATCCTTCAACATAGTAGACATTGTCAGTGTTATGTTTACCATCAAGAGATATTGAACCCTTAGCTTTGATTGAACAAGCTTTGTCATCTCCAAATCTTACTAAACCTCCATTGTATTCTTGAAAGTTCAAGAATTTACCTTTGTCTCCAGTCATATGATGTGAGCATCCCGAGTCAATAATCCATTCATCCTTTGCTTCAACTTTAGCTACTAGGGCTTGTTACACTGGTATTAGTAAGTGCTGGTTGATCTTTTGTTATAGCAACAAAAACCCATCCATTGTCTACTGGATCCTCATCAGAATCATCAGTCACACCTTCATCAGCAATGTAACAAGATTTGTCTTTGTTCTTTTTAAATCTGTATCTCTGATATTCAGGATTAGGCTTGTATGTTATTCTAGCTTCTTCTCTTAGTCTAGCATGTCTATCAGGGCATCTTGAAGCCATATAACCAATCTTACTGCAGTTAAAACATTTAAAGGGTGCTTTACCTTCATAGTTACTTCCAATTGGACCTTTTGGCATTTTCCTTGCAAATAGTGCTTCAAGCTCTTCAAGCTCTTCATTCTCCCTTCTGGATTCTTCAAGTTCTCTTGCATAAAAGGCTCTCTTGTCTGATTTGTCAAATGATGGAGCAGATGATGTTGATTCTTTAAAGGCCAAATCAATCTTTATAGCAACAGGACCAAACTCCTCAATTTCAAAGGCTGAAAGTTTTCCAATCAATGTATCCCTAGTTACTGATGTATTAGGTATTGTTCTTAAATAATTTATAGCAGTAACCTTCATTTTATATGCCGGTGGAAAACCTCTTAAAATTTTTGAAACAATTTCATCCTCACTCAAGGTTCCTCCACAACATTTAATACCCAAAAAAATTTCATTTTCTCTTTCCATAAAAGCAAAAATCCTTTCATCTTCTTCCATTTTCAGATGTTCATACCTAACTCTAAAGCTTTCAAGTTTTGCAATCTTGACTATGGAATCTCTTTCATTCAGTGTTTCCAAATGATCCCAAATAGCTTTAGCAGTAGACCTATCTAATAATCCCATGATTTGTTGATCTGATAATGTGCTCAAAAGTGCTTCTCTTGCTTTGCAATCATTCTCTTCATCTTTGGCTAAAGTAGTTGGAGCAGTCTGACCAGCTACAGCAGTAGTATAACCATTCTTAGTAACTTCCCAGATGTCTTTACCAATGCAATTCAGATGTGTCTCCATTCTAATCTTCCATATCCCATAGTTGGTTCCATGAAATTTAGGACTGTCCTTCCTGAAATAATTAGTAGACATTGGATACCAATTGTTAGGTCCTGAAGACAACTGAGAGCGGGGGGGGGGTGAATCAGTTGTCAAATAAATTCAAAACCAAAAACTTATTAACCAACTTAAAGCTTAATACTGGTAAACCAGTTAAGTATGCCGATAGATAGTTTTAACAGTAAATTGTTATACCGGTAACGATTAATGCATGAAACATAAACATAAAGTCATCCACAACACATGACACCAATATTTGTTCATGGAAACCATGGTGGGAAACCTTACCCACAATCAGATAATACTACTGCAGATAGTAAGTGTACATAAATGGGGTTTCCACATGCAGAAAGGCCAACAACCTAGAGCTCACTGCTAAATCACAAAATGGGAGTCACACTGACTATAGTTGGATGGTTAAATCCAATAAGAATGTACTGCACAAGATAGCATCTTCATATGCTGGATTCAGTACCGGTGTAATGCTAATATGCTTCTACAAAAACCTAACTTCACCTTCAAATGATGTCTTCGTGTATATCCCTGTTTGATCTCACATATACCTTCACTTAATTCTTTTTTGCATTCCACACTTGATCCTCCAAATAAGATCTTACATTTATACCATACCCTAAGACCAATTTTAGTAGGTCAGCTCTACAAGATATTACAATAAAAACATTTCACATACAATATAATATTCGATGCAATAACTGATTGAACATGTTAGCTTAATGCATTTACAACAATAATAAATCATCTCCATAGCGTGCCATGCTGATCTGGAAAAGATAAACCTACCGGTGTAACCCTAGATAACCTGGACCTATTTGCCGGTAAAGGCAAATATGCAAATATGAATATACCAATGATTAATTCCTTAAAACAAAGTGTCCACATGATGTCTTCGACATTACTAAGTGTCTTTCATAACATTCTAGGTACCAGTGAACAATATATCCTATCGGTGAACCATATACCAGTAATTGTTGCACAGTTTACTACTTGCCGGTGAATGTTTTTGGATCTACAAAGTAGGTGTATTAGTAGGTGTTGACATCAATGACAAAACCATACCAAAATACTAATAGAAAGAACATATACACTATTGTGGTGAATGGGATGAAATAGACCTTGTTACCCTTGGAGGAGCCTTTGAAGAGTGAAGTATGTACAAATGATAGAATTTTTTTTGGTGGATGGAAGGAAATTCCTTAATGGGATGAGACATGATAATGTGTGCTTTGCCTTAGTTTATAAGAAGACTAAGAATCTAGAGCATGAGGAAGAACAACCAAAGGATATAAAGGAGTTGTTGATAGAGTATGAAGACATCAATTTAGATAACATGCCTGATGGATTACCACCCATGAGAATTATCAATCACTGCATGGACCTAATTCCTAGAGCTAGTTTTCCCCACAAAGCTACACATCAGATGACACTGACAGAGAATAAAGAGTTGAGCTGACAAGTGTAGGAATTTTTGAAGAAAGTTTTGATCAGAAAAAGTTTAAGGCCCTATGTAGTACCGGTAGTATTATCACCTAAGAAGAATGGAGAATGGAGGATGTGTACCAAATCTAGAGCAATAAACAACATCATAGTAAAGTACTAGTTTCCTTTACCTAGGATGGATGCCACAATGGACTGTTTGAGTGGAGCCAAATACTACACAAAGATAGACTTGATGAGTGGATATCATCAAATAATAATAAGAGAAGGAGATGAGCAAAAAACATCATTCAAGACAAATGAAGGATTGTATAAATGGTTGGTGATGCCTTTTGGGTTGACTAATGCACCTAGTACTTTCATGAGGTATTGAAGAAATTATTGGGTAAGTTTGTTATTGTATATTTGGATGACATTCTGATTTTTAGTATGACAAATGAGGAGAATTTATTGCATTTAAGACAAGTTTTGTAGAGGTTGAGGGAAGAGAATGTTAGATAATTGATTAATCCCAAAGACATTGATAAGGGGGGAGGTGAATCGGTGTTTGACTGGTAAATGAAAGATTTAAACTTATTTACAATTATGTAATTGAGATTAATATGTTGGTAAGAAAACATTAATGCAATAAAGAGAAATAAAGGAATCAAAATCAATGCACATCATAACACAAATATTTTGGCAAGGAAACTCGGTAACAGAAAAACCTCGATGGGATTTGTGACCCACAATATTTACTCACTAGCCATATGAATAAATATTACTTAGTAAAAAAGGGGCTTGCACATGCAAGAAGGCCAACTGCCTAGAGCTCACTGCTCAACAACAAAAGTGGAGTCTCATTGAATATAACATCACACTGCTGTAAACATAAAATGAGTTCTTACAGCTTGCATCAAAATGCTGGATGAGTTCGTTGTTATGCTCTGTCTGATACAAAAAAACCTAGCTAGTATGCTGTCAAATGATTGTGCTTATACAAAATAGTTTTCACTTTACTCTACTTCTTATTCGCTCCAAAATAAACACATCAAAATGCATATACAACTATCGCTATCATATCCTATCTTATCTCATGGTACCGCTTACATCTTTTCAAATGACCTACAAGAACTCATAAATATATGAGTCTTTACAATACAACATGTCATCCATACAATTATAATTTACATTACAATTCATTTTGCATAAACAATACTTATTGTCAAGTCGGCCTGGAATGTCGGTATAATCTTCTGTCGGTGTAAACTAGATGTCGATGTGAATAAGCCTTGTTGTAACTGTCGATGCCGGTAGGTGAAGTCTATGGCCGGTTGAACTTGTGGAACCTTGTTTCCATCAATGACAACATCTACCTTTCTCATCTGAGTGTATAATTTCAACAATCTCCCCCTTTGGCATTGATGGCCACACTCATGAGAAAAATCCAAAACTGTGAATCCAAAACTGTGAGTGCTCCCCCTAAGGAAATGTTCTATTCATCTTGTTTACTTTGCTCCATGCCTTACTTAGTACATTTTTCTCACTATACACTCCCCCTTTGGCATCAATGACAAAGGATGTCAATTTTTTTTAAAAAAAATTCAAAAATTTACTTAGAACCCTGAAGTATGTTGTGTACAACTTGAAAAATATCCACAAGAACTAACTTCAAACCCTGCATAAACTTTGTACTATTAGTAATTATTGTTTCTATTTGTCTGATCATTCTGGTAAGATAGTGCATTTGTTGTTCCAGTGATCTATCTCCTTGAATTTTAGCCTTTGATAGTGCATTCCGGTGAGTGATTAGATTGCCCAATCTTGGACCAAGCTTATTCTTCAACTCCCTGGTTTGTGATATTCAGTCTTGCCTTTTCTTTTTCAATTTTTTCAATTGTCTCCTCATCTATAGACATCTCCTATTCTATGACTGATGTTAGTTCCCAAGAACCAATTATGTTATCTGCAATATCATCAATTTCCTTTTGAGTTTTTCTGATCTGATCATTAATATCATCTATTAGTTGATGTGGTTTACAAGCTTCCCGATATAATTCCTTATACTCCAAAATGGTATAATTCAATGCCGGTAGCAGTGTATCAATCTATTGAGTACATTCCTTTATTGTTATTCCAAAGAATACTTCCTTTTCTTTATCAACTATTTCTTGAATAGTCTCCTCATTTATTTTGTCTAATGATTGAATGTTAGCACAAATGAATTTGGACAATGTGTCCAATTTACCTATCGAGCCAACAATATGATCTACCTTGCACTTCGGTGCAATCATCTACAAAATCGGTAGAGAATCATCAATAGTCTTAAATGCTAAGGCATTACACTCTGTTACTTTCTTTATAGAATCCAATAATACTTCTGTGACAGTTGTTGGTCTCAAATCCAAAATTGAAGTACTAGGAGAGGTGCTAGGTTCTACATTATCGTTCTTCTCTTCTCCTGATTTCTTTGACCCTTCCTTTGTTTCCTATTCAGCTACCTTAATCACTTCCTCTTCCTTATTCTAATTCTTATCCTTTATCAGTTTAGATGTTGTTTGTTCTTGTGCTTTATCTGCCAGTATCTCAATATCCTATTGAGTGTCAATTGGCTTGACCGGTGAGTCAGAGATCTCAATATTTACAGATTCTGATTTCTTCTCCTCCAAAATTTCTTAATCAATTTCTGAAATAGAGGTATCATCCATTGTAATGTTGAGGTCCCAAGTGTCAACCTTCATTGTGAGTAGAACGTTTGACTCAGGATCAACGACATCTGTTGCTTTTTCTTCCTCTGATGTCTTTTATGCGGGTTGATTTCTTGCACTTCTGCCTGTGCCTCTGTTGCTGTCAGCGGGGTGTTCTAAGCTGGTGGTGGTAAGTTATCCTTTATTGTTAAGTCAGGAATACTCCCAACTTTATTCTTCCCTTTATCTCCTTTTTAATATACCTTAGTAAAAGATTTGTCAACTTTTTGTCTTTCTTTTTCTTCTCTTTTCTCTCTCTCCACAAAGAAAATATCCCATTTGTCTATTGCCTCATTTGCGATTTACTTTGTGTTGTTGGCCATGAGTCTTACTTGTCGGTGACCACTTACAAAAACAATTATGTTAGCTTCTTCTATCAATTCATCTATTTCTTGTCTAGACTTAGCTAGATGAATAGACAACAGTGCTTCAACCTTCAATTTCTTATCCATTTCCATGATGACCATTATTTTTGCCTCAAGTCTTAGATATAAGTCATTGGGGAGAACATCAATGAATTCAATAAGAACTTTCTTATATATATCTAAATACAATATTATGCTTTCTTCAATAGTGTTCTTATCCGAATCATTAAAAGAATGATAAAAATTATTGACATTGTTGAGATTACCATCCTAAGTTATTTCATTAGCGATCTCTTCTGGGGAAAGTGTATTAGATACCTTTGGTATCGGTTTCTTCTATGTAATATTCTTCTTTGGACCACTAGGCTCTCTCACAACCTATTCTTTCTTCCTAAGTGTCCTTGTCTTCTTAGGTGACAGAGTAGGTGCCGGTGTCTTCTTCCTATCCACCCTTTTAAATTCCACATCTTTGTCACTATCAGTCTCGGATGGGGTAACAATAGGGGAAACATGTGTTACTAGTTGTTGGTCAGATTTTCTTTCATTTGTGCTTGCAGCAGCACCACTCAACTGATCAAGTTTCAATAATCCCTTGGTAACATCTTCGACAAATTTTGAAGCATTTTTCAATATTTTATCCCTTTTCTTTATTTTCTTCTAAATAGCAACATCTTTCTCTATGGTTTCAACAATACCAAAGATCTTGTCAGTAGGTTCCAATGGGGCATCTAGAAGTCTCTTGGCATAAGTTTCTAGAATGTTTGTGTCCACTTCATATCCCTTTTATGTTACCCAAACAATTCTAGGTGTGACAACCTCCATCCATATTTCATCTCTCTTTATAAAAAAGCATATCAATCTGTCATACTTATCAAGAATATTCCGAGGGATTCTTTCCCTTTGTTTCATTCTTTCTTGAAATTTTTTGAAGTATTCCTTTACCTCCTTGTTTCCTTCTGAACCCAAGCTAGAAATTGCCTCCTGAATCTGTTTTCCAATAGAAATATCATAGGAAAAGTCTCTATGGCCTATTTCGAGAATCTCCTTTGAGAAGTATAGCATCAAACATACAATTAAATTCCCAAATTTGAATGTTACCTTTTTATCACCCTTGATTTTGTCCAAGTTATCTATCAATTCATCTTTTAACCACTCACAAAGATCAATTTTTGTATTGTTCTTTACCATTTCATAAGCACTCTGAATGCATAGACTAGAAATAGAATTCAATGTATTTGTATGTAAAACCTTGTAACCAATAACCATGCTAGCATATTTAACATTCTGATTAGTTATGTCACTTACCCTGAGTGATTTGTTATTAGATGTAGCATTGGTTAAATCCATAACACCTTTATTTGGAATTTTATTCTTCTTCTCAGGCCTTGTGCTGGTAGAGGGTAAACTTGTAACAGCTTTAATATCTTCCTTGCAGATTTTGAAGATGGAGTCAAGCCATAAGAATTCACTGTGAACTCTACTTAGAACATATCAAATAATTTCATCTTCAAATTTAGGCATGTAAAGGATGTCTACGAACCCTAAATCTTCCACAATCTTATGTTCTGGTTTGATTACACCTTGGTTGTTTTTGATGACTTTCATAAACATGTTCTTTATATCCTCAGACCCTAAATCTTCAATATTATAGTGAATGTATGCCCTAGGGTCTTCTGTGAATGTGACTCCCTTCAAATTTTTTTAAAATGCTCCAATAGAGTTGTCCATCTTAGCTATCTTAGGTATTATCTTAAAAAATGGCCTAGGACGTTTGATATTGTCCACAACAGTAGGGTTTACTATGAATTCAGGAACGAAAGATGAAGAAGCCATGATGCAAAATAAATACCTTTTCTATCAAATGTAAGTGAAAACCTTGGATTCCCTAGAAAATATTTGTTGCTTTGCTTCTTGAATGTCGGTGCTCTACTTCTATGCTCTTTGAATGCTTGGTGAGTCGAGAAGAGAAATTTCAATGCTTTATATCCAAAAAGTTAACTAACAACCGCATTAAATGCTTTTTCGGTTAAGTGAATTTCCATTGTAACTCAACATATGTGTTGGTAAAGAAGGATTATGACTTCTTACCATCATCTAAGGGAAAAAATGCATGATCTTCTATTAGTTTCCTTACCCCTAAGGATTATTCCTTAGTTAGATGAAGAATTTCCTGCTAGTGCAGGATTGCTTTGTTCTACTGGTGTAGAGCCAGATTCATCATTTATCTGATCTATCTTCTTGACCTATTGTTTAGATAATTCTTGCTTGATTTCATTCACCTTTTCCTTGCCTTTGTAACGAGATCCTCTGTTGTTTACTGGTACATTCTTGCTTTTGCAAAATCTTGCAATATGCCCAATCTTGTTGCATACATAACAAGTTACATTGTTTCTTTGAATAGCTTTTCCATAACCTTTCTCGGTTTGAGTTCTACATTGATTAGATAGATGTCCAAATTGTAGACACCTAAAAATGGTCAAACGCTTGCGAAGTCATACTTTAACAATTGCGCATTGCCTCAATTTAGGTTTTTGCATCGCATTAACATTTCTCCTATGTCACGCACTTGGTCTTTATCATTTGCGAACATCGAGTCATTCTTCTACATTCTTCAATCATCTCGTCCTCAAATTTGGTCTTGTAGACAACATTATCCAATCATGATTTTGATCGAACTTATCTTGTTGTGTCAATATGCGTGCTAATTTGTTATCATTTTGGACATCGTCAATCCTAATTAGGGTTTTGTCCTCCTGTCAATCTTGTGATCGATTTGTCATCAATCGTTGCTCTCTTATCAATCTTATCATCAATCTTATCATTTTGGACATCGTCAATCCTAATTAGGGTTTTGTCCTCTTTTCAATCTTATCATCTGGCGATCGGTTTATCAATCTTGTCGTTTTACGATCGATTTGTCATCGATCGTTGTCATGTTCGATCTTGTCATTTGCGATCGATTTATCATCGATCGTGGTCATTTTCAATCCTGTCATTTTGCAATATATTCTGTCATCGATCGTTGTCCTCTTATCAATTTTGTCATTTTGCGACCGATTTGTCATCGATCGTTGTCTGTCTCAATTATGTCAATTTGGATCAATTTGTCATTGTTCCTCGTCAATTGGCACATTTTCTTAATCAAATCATTTTGTCGCACTGGTCATTTATCAATTCAAAATCATGACATTAATTATCTTCAATCAAGACCTAATGGTCATTTTTGCATTTCTAATTCGTCTTCTAAGGTTTTATGATTTATTCATTTAACCTAATTTGTCATTTCTTCTTCTAGGGTTACTAAATTATTTATTAATCCTAAGTTACAATTAAATCTTTATTTAATTGGCTAATTATTCTTCCTCTTGTAAATTAATTAATAAATGACAAATTGTTAATTAATTTACCTAATTTCTTCTAGTTCCTAATTTCCTATTTTTCCATCAATTTCTAATTCCTAATTGTCATCAATTTCAATTTTCTAATTTTCTTAATTTCTAATTTGTTTTCCCTCCTATTTCATCTCCTAATTCCATGGGAATGGCATGTCAATTTGTCATAAATTGTCATAATTGACAATCAATCAATTTTGACATAGAATGTGTCATAATTTGTCATCAATTATCAATCAATCAAATTGTGCATGGAAAGTGCATAATTTGTCATAATTTGTCATATTGATTTGCAATTTCCATTTGAATTGCATCATGCTAATCTTGTCATTTATCCAATTCTTCTATAAATTGGATGATTTTCAATCAAAATTTAATCCCGAATCCCTAATCAAACTATCGAACTTATGCTTCTAGTACTCTTGATCAACAAACCAATATCAATCTTGCTTTCAATTGTATGTTGTGCACTTGTAGGTGAGATCCACAAATCCATTTGAAGAGGAAAGAAGAATAATGGAGCCGCATGAAGGAGCATTCAAATCATGTCTTTGGTTTGCATGATCTTTGCTTTTGAATGCTTTTGTTTCATGTCTCTATTGAATGTGTCTTAGGATAGATTCATTGCAATGAATGCATTTGTGATTGAGCTAGATTAGTTTTTATAATGTTTGTGATGATTTTCTATTTCCTATGCTACATTAATTGGTGAACCCGATGTGAAAACTAACCTTCTAATCCTCTTTATGGTGTTTTGAGTGCTTTCAAGTTGTTTGCAGGTCAAAAAAACCCCAAAACAGGGCCGTGCAGGGTATTCTGGACACTTCCGCGCTTGTGTCATGCATCTTGCACTTGTGTCATGCATCTTGCGCTTGTGTAGGTGACATATTGCGCTTGTGTCATACATCTTGCACCTGTGTCATGCATCTTGCGCTTGTGTAAAGTCCAGAACAGAGGTGAAAAATGTAGTTTTTACTTGAAATTTTTGGTGTTTTTGCATTCTGTTTTCTGTGCTTTGGATTTTGGTACTAATTATTTGTGCAGAATCTTGGCATATGCATGGAAAATACTACAAATCAAACTACTAACATGTGTTATGCAGAATCGATGGTCAAAGACAACAAATCAAACCTCTAACTTGGGTTTTGCAGGTTGCCTTGGAGAAACAACCAAACTGTGTGTTTGAGATTTTTAATTAGGCACTTAGTGATTTATAAGTAGGTTGGAATGAACATGTTTTTGATTTGATTGTTGAGTTTGACATTGGAGTAGGAGAGTATGCTCTCATCCTTTTAGGGTGATCAGAAATCCAGATCTTCAATACCATGCTCATGTCTTTGATTGTTTGTCACCCTTAGAGGGCCTGCCTTCCCGACCACTTTGCTTTTGCAAGCAAGTGATAATCGTGAGAAGGGAATGACCCAAAGTGAGTACGGCTAGAATTCCTTGGCATTCTAACTCACTATAAACAAATACCTGATGAGCGAAAGCTTTGAAGGAAGTGTTACGTGGGAATTGTAGTTACTTGGGAAGTGATGCCCCTTGAAACTCTTTCTCATATCAACATCTAAGTAGGGCCTTTTGGTCTAAATCGTGCTTGTGTGACTACATTTGTTTGGTATCTTGATGGGCTTAATGTCTCAATCACGCTTGCGTGACATCAAGGAGTAATGCTTAACAGAAATCCTTACTAAACACCTTGTATTTAGAGGCCAAAAACCCTGTTGCTTGAGAAGGACAAGTTCGGATACTTGGAAGAGATACTAAGTTCACCATGGGGAGATTTCCATGGGGAATGATGCTTGGCTGCCCTAAGAAGTGAGTGTCGTGGAGGGGAGCCCATGGGGTCAAGCATCTATGTATTCTCCTTGAATCCCATAATGAGTCTACCTCTCAAGTACCTAATGTCCTTGCCTACCATAAGAAATGTGGGAATGAGCATGATTGTCTTGAGTCTAAGTTGCAATATCTTGTATTCTTTGCTTGTCAAAAGTTGAATTGCATCCCATTTCAAAGAAGCAAAAAAAATTGATCCAACATAAGATTAAACACAAGAGACATTCATTTAACAAAAAGTTCAACAAGGTTCAAAACATATCTTCCAATATGATGATCAAACATTGTTCCAAATCTTGTCTTAACCTTCATGTTACTTACATTTAGGTTCATCCTAGGTTGCATTTTGCAAAGTTCATTGTCAAGTACCAAGGTTAGGTTTCACCTAAGTCATATTCCTTTGCATATCATTAAGGGTCATCCATTTGCATATGTCCTCTTGCATTAAAGTCATACCATTTTCATACATTCCATACCCTAAGTCTCTTCATTAAGCTTAGGTCATTATCATATCATATTAGGGTCACTTGCATATTAATTGTCCCTTTGCATATAGTCTCAAAAACTAGGTTTTGTCATACTTGAGTAATCCAAATCTTTGATAAACCCTAAGTCATTGTTAGGAAGTCTAGACCTTATCAAACCTTTTGTCCTTTTGTCATCTATGTCATTTCGTCAAACCTAGCTTAGTATCCAAGCATATAAGGGAGACATTGTCATTTTGTCCTTTTGTCACTTGGTCCTTCTGTCCTTTGAGGTCTAGACATCATTTCAATTTCCTAAGGGTCTCTTTTAGATCTGCATTCCAAAAAGTTTGTCAAAATCTTGAAAAACAACCAAAAATATAGTTTGCACTCTTGCCATAGATTGCATTTTCATCCATTTTGGTTCGCATTTAGTTGCATATCATACATTATCCTTGAAAAATTCCAAAAATATTGCATTTGCATAGTGACATGTCTATTGAAACAAGGTTCCAAGCACCAATGATGCAACAAAGTTTGACATATCAACCGACAATGCAATCACAATTATATCAAACCCAACAACAAGGCAATATCGATGAAACTCTTTATGATGAAACAAGTCTCCAAATACAAAAACTAGAGGAGAAACTAGCTCAAAAAAAGGAGATATTGGAACAAAGAGTGAAAAACATTGAGAAGAATAGATCACAAATGTCCAAAATGTTTCAAAAATTTCCAGGTCGAAATCCAAAGGTTGAGCCAATTGATGTAAGATCTCTTCTTGAACAATCAGACATACCAGCTCTCCTCTCCCAAATACAGATGATGAAACAATTTCAAGAAAGGAGACAACATCAATTTCAACATTATGTGCCTCCACAACAAGAACAAGAAGGTGTTTACTATCAATCAGATTTTCAACCATCACAACCAATTGTTCAACATTTCCAACATATAAAACCAACACAATCAATGGTCCAATTTCAACAATATGTCCAACCAACTATACAATGTCCACAAATGGTTCAACCAATGGTGGAATATCAATGTCAACCAAACATTCAAAAACAAAGGTTACAACGCACACCAACCCAAGTTTCAAACATGTCAAAACAATTGAACCAAGTCCAATATCAAAACATGAAATCAAACCAAATTCTTGCCAAACAAGTTCAAATTCCAGGTCCAATCATGTCAAAACCTCGAAATAAAGGTGGCTTTATTGCAATGCTCTTAAGGAAATTACCGAGTTCTTTGAGGAAGATCAAGATAATACACTTATGTCTAGCAATGCCTCATCCCCCTACAAACAAATTGACTCTCCAGTGGCATCTATCCCTACACCTCTAGAAGTTTCACAAGAACCTTCCATATTGTCCTCATCAAATAATACACCCAAGGATGCAATTATCCCAGAGCTATCCATAATTCATTGCCAAGATAATCCAATTCATGATGCACATCCTTGTCACGTTTCAGAAATACAAGACCCAATGCCACCATGCACTTTATTGCCATTACCTGTTTTAGAGGACCCCATTCAAAGTCCCTCTTCCTCATGTTCAAGCATTGATTCCTTGCCAGAATCCATCACAAATGTTCAAAGTACATTTCCTTCATGCCAAAGCATTGATTCCTTGTCAGAATCCCCCATGCATATCCAAAGTCCAACCTCATGTCAAGAGGATAATTTAGAGCATGAAGAAATGAGTCCTAAAGAAAATCAAGATCAAGATCCTAAAACCTTATCATCCCATCCAATTGTTGACCAGGATCCCATTTCCCTAGACACTCGCAATGATTCCCCTATTCTTGTCCATCCTATCCAAAATCCTATTGACACTCCATTCCCCGGGCAAGATCAAGATATCCCAGTCCATCAAATCCCCAACGATCCCATTCCATTTCATGAACATGATGTCCTTTCAAATCCCATTGACATTCCACTTCCTAAACAAGATCAAGATATCCCTTCCATTCTTTCTGATGATCCCATTGAAAGTCAAGAGCAAAGCACCTTTAAAGAAGATTCCAATGATCTTCCTCCTTGTCAAGATCAAAGTATCCTTCCAAATTCATTTCCAACACAAGACCCTATCATTCCTTCAGATCCTCCACAAGATCCACTTGTTCCTCCATCTCCATGTCCTAATGCTCCATATACACTCCAAGGTCTCATTTCTTTTGATGATCCCATTATTTCTCCCATTCCATCTCTTGAAGAGCCTATCATTGAACCATGTCCACTACACAATCCTAGTCTCCCTCATGATCTTAATCCCCTTCATGATTCTAATGTGTCAGTGCAAGATGTTCATGAACCCTCGACATGCACAATGGGTTCTTCCACTTTGGTGCAATCCGATCCACTTCAAGATCTCATTATTTCTCTCATATCATATCCACCTCATAATGGACTCACATCTTCTTCCCAAAGCAAAGAGTATCCTATTAGTCCAAATATTCATAAAGGCAAAGGAGTAGACCTTCACAAGAAAGAACCCCTTCATATCAAAGAATATACTAATGGTCATGGCTACAGAGCTCACACTCAAGGCCCTGGTATCCCTTCAAAGTCAAAATCCAAATGTCCACCTTCCCCATCATCGCTTCCATCCATCTTAGGTCCTTATATCCCTTCCTCCTTTATACAAGGTCAATGAAGGTACACATCCTTGAGTAAATTCCATCCATCCAAAAGAACTCCATTTCATTCATATCCATCCATGCATTCCTTTCCCCCTCCAAGCAATTTGGATGCCAAGTATAAGCATCATAAGTCTAGCAATCCACATGTATTCAAGGATCAACATGTCCAATACAATCGACATGTCAAAGCAAAGAAAAATATGATCTATAAAGAAAAAGAAATATCCAAAAGGCCACAAAGGCGCACTGAGCAAAATAAAGCAAAGTCAAAATCTATATGGGTTCCTAAATCCCTTGTGTTAGCAATGCACTCCAAGGAACCACAAAAGCATGAAAAATCAAAAACCATGTGGATCCCTAAGCAGCTCCTTGAAGCACAAAAGCCTAAAGAAACATCAAAATTGGCATCCAAAATTGCTATTCCTCCATCCAAAGCTTCCAAGTCTATTCCTCCATCACCTTCTTCATCCATTTTGGGCCCTTATGTCCCAAAATCCCAAGCTATTCCTCCATCCAAATCTCAATATCCAAAATACGTCTTTCCTCCATCAGTCCATCACCCCTCAAGGTGTGTGCCAATGTCGATCTTGCCAAAATTTCCATCCACTGAAGCACAGTTCTTCCAATACCCTATCCATTATCCAATGCATATGTTTCATCCTTTGATCCCTTTGATCCAATCCTTTGCATAAATCCTTGCCTTAATTTCATGTCATTTTCCATGTCCTTATCCTACCAACATCTTTGAGCATACTTTTAAAGGTCATGGTCCATTTATTTCAAGGCTACTATCCAAAAAAAAAAAAAAGATGCTTGAGTCCTTCTTCCATCCCCTATCATGTGTCCATCTTCTATTGAGAAAGTCAAAATACAAAAAAAAAAATTGACAAAAAAAAAAAAGACAAAAGAAAAAAAAAGTAAAGAAAGAAAAATAATGCGTCCACTGGTAAAAACCTGGCAAATAGGCACCTTGGGCAAGTACCATGATGAAAACCTGGCAAACAGGCATCATGTGTAATTTATGAACTTCTTGCACACCACACTTGGGGGCAGATTTCCTCCTTCATATCCTATTGCCCTTCATTATCCTATTGAACCCCTGTCATTACCCTTCATATCCTCATGTTCATCTTCCCTTTCCACATTTGATCTTGACAAGGCTGAGGATCATCATGAGCATCATGCATCTTATTTGCAGCTTTCAGTCTATCATAGCTTTTGGTCTTTGCCCATTTGCTTATTACAACCTTTCATCCATATTCCCTGGCTTATTGCAACTTTCTGCCACTATCCCTTATCCTATCTCAACCTTCAGTCCATGTCCCTTATCCATTCTTGGTCTTGCTTATCCTATCCATATCTTATCACTATCCATACACTCTTTTTCATTCCTTGATCTTGATTTGACATAAGGATGCAAAATTTAAACATGATTTCGAAAACCTCTTGACATGTCCCTCATGCCATGTTCTTGCTTTACATTGTCATATCTAGTCTCTTGTCCCATCACGCAATAGCCCTTGGAAATTGCATCCGTATTGTCTCCATGATAAAAGGCCTTTGTCTTCCCTCTATCCACCATCATTGCAGCAAGCCTATTTATTCACCTGTCATATTCCTTGCCTTGCTAGACACTGGGGGCAAAAATTTGAAAAAAATCATAAAAATTGAAAAATGTCCTGAAAAAAATCTTTAAAAATCAAATAAATGTCCTGAAAAAAGTCATAAAAATCGAATAATGTCTTGAAAAAATTCATAAAAATCAAATAAAGTCCTGAAAAAAATGAACACAAAAACATTTCAAAACATTAAAATCCAAAAAACAAGCATTTTGCAATAAATCATCCCTTTGTGAATAAGGTAGATCACTGAGTATATATCCAACGACTCGCAATCCCACACTGTGCTTTAATGAAATCATGCTTAAGCAGATGAACTTTTTCACTCAAAACAGACATTCAAACTGATCGCACTTGTCATATCAATCAACCCCAAAATCATTCGTCCTTGGCACATTATCATGGGTCTTATACAGGGTGTGGTATACTCGAAACCAGACTATGTCCTATCTTAGATGGGGTACCACATGTCCTGAAACCAGACAGCATGATCGTCCTATCTGCACTTTCAACTTTTGACAATGAAGATCAAGATGTTTGTTTGATTTGAATTTGTGCATCTTATCTTTCTATTGATTTATCTTTGATCATGCTCCTATGTTTCTCGATGATGTCACTGAGTGATTTAGAGTGACCGGGATGGCTCATGGTCTCTTTTCTTTTTTTGATTGTGATTGTTGTTTGTTTGCGATGTGTCTGTCTTTTGCAAAAAGGGTTGCATTTCAGCTTTGGCCTTCCATGCCATGATGCTACGCATCCATTTTGCTACATTAAAATAAAGGTTCTCACCTACAAAGTGCATTACTGAAAGCAAGTTTTTCTTCATCTCTAACTATTCTCTATTTCATTTTCTTCTTACTAACATTTCTTCCGTCCGGTCGGCTGGTCAGTTTGGTCTAGTGCTCCGATTTCCAACCATACATACTGCATCCTACATCCATTTGGTTAGTACACTTGCATTACATCAAGCATCACATCAAGCATTTTATCAATTTCATATTATAAATGCATCAAAAATACAAAAAAATGCATCCATATATGTTCCACAATGGTACATCAACAGTGCACAAGTCATCCATACATGGAAAATAACATATGTCATAACATATTGCATCCCATCATATCGATGCATATCATATTCATCGTAATATCGGAGTACAAAATTGGACTGTCTATCCTAAGTATGGCCCGCAGGCTGACTATATAATATCACACTACATAATGTCCACTGTCTATCATAAGGAGCATGTGCCTCTGTCACTGGGTGCTCCCTCTATCTTCCTCATCCCTGCCATGTCTCAAGGATGATGTCCCTCCTATCCCAAGTCCTGCTATTGTATCTCTGTCCATGCTCCTGAGTCTATGTCGTAGCATGAAACAGTCTAGTCGATTCTCCCACGTGATCAATGGATACTGTTGACTCTGCATCACAATTGGGGCACATTTTGTCAGTTTTAGGGTTTGCTCCTATGGGTTGCATTTCCTCATTCTCATGTCCACCTTAGTGTGTTTTTCATCTATTCTGACCTATCCTACCCTTGTCCCCCCTTTTCAAGTCCTTTGCATGCAGTTTTGAACCTAAATTGAGTCTTACATGCACAATTGCGCTTGTGTCTTGACTCTTGCGCTTGTGTACCCTTACACAAGTGCAAAAGACCTCACACAAGCATAGAAGATCTTACACAAGCGCAGAAGACCCTACACAAGCGCAGAAGTCAGTTTCTGCATCCCTTGTGGGCCCCGCAATGTCCCGCAAGCAAGTCAAATTCATGAAATTGAAAACATGGGTTTTTGAGATACATATCGCTGCTCCCACATCGTCCGATCATTTGTACGTGCGTACACATTCTCTGAGGTGATCCACCATTGGAATGTTCGCCATCTGTCTGCAAGTGTCCTTGTCCAGAGCAACAAATTCTCCTCTTTGTCTAGTGCAAATGAGCAATTTTCACCCTCTTGGTCTCATTTATAGCTCTTTGTCATTGCATAGATGGACGTGCGTCCTCTCCATCTTATGTTGGTCGCATTCTTGTGCACCATACATTGCTTGTCCTTCATGCATTGGATCTCCGGTTGTCAGTCCGTTCGATCCTATCATTTTTATCGATCAATTGGCCTCTTTTCTGCATGTTTTCGGCCAATTCCTCGAGGGGGCATGCATATGTCATTGTTATTGTCTGGGGCATTTTCATTATTATTCTTTGAAACAATGCTTAAAATCGCATTGTCTCAAAGAGGGGCAAAATGTAGACACCTAAAAATGGTCAAACGCTCGCGAAGTCATACTTTAACAATTGCGCATTGCCTCATTTAAGGTTTTTGCGTCGCATTAACATTTCTCCTATGTCACGCACTTGGTCTTTATCATTTGTGAACATCGAGTCATTCTTCTACATTCTTCAATCATCTTGTCCTCAAATTTGGTCTTGTCGACAACATTATCCAATCATGATTTTGATCGAACTTATCTTGTTGTGTCAATATGCGTGCTAATTTGTTATCATTTTGGACATCGTCAATCCTAATTAGGGTTTTGTCCTCTTGTCAATCTTGCGATCGATTTGTCATCAATCGTTTCTCTCTTATCAATCTTATCATCAATCTTATCATTTTGGACATCGTCAATCCTAATTAGGGTTTTGTCCTCTTTTCAATCTTATCATCTGGCGATCGGTTTATCAATCTTGTCGTTTTACGATCGATTTGTCATCGATCGTTGTCATGTTCGATCTTGTCATTTGCGATCGATTTATCATCAATCGTGGTCATTTTCAATCCTGTCATTTTGCAATATATTCTATCATCGATCGTTGTCCTCTTATCAATTTTGTCATTTTGCGACCGATTTGTCATCGATCGTTGTCTGTCTCAATTATGTCAATTTGGATCAATTTGTCATTGTTCCTTGTCAATTGGTGCATTTTCTTAATCAAATCATTTTGTCACACTGGTCATTTATCAATTCAAAATCATGACATTAATTATCTTCAATCAAGACCTAATGGTCATTTTCGCATTTCTAATTCGTCTTCTAAGGTTTTATGATTTATTCATTTAACCTAATTTGTCATTTATTCTTCTAGGGTTACTAAATTATTTATTAATCCTAAGTTACAATTAAATCTTTATTTAATTGGCTAATTATTCTTCCTCTTGTAAATTAATTAATAAATGACAAATTGTTAATTAATTTACCTAATTTCTTCTAGTTCCTAATTTCCTATTTTTCCATCAATTTCTAATTCCTAATTGTCATCAATTTCAATTTTCTAATTTTCTTAATTTCTAATTTGTTTTCCCTCCTATTTCATCTCCTAATTCCATGGGAATGGCATGTCAATTTGTCATAAATTGTCATAATTGACAATCAATCAATTTTGACATAGAATGTGTCATAATTTGTCATCAATTATCAATCAATCAAATTGTACATGGAAAGTGCATAATTTGTCATAATTTGTCATATTGATTTGCAATTTCCATTTGAATTGCATCATGCTAATCTTGTCATTTATCCAATTCTTCTATAAATTGGATGATTTTCAATCAAAATTTAATCCCGAATCCCTAATCAAACTATCGAACTTATGCTTCTAGTACTCTTGATCAACAAACCAATATCAATCTTGCTTTCAATTGTATGTTGTGCACTTGTAGGTGAGATCCACAAATCCATTTGAAGAGGAAAGAAGAACAATGGAGCCGCATGAAGGAGCATTCAAATCGTGTCTTTGGTTTGCATGATCTTTGCTTTTGAATGCTTTTGTTTCATGTCTCTATTGAATGTGTCTTAGGATAGATTCATTGCAATGAATGCATTTGTGATTGAGCTAGATTAGTTTTTATAATGTTTGTGATGATTTCCTATTTCCTATGCTACACAAATATACTACAAGAATGGCATTTTACATTCATTTTGTAATTATTTGATTGATGACCATATTTATTGCATTTGGAACATTGACCAGTAAATGAGTTTGTGTTCTGATTATTCCTATATCTGCATTGATTTTCTCTATGACCAAATTTGTTGTAATTAATACATTTGCCATTGAATTTGTAAGAATTAGGTTGCCTTACCAGTTTGTTGTGATCATGATTATTTACAGTTCCATAACTTTCTCCATGTTCAAATCTAGGTCCAACTGTTTCTCCATCAGGTCTTTGATTTTTTAACATATCACCAAGCTTGGTTGAGCTCTTTTTGAATTTGTCTTTGTATTCATTTCCAGTGACCAGCTCACTTTCCAGAGTGCTAACTTGTCTCATAAGTTCCTTTTTGTTATGTTGCATCTGAATCAAATTTGTTTAAAGCATATCATTTTCATGACTAAGCCTTATAGATTCATCCGATCTTTCATTAAGTCATCTAGCCAAATCTTCCTAATTCTTCTTTCTATCTTCAATATCCTTACATAGTCTCATGGTTAAGTCTTACATCTCATTCTTAATGTTACTATTATCTTATCTTAGTTTATCTGCAATATCTTTGAGAGTTTCTTTTTCTTCATCATCTTGTTTTTGTAGTTGTTCACACAATTCTTTTCTCTTACTTTGTGCCATGATCAAGTTTTCTTGAAGTGCTTTGATGAATTCTTGAGAAGATATGAGTTCTTCTTCCAGTTTGATATTCTTTAATTTTTCTGCATTAAAATATTCAAGAGCCACTTCCAACTATTGTCTCAATTTTTCCATGGGTACTGGTTTCAAAATCTTCCTCAAGCTATTAGGCTTCTACAAATAGAGGACCAGGCTCTGATACCAATTGTTAGATAATTTATTAATCACAAATATACCGAGAGGGGGGCGAATCAGTGTTTGAATGATAAATGAAAGATTTAAACTTATTTACAATTTTGTAACTGAGATTAATATGCCAGTAAGCAAACAATAATGCACTAAAGAGAAATAAAGGAATTAGCATCAATGCACACCATAACACAAATATTTTAGCGAGGAAACCCGGTAAGGGAAAAACCTCGGTGGGGTTTGTGACCCACAATATTTACTCACTGGCCATATGAATAAATATTACTTAGTAAAAAAGGGGCCTGCACATGTAGGAAGGCCAACTGCTTAGAGCTCTCTGCTCAACAACAAAAGTGGAGTCTCATTGACTACAACATCACACTAATGTAAACATAAAAATCAACTCTTAAAACTTGCATCAAAATGCTAGATAAGTTCGTTGTTATGCTTTGTCTGATACCGATTCTGCCTCTACCAAAAACCCTACCCGCTATGTTGTCAAATGATTCTACTTATACAAAATAGTCTTCACTCTTCTCTGCTTCTTATTTTCTCCAAAATAAAAACATAAAAATGCATATACAACTATTCGCTATCATATCCTATCTTATCTCATGTTACCCCTTACATATTTTCAAATGACCTACAAGAACTCATAAATGTATTGTTGGCATTTTTGATGTTTATGATGTGATTGTCATTGATGGATACACACTTGCATTGAGTTCACTTTTGTATGTATTTGTTAAAGCTCAACCAGTACATGTTCCAACCGGTATGAAGAATTATAGTCCTTAGACTATTGGTGTTTTGCAGAAAGTGTTTGCTGATATGAAGCGGTATGTTAACCCCAAGCGGTTTGAGGATCTCAAGTGGTATGAAGGATCAAAGCGGCAGAACACATATTTCCCAGTCTTCATTTTGTCAAACCGGCAACCGACATTTTACTTGAACTGGTATTTTGTATAAACTGGTAATACTCTGTGATGAGTTACCAACCGACATTTTGTGATGAGTTACCATCCACCAATTGTTTGATGGTGCTGACACTTTAACGATGATTTTTGTGTCATGTTACCAAGTATGTCCAGGTTCATTGAACCTAGGAAATTGGATTGTAATCCTATTGGACTGACATGAAATCAGATTCCTTTATAAGGACATCATGTCTAGGGTTTTAGGTTGTTGATGTTGTTGTTGTTGTTGGTGAAGTTGATATTGTTCCTAGGGTTTAAGGTGGTTGAGGAGTCAGAGAGAGTATGAATGTGTAGAAGACTGAAGTAATGCTGGAATGCATTAGGAACGAGCTATCAAGGATCTAATCAAGCAATCTATGCTATTTGCTAGATCATTCAGTTGTTGATTACTCACATCTTCGACAAGTCTGTAGCCCTTAACCAAGTAGGCCCAAAAGCCTTTTGTAAATCCTCTAACAAGGTGGTTCACATCTATGGATCTAAAATCCTCTAGCAGGGTAGTCTTTAATTGGACTTATCTCCTAACAAAGATTGAGATTACTAACAGGATATGTTCTGGTAAAGAACATTGTAAGACCTTAACTAGTCTGGTTCCTATTCTGTAGATAGTTACTTGTGAGTTCCATCTCACCGTGGTTTTTCCCATTTAGGTTTCCACATCAAAATCTCATGTGTTATGGTGTTTGTGCTTTTGTGGGTGAATGCATTATTTGCTATTTGGTTTGCATGTGTGCTAACCGGTTTGTCTGCTAAACTATTTTACCGATTTACTGTTAGTCTTGCAAAGTGTTTAAGTGCAAAGATTTTTGGCATACTAATTCACTCCCCCCTCTTAGTATTCATCATATATGAGTCTTTACAATACAACATGTCGGCCATACAATTATAATTTACATTATAATTTATTTTTCATAAATAATACTTATTGTCAAGTTGGCTTGGAATGTCGGTATAATCTTCTATCGGCGTAAACTGGATACCGGTGTGAATAAGCCATGTTGTAACTGTTGGTGCCGATAGATGAAGTATATAGCCCATTGAACCTATGGAATCTTGTTTCCAGCAATGACAATATCTACCTTTCTCATCTGAGTATATAATGCCAACAGAGAAGTTGTCGATAAATCTTAAGAAGTGTACTTTCATGAAGTGTTAGTCTATTTGGGATTTGTGATATTTGTAGATGGATTGAATATGGACCCTAAGAAGGTGAAATAAATTTTTGAATGGCCTACACTGGAAAGCATTAGAAAGTTAAGATCATTTCATGGATTGGCTAGTTTCTACCAAAAGTTTATCAGAAACTTCAGTTCAGTTTGTAGCCCTATGATTGAGACAATGAGAGGAGACGAGATAGAATTCAAGTGGACTACCAGAGCAAATAAAAGTTTTGAATTGTTGAAGCAGAAAGTGATTGAGCAGCTTGTGTTAGATTTACCAGATTTAAACAAAGTATTTCAAGTGGACTGTGATGCAAGTAGGAATGCAATTGGAGTTGTGTTGAGTCAATAGGGGAGAGAAGTATCTTTTTTCAGTGAGAAGTTGAATGATGCCAAGAGGAGATATTCATTGTATCATGATCTAGAATTTTATGCCATAGTTCAAGCCTTGAAGAAATGGAGACATTATGTGTTTCCTAAGAACTTTGTGTTTTATACTGACCATCAAGCTTTGTAGTATTTGAACAATCAGAGTAAGTTTAATCGGAGACATATGAGATTGGTAGAATTTTTGCAGAGTTACACTTTTGTGTTGAAGCATAGGATTGGGAAGTCAAACAAAGTTGCTGATGCATTAAGTTGAAGGAGAAATTTGCTAACAAAGATGAGAGTGACAGTATTAGGATTTGAGGAGTTGAAGACCTTGTATGATGATGATCTGGATTTTGTAGAAACTTGGAAAGCATGTAGAGAACCGGTTATGGTGGATATAATTAAATGGCTGGATTACTTCATTCAGGATGGGATGTTTTTTAGAGGAATTCAGTTGTGTATACCTAAGAAATCTATGAAGAAGATTCTGATAAAGGAGAAGCATAGTGGAGGATTAGCCGGACATTTTGGTGTTGATAAAATAGTAGCACTGGTAAGTGAGCATTCTTTTGGCCATAGATTCATAAGGATGTTAGGAATTTTGTGCAAAGTTGTAGAGTTTGTCAAGTTGCAAAAGGCAGTAGTCAGAATGTGGCATTGTGTAAACCTTTGAAAGTACCAGAGAGACCTTGGGAGGACATAAGCATGGATTTCATACTTGGATTGCCTAAAACACATAGAGGAAATGATTCTTTATTTGTGGTGGTGGATAGATTCTCAAAGATCACTCATTTCATACCTTGTAAAAAGACATCAGATGCAGTGCATATAGCTAACTTATTTTTCAAGGAGGTAGTGAGATTGCATGGATTACCTAAGAGCATAGTTTTAGATAGAGATAATAAGTTTGTTGGTTATTTTTGGAAAACACTTTGGAAGAACATGAAGACAAATTTGAAATTTAGTTCTAGTTTCCACCCACAGACTAATGGACAATAGAAGTAGTAAATAGGATCTTGGGAAATTTGTTGAGATGCTTAGTTGGAGAGAAAACTGGAAGTTGGGATTTGATGCTTGCATAAGAAGAGTTTGCCTACATTAATTTAGTGAATAGGAGAACCAGAAGAACACCTTTTGAGATTGTTACCAAAGCACACCCTAGAGGTATATCAGAATTGAGAGATATTAGTAATGAAGATAAGAGGAGTGTAGAGGCAGAAGAGTTTGCAGATCATATTGTGTGGGAGAAAAAGTGACACTAAGCAAACATGCCCTAATCTCACTTTCAACCACACACTTGTGGAATACGAAAGAGCCTAGAGGTATGACACAATTGGCTACTTCTTCTTGTGGAAGAGAGAGCCACGGGCTACCTATTAGGATTTCTATTCCTTTGTTGTAATTGAAAGATAAAATGATGCAAGTTCAATTCCTAACCATAAAATGCAAGTATGAACTAATGACAAGATTGCAGAATTGAACTTAAACAATGGAAAGCTGTAAATACAAGGATAAGACAAGAATGCAAATGCGTACCCGGAGTTAAAATCTGACTAAAAATGTTCGGGATGGGGGCGCGGGTGCCACTATCCTAATTCTGCCTCTGAAACTGCTCCGGAAACTGCTGTTTTGCAAAGCTGTCAAAAATACTGAAAACTGCTGTCAGAAGGACCAGGGTGCCCAGCGCCCCTATCCTGGCAGGACCAGGGCGCCCCACGCCCCTGTCCTAGTCTTTTGCTTTGAGATTTGGTGTGAAGTTCGGTCTCCGTCTGCTTCTTCTGGATCTGTAACTTGCGGCGTCGTCCGAGTCCCGGAACCTGCACTTACATCTGAAAAGGGTATGGGTGGCTATATAGGGTTTTGCCTTAGTCAAACCCCCGCTTCGGTGATTTCCACCTCCACAAATAGACAAGTTGTATTGTAAAATGTATTGTGTGTGCAGACCTAGTGTGTGTGCAAGGTCCTTAAATGCAAGAAAGCAAACTAGAGCAACCTAGAAAGTAAACCCTAATTGCTTGTAAATGATAATGTAAATGCTCTAAATCAAGATGCAAAGTGATCTAAAGCATGAATAAAGGATATATTGAAGCTTATGCAAAGACATGAAAACAACATGAAATCATACCCAACCCTTAAGGGAGGAGTACAAGCCAATCTTTAGTCGGTAATCTCTTATTGTTCTTCAATGTCTCCCAAGCCCTAAATGAATGAAATTGATGAATGCTTGATGGATGGATGTTGAATGTTATTGAAGTCTTCAAAGATCTGCTCTTTTGCTGCATAGAAGGTCCTTGAAAGACAAAATTTTGATCCCTTCAAATGAAGAAAGAGAGCTCTTATGTATGAAACCCTAGGTCTTAATTTCAACTTTTGGCCGACCTAGAGATTGAATATCCCGCCAATTTCTTGGGGTTAAGCTTTATTTTATGATTGGATCACGGTCCTAAAATTTTGAGAAAAATGTCCGGGACCATGTGCACTCCGGGCGCCATGGTCCCGACAACTTTTCACCAAATTTTCAGGGCCGTCGGATATGATGATTTTAGAGAGAATCCCGAAGTTACAGGTGATTTCGAGATGTTTTGACCCCCGAAATCAAGCCCCCAAGTTCAAAATAGGACCTAATTAGGGTTTTTGATTAAATGATGTATTGGAAGAATAAAATGAAAGGGGCACACTTTAATGAAAGGGCCCAACTTTATGATGTGGGAGATGATAAAATAGGACCTTAGACCTAATTAATTTAATTAATTAAGCGCTAAGGGGAAATGCAATGCAAAATGCAAAATGCGCCAAGGCAGGTGCTAAACTAGGTGTGAAATTGTACAACCCTAGCAAGTGCGTACAATTTACGATGCTACATTTGCCCCCACTTTAGTGGTCATATGAACACTACGTGCATATGCAAGCTAAAGTACATAAAAGTAAACATTATTTGAAAAAGGATATATCCATAAGTCTGTCAAACGAAGCCCCCAGCGGTATCTGCAGTACACAGTTGGGAACCGCACCCTACAAAACACACGTTAGATCACAAAATCACCTAATGCTTACTAAGGAAGGTGATGAAAATTCGAGGGTAGCTATATGCCCCCCCTGTTTCGGCTTGCTAATTTTAGTGAGTTGAAACAGGGTATCATGTTTACCACTTCGAATTGTTAAAGAATATTGATGACAAATGCTCACAAGAGGATTCGATATGAGATCAAAGACTAATGGAGAATCATTTGGTAAGAAAGAGGACTAAATCTCAATTCCAACACAACAAAGAGTGTGAGGATTTGAGAGTTCTCTAACACAAGATGAAGGATGTAAATGGAAACAAAATGCAAAGAGAAGAAAAGAAAGGAAAAAAGCATGAATACACACATTGGTGATCCATGAGAAGAATAGTGAGAGAGAAAAACATGGACTTCTCGCCCCTAGATCTTGTCTAGGTGATCCATGGGAAAAAGGACATGGAAAACTAGCCCCTAGAGTTTGTCTAGGTGATCCATGTAAGGGAGGAGAGTGAGAAAGTCTAGCCTTATGCCGCTAGTTCCACTCAACCTCGTGCATGTGTGTGTAAGGGAGGTTAGAAGCACCTCATAGGAGTCTATTCCTAAGTATGCTACAACCTGTATATGTATAGTACAAAAGTGTGACATCTCGCTCTAAGAGTCTATGCTCTGGTTCCGAGAATAATCACCTTGCATAAAAGAAAAATGGAGACATCTCCCTCTAAGAGTCTGTGCTCTGGTTCCGAGAATGACCCATTGCTCAAAAAGTGTAATGTTTATGTCATAAGAAAAGTAGAACAAGGATACCTACCTTCATCACACAAGAAGATACCCCAAAAATGCAACAATGTCATAGATCCAAGCAAGAGAGTTTTGCACTCTTTAAGCAAGGATAAGATAGTTGAAAAGGGATTTCTTGTAGTATGTGTAAAGGAGATCCTTAGAGGAGAAGAGATCTTTGTACAAAAGACACCTATCCCTGAGAGAAATTGTCTTAGACAAATATAACATCTTCTAGAATAAGACAAAGAAGAGAATAAGAATGCAATACTTCCTTCTTTTGCGAGGTGAAAGTGATTCTTAATGAAGGATGACGCTCTTTTTAACCCAATTAGGAGAGTGAATTCGCTATGGATGTATTTTACCAAGTGCAAAAGAGGTTGTAGTCAAGGACTTACACCTCTTGTAAGAGAGAACCCTTGAAAAAACAACAACAAATGCGTACAAGGCATAACATCAAGTAATAAAGTCCACACCATCCACAAAATAGGAAAAAGTGGATCCTTAGATAAAAATAAGGAAAGATCATTGCCTCCCAAGGATAAGGACAATGAGAAGGACTTACACAATCTTCTAGGGAGAGATTTGGACATAAGCAAAAGAAGAGATGTATGAAATCATTCTTGTCCCCATAGGAACAAGAAAATTAGGCTATTATGTTGCTTCAAAAAATATGATTGCACTTGAAATTGTACCATCATGAATGACAATGAGCCCCCAGTAAATGAGCTACCAATGTCACATAATGATGAGCAACATAATAGCCATTAATGTTATTTAAAGACATGATAGACTAAATGAGGTATTTGAATATGACATGTTAAATGCTCAACTATAAGTGAGATCAAAAACATGTATAAAATGATGAAAATTGAAGAAGAAAAGTCACATGAAATCTTAGAAGAGGGATGAGTGTAATTTATTAGAGCCTTATCCCTAGAGGAAAGGACTTTATGATGAATAGGAGATAAAGATTCATAAGTGGATTTAGAAATTTGAGGGAATTCATAAAGAGATTTGTTCATTGCCAAGATTTCCTTATGAGGGGAATGAGAGTTGATAGAAGTAGAAGATGATTTAGTTGAAGTGAGATCATCATCACTACTAAATATAGCATTACATTGAGAGATGGTCTTTTAGATGCTTTGGTACGTTTGCAGGGATTATAGCCAAGTCCAAAGGCATAATTGTGAAAATTAGTCTCTAGAGGAACTTTTATCCCTTGTTCATGAGCACCACAACCATTTCCATGATACCCATGCTTAGAAAAAATGCGAAAACCACGACCATAACGATCAGCCATTTCAGGAAGAGAAGTTGGTTTTTCATAAGACAAAGAATCAAATTCTTTAGAATTAGAGGTGTGAGGAGAAGAAGTTTGAGAAGCGGCCACAAAATTATTGCTCATAGGTTCAGGTAAGATTGATTGATCTCTAGTTTCTTCCTTCTTTTTAACTTTAAGCTCTCTAGGAGGAACCCTATACTCACCTACAAAGGTGGGATTAAAATCAAGAGATCCCCAATTGTCTTCTGCGAGAACCTTCTCAGCATCAAAAGCCTTTTCATGTGTAGATTCAAGTTGAGAAGAATCTTCTTCAGGAACTTCAGACTCATCCAAAGAATTTTGATTATTGGAGGGTAAGGATTCATCCATAGGTATCTTGTTCAACGAGTCATCACTAGAAGAGGAAGGCTTAGAAGAACTCCCTTTGGAAGTAGATGTTTGCAAACAAGCTTGAAAATTAGTATCACCTATCAAGGTATATGTCTTATTGTTATAAATGAATTTAACTTGTCTATGCAATGTAGAGGGGACAGCTTGCATACCGTGAATCCAAGGTCTCCCTAATAACAAGTTGTATGTTAGATTTCCCGACATAACATGGATAGGAGTAGGCAAAGTAACGGGTCCCACTATGATGGGTAAGGTGATAATACCTAATGAAGACTTAGCCACATTATCAAAGCCTCGAATGGGATGAGAGTCAGGCTCAATAAGGGATGTATCCACATTCATCTTATGCAATAGATTAATGCTACACACATTAAGGCCAGAGCCATTATCTACCAGTGTTCGTCTTATAGCAGTGTCATTTATGATAACCACAATCATCAAGGGATCATATTGATGTTGAATTTCACTAGTAGGCAACTCATCTTGAGTAAACACAATTTGAGCTTTAGGATTCATCACAGAGTTAACCAAAGACACTATATTAATAGATGTATTAGGTGGAGGAACATTCAAATCTTTCAAGGCATCTTGTAACATTCCATGATGAGTGGAAGAAGTTTGAATCAAATCCCAGAGGGATATCTTAGCAGGGGTAGCTTTAAGTTGTTCTGTGAGATCATATTCCTTACCAAGAACTTGTGAAATACGTGGAGCTTGAGGAAGAATAGGTTGGGAAGGAGGAAGCGAAGTGGGGATAACTCGAGGAGGATTAGGTTGCATATTGTTTCTTGTGTTATAGGTATGGGCAACCGCATGATAACTCTCTCTAGTCAATTGCTTAGCATACTCATAAGGGCTCTTAGAGGAATAACCTCCTTGCACAGTAATAACCGGTATTTTAGGAGTGCAAAAAGAATCATTAGCATAACCACCTTGAACCACTAAGATAGGCTTATTTAAAGGTTGAGAATTTTGAGAAGGACAAGCACCTTGGACAGTGAAGAGAGGTTTGTTAGGTGTCTCATTCACATGTATCAAATTGATTGAGGATGGTTTAGAGGAATGAACAAAAGTGTTGGAAAAATTATTGATAGTCTTCTCTTGCACTAAAATCTTATCACGGATTAAATCAATTTTAGGAGAGAGACAAGGGGTAGGCATTGATGTTCTAGTAGGAAGAGTAATACTAGGAAAGGTCATATCGTCCTTTATCATCAAAGGATCTACATGGGGAATAAACTCTCTAGGAGAAGAATCAACATTACTCTCTAAAGTCTCACTTTTGAGAGGGAGATCTTTGAAAGAGATGTTAACCATTTTGCTTTGAACTAGGGTATCCTTATGAGTAGAACCAAGTTGAGGAGAGGGAGATGCTTTATTTTTAGAGGGAGAATAATTGAGATTCAAGGAAGGGGAGAAACTATCAAGGGATTTTCCAATCTTGATTTCATCCCCTTTGGCTAGGGTTCTCTCACAGGGTAGAGAATAATCAACACCTTCTTCTAATGGTTCATCCCAAATAGTGAAGTTGTTGAAAGGAATGTTTGAAGCATTGTCAATTTCGGGAGAGGAGATAACATTGTTTATTAATTCCTCATCCTTAGGAGGGAGAGCATCAATAGATGTGTTAAACTCATCCTCTTTCCTCAAAATATGTTCAATAGGGGAGAGAGAATTAAGGAAATTGCTTATTATTTCATCTTCTTTCTCTAAGGGATGCTTATGGGTAAGACCAACTTTAGGAGAAGGGTAAGCATTTACCATTAATTCATCATCTCTAGTGGGAATTTTGTTGGAAAAGGAAAGGCCATCACTAGAAAATGTAGGGATAATGTCATCTTCTTGCACAAAAGGATCCTCATGAAGGGAGTATTTTTTAGGAGACACAAAGACATCAAGGGCATCATTCAACAAAGCATGATCATATCTATTAAAAGGTTTATCTTTTGATTCAAAAGGAGATATCTCTTCATAGAGGGGATCATTGAAAACAACCATGTTACTAGATTTAGCGGAAGAGCTGATAGGAATGTACCCTTGAGAGGAATCATTCGACTTATCTTTCTCATCACAACGAAATGGCATAGTAACAATGTTTATGAGTTTTTGGTAAAATGAAGGTTTGGTATATTTAGGTTTCAAAAATTCATCTAAAGCTTCATCTAACTCATAATCATCACAAATATGAACATCTTGCAAATAAAAATCTGACATTTTGAAATTGCATAAAATTTAAACACACAATGCAAAGAAAAACACTTTTTTTTTTTCTTTTTTTTTCTTTTTAATGAAAATGAAATGAAAACACACTAAATCTAGATCCAGATCTAACAAATGCAATGCAAGAGGAAGCAATGATAGATTCACGTCGGGTTCACCAATATGTGTGGGAGAAAAAGTGACACTAAGCAAACATGCCCTAATCTCACTTTCAACCACACACTTGTGGAATACGAAAGAGCCTAGAGATATCACACAATTGGCTACTTCTTCTTGTGGAAGAGAGAGCCATGGGCTACCTATTAGGATTTCTATTCCTTTGTTGTAATTGAAAGATAAAATGATGCAAGTTCAATTCCTAACCCCAAAATGCAAGTATGAACTAATGACAAGATTGCAGAATTGAACTTAAACAATGGAAAGCTGTAAATACAAGGATAAGACAAGAATACAAATGCATACCCGGAGTTAAAATCTGACTGAAAATGTTCGGGACGGGGGCGTGGGCGCCACTGTCCTGATTCTGCCTCTGAAACTGCTCCGGAAACTGCTATTTTGCAAAGCTGTCAAAAATACTGAAAACTGCTGTCAAAAGGACCAGGGCACCTAGCGCCCCTGTCCCGGGGACTAGGGCGCCCAGCGCCCCTGTCCTGGTAGGACCAAGGCGCCCCACGCCCCTGTTCTAGTCTTTTGCTCTGAGATTTGGTGTGAAGTTCGGTCTCCATCTGCTTCTTCTAGATCTGTAACTTGTGGCGTCGTCCGAGTCCCGGAACCTGCACTTATATCTGAAAAGGATATGGGTGGCTATATAGGGTTTTGCCTTAGTCAAACCCCCGCTTCGGTGATTTCCACCTCCACGAATAGCCAAGTTGTATTGTAAAATATATTGTGTGTGCAGACCTAGTGTGTGTGCAAGGTCCTTAAATGCAAGAAAGCAAACTAGAGCAACCTAGAAAGTAAACCCTAATTGCTTGTAAATGATAATGTAAATGCTCTAAATCAAGATGCAAAGTGATCTAAAGCATGAATAAAGGATATATTGAAGCTTATGCAAAGACATGAAAACAACATGAAATCATACCCAACCCTTAAGGGAGGAGTACAAGCCAATCTTTAGTCGGTAATCTCTTATTGTTCTTCAATGTCTCCCAAGCCCTAAATGAATGAAATTGATGAATGCTTGATAGATGGATGTTGAATGTTATTGAAGTCTTCAAAGATCTGCTCTTTCGCTGCATAGAAGGTCCTCGAAAGCCAAAATTCTGATCCCTTCAAATGAAGAAGGAGAGCTCTTATGTATGAAACCCTAGGTCTTAATTTCAACTTTTGGCCGACCTAGAGATTGAATATCCCGCCAATTTCTTGGGGTTAAGCTTTATTTTATGATTGGATCACGGTCCTAAAATTTTGAGAAAAATGTCCGGGACCATGTGCACTCCGGGCGCCATGGTCCCGACAACTTTTCACCAAATTTTCAGGGCCGTCGGATATGATGATTTTAGAGAGAATCCCGAAGTTACAGGTGATTTCGAGATGTTTTGACCCCCGAAATCAAGCCCCCAAGTTCAAAATAGGACCTAATTAGGGTTTTTGATTAAATGATGTATTGGAAGAATAAAATGAAAGGGGCACACTTTAATGAAAGGGCCCAACTTTATGATGTGGGAGATGATAAAATAGGACCTTAGACCTAATTAATTTAATTAATTAAGCGCTAAGGGGAAATGCAATGCAAAATGCAAAATGCGCCAAGGCAGGTGCTAAACTAGGTGTGAAATTGTACAACCCTAGCAAATGCGTACAATTTACGACGCTACACATATGAATGACCTACATATTTAGGTTAAACAACATTTGGAGGATGTGAACAACAAGTATAAGGAGAAAATAGATGAGAAGAGGAGACATAAGGAATTTGAAGTTGGCGATGAAGTGATAGTATATCTGTGAAAACAAATATTCCAGTTGGAACCTATGATGAGTTGTAGATGAAGAAGTTTGGACCTTGCAAGATCTTGAGGAAATTCAGTTCTGGAAATGCATATGAAGTGGAGTTACTAAATAGTTTGAGTATTTCACCTATATTTAACATTGCTGATATACATCAGTATCATGAATTAGAGTTCAGTGAAGATAGTGTATATGGTGAAAATGGATAAAAATAATAACGATATTGAAAGGCTAAATGAATTCAACCACAAAAACCTAGCCTAACAACAACAAAGATCCACCATAACATATGAAGATTACCTAAGACAATGCAAATCAAACGAAATCACAAAGATTATACCATCACATGTCCAATAGGGTTTGGATCTCCATTCTTCCTATCTCCATTGATCTTGTTTGATATATTTGCTCTTAGATTTTATGTGCACAAGAGCTCAACAAAGAACGGAATGTGGTTGCTAGTAGGATCGTAGTGTAGTCAAGCGCATAAAAGATTATTAGAATGCATAGAATGATTAGGGTCTAATAATGAAGGAAGCATCTCCTTATATAGAAGACACTATATGAAATGGAGGGATAAGATTGAGAGGTGTAAAAGGAGGTCGGCTATGATTAGAGGGTAGGTAAAAGAAATAATAAAATAATGAAAGGGGTAGGTAGTGTAGGAATTAAGAGATGAATGACATATGTCATGGGTAGAAAAGGTTAATGAATTAATTAAATAAATAAATATTTATTTAATTAGTAGAAGAAGTGGGATAAATTAAATAAATAAAATATTTATTTAATTTAGGAAAAGGATAATTTAAATAAATAAATGTATTTATTTAAATGAGAAATAAGGCTAGAAGAGGATAAATGAATGAATTAAATAAATAAAGATTTATTTAATTAATAGAAGAATTAGGGTAAAGTAATTAAATAAATAAAAATATTTATTTAATTAGACACGACAATTTTAGGTGTCTACATTTTGCCCCTCTTTGAGACAATGCAGCTTGTCGCGTTGTTTCAAAGAAGATAAGATGAACTGATATAGAATTGCCCCAGGATGGGAATGATATGCCCCCTCGAGAGATTCGATGAAAATGTCTGAAAAGATTGCAGACAATCTCTCGATAAGAAAGAAAGGCTAGAATGGACTGACCGGATAAAGTGACAAAGTCACGGGGTAAAGAAGGCTAACTCGAGAGATGAGGGCTAGGGCTAGGGTAGTCTATAAGATAGACCACGGGGGAAATACATCCTCATTGTCATTTACACATCCACGAGAGCAGATTGCAGAGAGAGAAAAGAGCAGCAGTAGTCAACAGTGATGGCTTTCATTCACAGATTCGACTGCGTTCGCCGATTTCAGAGGCCAACAGAGGCAGGAGAGCTAGTAAGTACCACCAAACCTCCTCGTACTTCAATGCATTTAATATTTGTCATTAATGCATGGTAGATAGGGTAATGAATGCACTTAGACTAGGGTCCAAAAAAATGTCCAAAAACATCTAGGCGCGTCTGCGTTGGTGCCAGGCATGTCTATGCTCGCGAGGCGCGTCTGTGTTTGTGCCAGGAGCGTTTGCATTTGAAACCGCATCTGTGTCTAATGCGGCAGCGTTTGTGATGGTCAGGCGCATTTGTGCCAAGAAGGCATGTCTGTGTTGCCCAGGCACGTCTATGTAGAGCATAGGCACGTCGGTGTAGGTTAGGCACGTCTGTGTTTTTTAGGTACGTCTGTGTAGTCTTTAAGCGCGTTTATGTTTAAAAAAAAGTGTGAAGTTTTGTCTTCTAGGTCAAATCAGCAATTCTGTGATGAACATACACTGTCGATTAGATAAGCTGCTGAGAGGATACACTCAAGCAGGTCCTCTAGGGAAGACTAGAATAGATCTAGGCACTTTGTGATGAACAGTGAGTACCAAGATAGAGTACTTTGTGATGAAAAGGGAGTACTAATGTAAGCAGCACTTTGTGATGAACAGTGAGTGCAAATGTGAGTAACACTTTGTGATGAACAGGGAGTGTCACACACATAGTACTTTGTGATGAATAGGGAGTACCACTAGGATAGATAGCAACACTTTGTGATGAACAATGAGTGTCACTAAGATAGAATGCCATATGCACTTAGATAAAAAGTAGCATTTTGTGATAAACAGGGAATGCCACTATAACTGACATGATTGATTTGCTTGACTATAGGAGTATTTGTCGATGCTGGAGTCATGGGAGAGATTCCCATCGACTTAGAGATTGCAACCTGAGCTAACCTTCGAGGACCGAGCGGCCATTGAGGCTATGGATCTGAGACATGTGCTATATGTGCTTGAGTTTTGGGCAAATATGGGATTGCTAACTGTGCTGGCGGAGAGATGGCACTCCGAGACATGTACATTTCATTTGTCGATGGGTGAGATGACAGTCACCCTTGAGGATGTATATCGGATCCTGAGGATACCGATCGATGGGGAGCTAATCCCATACAATCGAGATGGAGATAGGGAGTCCCTGAGATGAGTGTTCTAGGACCCAGGACTGGAGATGAGGGCAGGACATGTGGCGTGGGACACTATGACAGCCACAGGGCTAGCACTACCAGTAGTGGCAGGAGGAGCGATCAGTGGGTTCCTATGTCCGGATAGAGTGACACAGGGGTTGGCTATGGGCTGGGGAGGAGCACTGGAGACACTAGTGACATAGCACACTAGATATGCTTGGGGACCATGTGTGCTGGCACACCTCTACTATGAGCTGCATCAGTTCGTATATCATGGATCAGTGGGATTGGGCTGCGGGGTGACATTGCTGCAGGTGTGGGCTTATTAGCATCTACCAGTGACGAGGCCGATACACTTCAAAGGTAGGGGTCATGGACATAGTTTTGTGCACTTATATGACATGATCACATCACAGCCACGGATTTGTAGGTTAGAGCACTGGCAACGAGTGATAGATGATATTGATGTGGTCATATGGAGGCCATATCTAGGATGTGAGCAGTGGGAGGATGATGCAGTTGAGCTTCCTTACACCTTCCGGAGTAGGTATTTGATTGAGCGGATGCCCTATGTGCTAGAGAGGCAGCTAGTGGACCGGGTTGGCAGACAGTTTGGTAGGATCTAGAGGATGCCACGGGGCTCAGGCATGTATGCATGGACTGTGAGAGATCAAGCATAGTTTGGGCCCTTGCTATCATATGATCAGGTTGTTACGCAGCTGGTAGAGATGATGCCACTTCCTTGGGACATGTGGCCAGAGATTGAGGATGCCGACATGGATGCCGAGTATACGGCATACTGGGAGGAGCATCCATTCCCATGCCTGACGGATCTGGGAGAGCCATTGGATGGAGAGCGGGGTGGGGATGATGATGATGGTGGAGGTGATGGGGATAGAGGCTGACAGAGGAGAAGGGGAGCAGTTGGAGAGCGGAGGGTTGCACCACGGAGGGAGGGTGGAGAGGAGAGACAGGCTCAGGTGGTGAGGGGTCGCGGTGGATTGCTGCTACAGGTGCCAGCAGCACAGGGTCCCAGATAGGTACAGGTATATGGACAGGGACAGAGACAGGGATAGGTACCAGTACAGGCACCAATATAGGTACAGGCACAGGCACAGGGGTAGGCACCCGTACAGGGGGAGCCATAGGCAGAGGTGGAGGGGGCTGACGTAGAGGAGGATGAGCTGATAGAGCTAAGGGAGATCTGCCAAGGATAGGTAGATGAGATCTAGGAGTTGGAGAGGGAGAGGGATCGGCTCAGGAGGAGGCTCAGAGATACTAAGCGGGAGCGGGATCAGGCTATTCAGCACTATACAAAGGCTGAGACCGCACTGAGGGCTGGGAGACAAGCAATGGAGGATACAGGGGCAGGATATGCTTATGTCCTATGGGCAGGGGAGGAGATTGCCTACTGGCGAGATCTTTATTATGGTGCAGTGCCAGTAGATCAATGGGTGAGGAGCTTCCATAGACCGTCGCATACAACGACAGCTACAGGAGGGAGCCGGAGGAGACAAACATCAAGTGGTGGAGTTATGGGTCCTCCACCACCACCAGATAGAGGAGACAGAGGTGATGATCCTGGGGTGGGTCATTCAGGGGCTCAGATTCCATCAAGGCTAGGTAGCTCCGAGGGAGGGAGTTCATCATAGCCGTAGAGGGCTCCCTATGTATCAGTATTGTATCATTTTTGTATGATGATGTAGACACCTGCGGGTGCATTTGTAGCCATATGATTTATTTGACATCATTGTATCATGACACTTTATGATTATATATATGAGATGATTCATCTTTGTGGCAGCTATATGCATGTGTACCTATATGATGAGATGTTCTTATGTGATGCTTGTTTTATGTTTTATGGATGCAAATATGTATATGATGCAATGTGTTATTTTTGTTCTTTTATGTTTTATATGTGTATGCATGATGCAAATTTGAATGTATGTAATGCAGATGAATATGATAATGCAAATGTAAATTGTGCTAACAGATGTTGTGTGCAGGATGTGATATCTATATGTATGTATGAAATGCTTATATGTGGTAATGCAGGTGCAACTACATGAAATGCAAATATTTTTGGTGTGTCATTATACTCAGTCATGTGATAGTAGGCTACGTGGACTCGAAAAGGACAATGAAAGTCAATCAAGAAAGGGGGATGGAAGACAAAAGATATGAAAGTGAAAGAGCTTCTTGTGCGTTATCATCATTGAGCTTTATTATGGCGAAATAGGTTATGACAATCGAGGCATATGTTTGACCCAGAAAGTCATTGTACCTGTTTGCATGGAGATAAGACAGTCACAAACAAAGAATGCCCCAGTTCATATTAGACTCACAGTGTCCTCATATCCTTGGACAAGTCATAACATTACTAAAAGACAATCCATAGATAGCAAAAGAAAAATAGGTGACGATACCCCATCCTCGCCTTTCTAGTTAAAGACATCTTGGAGATAGAATCTCTAGTCAGAGACATCCCAGAAAAGCTAAAAGACATGTCACCAAAAAAGATGAAATCAAAAGAAAACCAAGACTCGACACCAACATTCACTGTAGTCCTCAAGTTTAGTGTCTCTTGTCACTTGTATAAGTCTTATTTGATTGTGGTCACAATGTTTACTTTCATAGAAAGGATAGATAGCACTGAACCATATGTTGTCTGAGTCTATTGAAAGATTTGATTTGTTGAAGCCCATTGTTGCTGCTGTGTCTCATCTGAAACTGACTGAATCCATGAAACTGATACTTTATTGCGGAGAAGATGAAACTTTATTGCGGATCTGTGATGCAAATGCTGCTTTATTGCGAATTGTACGCAGATAGACTGAAGGAAGCTGGAAGAAACTGTACTCCTTGAAACATGTGATGTTCTCAGTTCCACACCCATTACTAGACATAGGATTTTCCTTAGCCATAGATAGGGTCTGATTTATTATGGATGGAAAGGGAGGTTTATTATGAATGGCTAACCAATCTTGGGTAGATCAATAACAAGCCATGATGGGAATGGGTAAGTTTATTATGAATGAATAGGTTGTGAGTGTGTGCAAAGTGAAAGGATGAAAGTGAATCCAGAAGGAGGGAGGAGCAATGTCTCTACACATGGTGCTGGTGACCCATTTTTCACCATGGTACTTGCCCAGGGCACCACCGAAGTGGTTTTCACTGTTGGATGAAATTATTTCTCTTTACTTTTTTCGATTTTTCAATTTTTTTTTGTGTCACAAGGCACCTATTTGCCAGGTTTTCACCAAGTAACGATTTTTTGTGTTTTATGATTTTTTTGTATTTTCAAATTAGGATATTCCAAAGAGCTATGTATAAAACCTGCGAAGGTGCATGTTGTTGATAGGATCCTCCGAAGGTTCACCTTCTGTAGTTGAGAGCTGATATGCACCAGATCCATATGTTGCTGTGATAATATAAGGACCGAGCCAATTTGGTTCGAACTTAACCTTCTTCTCTCTGTCTTGCTAATTTTTAGGGTTTTCTCTAAGAACCAAATCACCTACCTCAAATGTGCGAGGTTTGACCTTGTGATTGTAGCTATGACTCATTCGTTGTTGGTAAGCCTTGAGATGATTAAAAGCAGTTTGTCTTCGTTCATCTAGTAGTTCCAGCTTTTGTAAGAGGGAGACCCTATAGTCTTCATCACTGATGATGTTTTGCAAAGAGACCCGTAAAGAGGGTAGCTCAACCTCAATAGGCAAGATGGCTTTAGCACCGTAGACAAGTGAATAGGGTGTAGCTCCTGTAGGTGTGCGAACACTTGTGTGGTAGGCCCAAAGTGCAGGATTAAGTTGGATATGTCAATTATGGCCAGCGTCATCGACTGTCTTCTTTAAGATTTTAAGGATTGTTTTATTAGATGCCTCAGCTTGGCCATTACCTTGGGGGTAATATGGTGTGGAGAAATGATGGGAAATATGGAAGCGGTCACAGAGTCCATGAACATCCTGATTTTTGAAGGGACACCCGTTATCAGTGATAATGGAAACAGGAATACCGTATCGGCAAATGATATAGTTGAGGATGAACGTAGCAATCTGTTTTCCTATGACTTGTGTGAGAGGTATGGCTTCAATCCATTTTGTAAAATACTCTGTGGTAGTGATAATGAATTTATAACCATTGGAAGAAGGAGGGTGAATCTTGCCTATGAGATCAAGTCCCCACTGACAAAAGGGCCAAGGAGACGCAATTGGTTGAAGTTCTTATGCTGGTGCATGTATGAGGTCTCCATGAATTTGACATTGCTTACATTTCTTGACAAACTAATATGAGTCTTTTTCCATATTGGGCCAATAATATCCCATCCTGATGAGTTTCTTGGCCAAGGTAGAAACACTAGCATGTGGACCATATATCCCTTCATGCACTTCATGTAATGCAATCTGAGCTTCATCACTTTCTAAACATCTAAGAAGAGTGCCATCTAGACCTCGCTGATATAGGATATCAGCTAAGATGACATATCGAGAGGATTGGCAAATAAAAGTGCAACGTTGGTTATTTGATAAATCAGGAGGTAGGATATTGTCACGTAGGTATGTGAAAATGGAACCATATAACTGGGACTCGGGACCGACGACACATATTGTCTCAGTAGGCATGATCTCATATGAAGGAACCAAAAGGTTACCCACCAAGAACTCATAGCGGGTCTCATTTGGAGGTAGATCAATCAGTGAAGCAATTGTAGCCATGGCATCTGCAACGCAATTCTGCTCTCTTGGTATTTGCTCAAAGTCTATCTTTGTGAAGTGTTGTTTCAGTTCATCCACCATTTATTTATAAGGCATTAGTTTTTCATCTTTTGTTTGGTAATCATCAGTTGCTTGATGGATTACAAGTTGAGAGTCCCCAAAAACACAAAGTTCCTGGATCTTCCATTGAACTACAATTCGTAATCTTGTTGTTAATGCCTCATATTCCGCTATATTGTTAGTGCAAGGAAATGATAAGTGATATGATTTTGGTATGGAATCCCCTTTAGGAGTTATAAAGAGGATGCCATCTCTTGCCCCATGCTGTGTGTATGAGCCATCGAAGTACAGTTGCCATGGCTTTGCATGTGACATTGTCAAAATGGATTCATCTGGAAATTCTGAACTTAGAGGAACATCATCTATCATGGGAGCATCTGCTAATTGATCTACGATGGCTTGTCCTTTTATTGCTTTTCTGTCCACATACTCGATATCGAATTCGCTCAAGATCATTACCCATTTGGCCAGTCGCCCAGTAAGTGTTGCTTTATTCAGAAGATATTTCAATGGATCGATCCTTGCAACTAACTTAGTCTTATGAGTGAGCATGTAATGTCATAATTTCTGCAAAGCAAAGACCACGGTGAGACATGCACGCTCAATTGGTGTGTAGTTTAGCTCATAGCCTACCAATGTGTGACTGATATAGTATATTGCTTTTCCTTTGCTTTCAACAATTTGTTGTGCTAAGAGTGCCCCTAGTGCTATTGGAGTAGCTGATATGTATAGTAACAGAGGCTGATCTGGAATTGGTGGCATCAAAACTGGTAGATTTAGAAGATATTCTTTGAGCATCTGAAAAGCCTGTTGACAGTTATCATCCCATTTGAATTTGATGTTTTTATGTAGCAGGTGCTGAAAAGGATTACACTTATCTGCAAGTTGTGCTATAAATCTTTGTATGGACTGGAGTTTACCTTGTAAGGATTGAAGTTGACTGATATTTCTTGGTGGTTGCATCTCCAAGATGGCTTTAACTTTTGCTGGATCAACTTCAATTCCTCTTTTGGATACAATGAATCCTAGGAGCTTCCTGGAGGTTACTCCAAAGACACATTTCTTGGGGTTTAATCTTACTTTATATTTTTCCAACCAATCAAAGACGACTGAAAGTATGTCCAAATATGTATTTCTGTCTATTGATTTTCCCAAGAGGTCATCGACATAATCTTTCATGGTTACATGTATGAGATCATGAAAGATAGTAGTCATGGCTCTTTGATATGTAGCGCCTGCATTCTTTATCCCAAAGGGCATGACGTTCCAGCAGAAAGTTCCCCACGGACAAGTGAATGATGTTTTGTGTTGATCCTCGGGTGCGATCCTTATTTGATTATAACCAGAGAATCCATCCATTAATGATAACATTTCATGACCTGTTGTGAGATCAACAATCAAGTCAATATTTGGTAATGGGAAGTCATCCTTTGGACAAGCTTTGTTGATGTCTCTGAAATCTGTACATATTCTGATGCTGCGATCTAGTTTACTGACAAGCACTAAGTTAGAGATCCATTTAGGATAATCAATTGGGCATATGAATCCAACATCCAAAAATTTCTCAAGTTCTGCTTTGACTAGTAATGCCACTTGTGGATGCATCTTTCTTAATTTCCGTTTCACTAGTTTTGCCCCCAGTTTAACTATCAAATGATGCATTACCAAATTCGGGTCCAATCCAGGCATATCAGCATATGACCAAGCAAAGTTGATTTGTCGTTCTTTGAAGAAACTTATGAATTTTGACCTTTCTGACTCTGTCAACGATTGAGCTAGGAATATGTTGTGTGGAACCTCTTCTGTACCAATGTTTGTTTTGATGGTCTCCTCTACCAACATGGATGACTTTTCCTCATATGATGCTAGGAGAATGTCGAGCCTTCCATCTTCGGGTGCCTCAGAGAGGTTTTCGCCCTCAGATACGTCCTTTCTTTTTATATTTTTGGGGTCAGACAATGCCACAGTGTGGTTTTCACCATAAGACCCTTGATTTGTTCTTATTTTCACATTTTTCGACTAGAAGGTCCGACACCCTCACCAAAATATGCCACGCTGTTGAGTTCTATAGTGTATCCCGCTTTATGGTCCCTAGGAGGAAGATCATCTCGTATGCCAAGATAGTCAATAAAAGCTTCATCATTTTGGAATGTATCAAACTGTGCAGGTCCTTCATGATCCCAGTCAATGAGTTGGTGGTGAACAAGGGAAAGGTCATTAATGTCTTCAAAGTTAGCAAGGCTAAGAGTGAAGATGCAGTTATATTCGGGTATGTCAAGGTAATTATTGAGGTCATCAATGGCACTCTCCTCATCAGTCTCGATCGCGAACGAATCCAAATTATCATCACTAGTAGCATATTCTGGGATAGGTGTTCTCATCCTATGTGATTTCAACCTAGAACCTTGAGACAAGGACTGCGTGGAATCCTCATGGGTTGTTTCTTGACCAACTTTGAACTTGTTATAGAATTCCTCTTCTTTTGTGGGTTCATCTAGCTCTCTGAATGTCTCAGTGAGCTCGTAGTCAATGGAAGACTTGTCTGAACCCCATTCCCATTCATTGGAATCTCTGGAATAGCGATCTTCTTGTTGAATTTTGGTAGCTTTGATTTGCAAGGCTTCTTCTGTCATTTGAGTGTGGACCTTGGAAGTTAAGAAACCAAGTCCTTTCGAGCGTTCCTTTTTGAAAGTCAATTTAGGTTGTAAAGGTTTAATAATGCCTTCCTTTTGTAACCCGAGAGGGCTTTTTCCATCATACCCGAATTTTTGTAGAATTTTGAAGCCTTTGCCATATTTCTCACATGGTAGACTGATGTGATCTTGTGCGTCACCTTCAATGTCTTTGTAAAACATTTTGTATAAATCTTCCTCTTCTAGTTCACCCCATCTTTGAAAGGTAGTAGGGTCCCATTTGAGTATCATGATGGATACTTGCTTTTTAGGATGTGGTCTTCCATATTCTTTTGGGGAACTCATGACTTGTCGTAAGTACATGGTCTGATTTAAAGTGTATTCCCCCATGCCCTTGTCTTGAAACTTGCCTTTAAGCTCACCTTGTTTTGATGTCGAGGGTTTTAATGACTCAGGATCAATGTATGTTGAGGAAGGAACAACTTCATGATTACTAGGAATGATGGTCTCAGTCTTTGATCTCAGGTTATTGAAGTATATGAATGGATTAGGATCGCCGTTAACTATTACTTCCACTCCATTATGAGGAAACTTAATGCATTGGTGATATGTAAATGGGACTGCCCTCATTTCATGAATCCAAGGATGTCCTAGTAATATGTTATAAGTGAGATCTAGATCCAAGACTTGACAAACCACATCCTTTATAACTGGCCCAACTCTTAGAGGTATGGTGACCGTGCCCTTGGATGAATGCTCTTCATCATCATATGCCTTGATGGTGATCTGATTTGTAGAATTCACAGCTTTATCAGAATATCCCAATTGTTTAATAGTGCTCAATGTACAAATGTTTAGACCAGCTCCTCCATCTATCAGGACTCATTTTATTCGATGTTTGTGTATGAAGGCTTCAACGTGTAATGGTGCATTATGTGGCTGACTTACGGAGGCATCATCGGCTTCTGTGAATGTAAGGGAGTGTGGAATGGAAAGGTATCCCACCATGGCTTGAAACTAGTCCACATTCAGATTAGTAGGAATAGCAGTTTCTCTCAAGATTTTGTCAAGAATAGCTTTATGTGCAGGGGATATGCGTAGGAGCTCAAGAATGGACCTGAGCACGGGTGTCTTCCCTAACTGTTCTACAAGATCATACTCAGGTTTGGTTGATGAAGAAGTGGTGTTCTTGGTTGGAGAACCTTGCAAAGTGATTTTACCTCGGCGGGTTGTGACATTACATTCAGAGGTAGGTTCGGAAGAAGATCCAACACCTTTTAGGACAATCCTGGGTCTCCGGGTAGAATTCTCAAGGTTTTGGTCCTTGATGATAATGGTAGAGATGTAATTGTCCATTGAAATGTGATTGATGTTTGAATCATAGTAATAGGATGCTCTGGTATAGTTGGTTTGGTCATCTGTGGCTTTAGCTTTTCCCTTGTCATGTTTTGGGAATGGTTCCTTAAACATTTCATGTTCTTGATTGGATGAGTGTCCCTCAATCTCAATGTCACCTCTATCAGTGAGATCTTGTATGATGTTCTTCAGTCGATGACAATTTCCTATTTTATGTCCCTTGCTCTTATGAAATTCACAATATTCATCATCATTCCACCAATTTGGTTTAACCTTTGGTTCATATGGAGGAAAATTTGGAATAGTGATTACCCTGTTTGCCACTAGCTTTTTGAAAACTGACTCAAGTGGTTCTCCCAATGGAGTGTACTTCCTTCGTGATCTAGAAGTTGTTTGAGTACTCACCTGATTGTTTGTAGAACTTGATCCCGAAAAGATGAATTTGGGTCACACTGTGTTGGCATCAACAACACCATCATTGACTGTGTTCTTGTTTTTATTCCAAAATCTTGGCTTGTCTTTTCCTTTAAAGTCATCTTTGTTTTCCTTGAATATCTTAATGACTCCTTGTTCAATTAGGACCTTCTCTATTGCTAAGCCTTTTTCAATGACATCCTTGAAGGTGGACAAAGAAGCTTTCCTTAGATCATAACCAATGTCTTTGTTAACATTTTGAGTGAACATTTCTACCATTTGTTTTTGTGGAATTTCACAAGAGCATCTGCTAGCTAGATTCCTCCATCTTTGTAAAAATGATGCAAAAGACTCTCCCTCTTTTTGCTTGGTGTTGCACAAAGTAGTGACTGATATGTCTGTCTCTATGTTGTAGGAGAAATGTTGAATAAATGCCTCTGCTAAGTCACCCCATGACTTAATACCAGGTGGGAGTTGGGAGAACCATTCCATAGCTTGATCACCTAGGCTCTATGGGAATAATCTCATCAAATATGTCTCTTCTGCTGCTACCTCAATGCAAGTTGTGAAAAACTATCTTATGTGTGCCTTAGGATCCCCTTTTCCTCTATACTTATCAAACTTAGGTGTCACAAAGTGTGTAGGAAATGGAGGCATTGGAATGCTTTTGTCAAATGGATAGGGACATATGTCTCTCATTGTGTATGTTGGCTTTGGTGTATTTATGTCCTCCATTTTCTTTTGTAAGTCCCTGATTTGTTGCTCCAAATTACTCTTAGGTGGAGATCGACTTCTTGGACCATACCCCATGCTTGAGGCACCAATTGGAGGAGGAGCATGTTGCATATATGGATGATATTGATCATACACATGTTCATATGGAGGAGGTCTATAGTGATGTTGCGTATATGGACCACTTGGTATAGATTCATGTTAAGGAATGAAATATCTATTTTGTCCATGTATACCATACTCTAGAGGCATGTCATGTTCTAATGTGTTGCCCCCAAATTTGACACGGGGTTTCCTTGTGTCCAAATTTTGAGCATGCCTTTGAATATCCAATTGCTTTGGTGGTTGATCCTTAGCATTGGTATGTGATTGAGCATATCTTTCTGCATAAGACTTCCATAATGGTCTGCGAAGGTGAGTATCATATGCTTGACCATGTGTATGTGGGACCTCTAGTTTTTGAAACAAAGATGATGGTGATTCAGGCACAAGATGTGGTCTTCTATTGCCTCCACTATTAGGCCTCCTTTGATCCATGTTGGAGTGAGGTTGTTGTAAAGGTCAATTTTCCATTATTTGAGACATGTCAAAATCATGAGGTATCTTGGCTCCACTTTGTGCCATCATTTGTAAGAAGTATTGTTTATCCCTCCTCATTATTTCCTCAATCAATTGATTGAAATGGGGATCCATAATGGATTCTTCCACATCTGCTGAATGTATGGAGAAGTTGTCCATATTGTCATTATGTGTAGCATTGTTGTTTGTAGTGTCCATGTTCTCAACATTTGGAATGTTTCTATAGGCATCCATGTCAGGGAATGTAGTATGATCGGAATTGAAAAAGATATCATTGTCATACTCATAAGAACTCATGTTTGTGGACTCTTGAGCCTCTTTAGTTTCTCTCCTAGATTTTTGGAGACGGGTTTCAACCATGAACTAGGTATTGATTGAGATGTGTGAGACTAGATGAAAATGGAAAAAGTATGGAAGACCAAGAGTTGGATGGAATGTAAATGAATCTGAGGTGTACTTGCAATGTCCAAAGTGTAAGACCAAGTATGTATGTAGTAGAGTAGGTGTGACTTCCAAAGAGAGGATAGTTTCTCTTGATGAGGTAAGTTGACCTTGACTCTAAGTAAGACCAAATGAGACCCAAAGGTGATAGACCTTGATGAGGGACCACTTAGCAAAATGTTGTTATATGTAATGTGTTGACAAAGTATGATGAGGACAAGCAAGTGACCTTTTGACTCAAGTTTAGACAATTGTGAATGTAATGTGAGATGTGAAGCAATAATGGAGTTTGTGAGACCCAAAGATAGGTTGAATGCTAAATGAAACCCTGGAGAAATGACCTAGGAAGCTCAAGAATTCTGAAACTGACTGTGTTTGTTTGCTAGACTGTAACAGTTTTTCAATTCTGAACACAGACGCGCCTGTATACTTCACAGATGCGGTTTCCTGACACAGATGTGGCTCTGTTTAACACAGACGCGCCTCTGAGATTTTGTGCAAATTGCAATGTTGATTCTGGGAACACAGATGCATTTCTGCCCTTCACAGATGAGGTTATACAACACAAAGGCTATTATGTCAGACACAAACGCACTTCTGCAAAATTTGTGCAAATTTTTCCAATCTGTGAAGTCATTTTGTTGTGACCAAATCTGACTATTTGACTATTTTTCGTGACAAGAGGACACAGTGTTGATGAAGACCCAATGTTTGCAAGTGTCTACACTCAAAAATGACTCCAATAAAAGTGTGTTGTTTTGATGTAAAATGTTTTGCATACACTTGAAGACACAAAAGACACAATGTTTTGTTGTTTGGTCTTGAATGTTTTGAATGTTTTAAAATAAGTCAAGCACAATTCTTATGGCTGGCCAAGACAATAGTTGTTGATCCCACATGGGCTTTTACCCTCGAGGCTATGCTATTCAGAGTGGATACTTAGATGCTTGACCTCACTGGCTCCACCCTCGGCACTCACTTCTTGGGTCAGCCAAGCATCAGTCCCCATGAAAACTCCCCATGGCGAACTTTGTATCTCTACTAAGAACCATATGTGTGTGGGCCGCTACCAGAGGTACGACCTCCTGCCCCAACAACCAGAAGGATTTGGGCTTCTAAAACAAAAAGGTGCTAGTAAGGGCATCTACTCGTGTGGCCATACATGTGATACTTTCAGCTCTGTAAATACAGAAGGCTCCCAGCCGGTAGGGGTTACGTCGTACAACTGATCAAATAAATTTGATCAAACGGGTTTATGGGGAGACATAGTGTCGGTATGAACTAATCAGCACACGTTATCCATAGTTTTCACCATGAATACAGTTGTTTATAGTGGTTCAGAAGAGGTGGGTTTTCCTCACTACCACTTGGGTCGTTCTCTTCTCACTAGTAGTCCTAATGACCACATAGGAAGATAGACTCTCTAAAGCTTAAACAAAAAGAGCCTATTGCTCAAGACACAAAAGACAATGATTCAATTTTAGTGCACCAATTGAAGTGTTTGCTAGTCTATGAAAACAAGGCACACAATAAAAATCCAAAAACCTTTGCCAAGGACCTGCAACAAAGAGTTGTTAGTTGTTTGGATTGTTTCAAATAATCACCCCTTCCTGCATCCACACAAGTTAGGTAAATTTTAGATCCAAAAGACTTTGTGAAAATAGGGGCCTTCAACCAAATGATTTTGCTTTCAAGACAAGCTGCACCAATTTTGTTAGCTAGATTTGAAAATGTTAGCGCAAAATAAACCAGATCTGAAACCCTAAATGCAAAATCCAAAAACTGAATCAATAAACCCAAAATTTGAAGTTGGTAAAACAAAGACGAGATTACCCTCAACACAGACGTGCCTTCATGACACAGACACGGTTCTGTGAGACACAGACGCGACTAAAGAACACAGGCGTGGCTTCTGGACACAGACGCCGCTAAAAATAGCACAGACGCAACTTAATAACACAAATGCGCTTTTCTAAAACCTGCAAATAAAATACTGCCAGTAACACAGACACATTTCCAGATGTCGCAGATGCGCCAAAAAAATAAAAACGCGATCCGAAAGTTCGCAGACGTGGGAATATCAAAATGCTGTCGAAAACGTCAGATCTGCAACTTCAAAATACAAAATCTACAACAAGGATGTTAAATGCAAAAGGGACAAGAGTCCCACCGGGCGTGCCAAAATGTATATGGTGAAAATGGATAAAAATAATAACGATATTGAAAGGCTAAATGAATTCAACCACAAAACCCTAGCCTAACAACAACAAAGATCCACCATAACATATGAAGATTACCTAAGACAATGCAAATCAAATGAAATCACAAAGATTATACCATCACATGTCCAATAGGGTTTGGATCTCCATTCTTCCTATCTCCATTGATCTTGTTTGATATATTTGCTCTCAGATTTTATGTGCATAAGAGCTCAACAAAGAACAGAATGTGGTTGCTAGTAGGATCGTAGTGTAGTCAAGTGCATAAAAGATAATTAGAATGCATAGAATGATTAGGGTCTGATAATGAAGGAAGCATCTCCTTATATAGAAGACACTATATGAAATGGAGGGATAAGATTGAGAGGTGTAAAAGGAGGTCGGCTATGATTAGAGGGTAGGTAAAAGAAATAATAAAATAATGAAAGGGGTAGGTAGTGTAGGAATTAAGAGATGAATGACATGTGTCATGGGTAGAAAAGGTTAATGAATTAATTAAATAAATAAATATTTATTTAATTAATAGAAGAAGTGGGATCAATTAAATAAATAAAATATTTATTTAATTTAGGAAAAGGATAATTTAAATAAATAAATGTATTTATTTAAATGAGAAATAAGGCTAGAAGAGGATAAATGAATGAATTAAATAAATAAAGATTTATTTAATTAATAGAAGAATTAGGCTAAAGTAATTAAATAAATAAAAATATTTATTTAATTAGACACGACAATTTTAGGTGTCTACAGGTAGTATTGTAGAAATAGAGAAACGGTTTCCCCGAAAGGGATCAGAGCAGATTGAAGATATTTTGGACAGTAGGATTGGACATAGTACCCAGAGCAGGTAGTACATCGAGTATCTTGTGAAATGGAAAGGCAGAGCAGTTGAAGATTCATCTTAGATTTATTAGGAAGAGGTGGACTACCTTGGTTTTCCTCTGACCCCAACAAAGTGAGGGAGTCACTTTTTCAACAACCTCGGATGTCTGATGCAAGAGCATCCCCGGTTCATGGCAATCTTGCATCAACCAAAAATATTTCTTTTCTATTTGTTTTTTGTTTAGAAGTTTCGACATTTCTTTCTATATTTTCTTGCATTGGCTCACTAGATGTTGTGGAGATGGATTTTGATTGAGGACATGGTCATCTTCCTTATTCCTAAACTACAGAGCATTTGGATCATTTTCTGGTAAGATATCAATTTTGGATTCCAAGGTAGTTTTGTGGCATCGAAACTGCTTGGACCTATTTGCATTGGCAAATCTACTAGATCCTTCCTATAGCTTGCAGAGCCTATTTCTTTGATTCCAATGTTCCTTGGAGTGTGGCCAACCTTCCCTTTGATCCACACTTTTGGTGCAGAAGCACCTAATTTTGAGTCTAGTTTCTTCATTTTGGTGTGTTTGTTCATAGGTTGGTTTGTAACAATGAATAAGAGTCATCTCTTAGGTCTTAATATGTTTTTGTAGTGCTTTGGTAGGTTTAATGTCCTTAGGATAGTGCATTTGCTTAATTTTGGCTTATAAGCCCTTATAAGCCTAAAATGGCAAAATCTTGCATTTTGATGAAAAATTCCTTGAATAGCCTTGTTTGGCACTGGAACATGTCAATGTAATGGTTTTTAGTCATATTAGATGGTTTGGAGGAGAGAATTAAGCATGTAAGGGAAAAATGTACTTTTTGGCAAAAATTGTCAAAGTTGCTTGACAACTTTTTGCAACGTTGAACAACTTTTTGCATTTTTGAGCAAAAGGTCGGTTAGGGAAAAGATGGAGAGTTATTTAGGACAAAAATGGCATATAAAATCCCTGAGAATAGATGTAACAAGGTTGTTGAATGCCTGGAGTTAATTGGAATACATTTTGTGACCATTTTGAATTTTGACATTGCAACTTTTCAAGAATTAGAGTAGCAATCTGCACTAAATGGACTAATTTCATTACTATACTTTATTTGTTGATTTGTAAATATTCTTGTAGTGCTCAAGAAGCAATTTGTTTATTTTATTTGTAGGTTTGAATTGAGTTTCCAATTTTGTAAGCTCTTGGCCTGAGTAAGGGTTTGAGAGGCCTAGACATGGTTCTAGCTTGAAGTCCTTTGAGTTCTTCTCAATAACCCTTGGGACTCAAGCCATGGAACCTTTGTATAGTGTATGTAGATTTTATTTTCCTTCGGAGGTCTTTTAAAGGCCAATGAGCATCATTTCCTAGGCGAGCTCAGCCATAGCCCGGTTAGGAAATGAATGAGATTGTGCAAGTGTTTGCAGGAATGAGTAGGGTTGGAGTTGCAGAGTGTTTGGGATGAAAAAGTGATGTGTGGAAGAACATATGTGTGAATTTGGAGGTGTGGAAGATCAAGGAAGACACCTAACCCTTGGAAAAAGAGCAAAACGATTCCAAAACCACCTAAAACAAGCATTTCCTGGGTTCCATACATGTACGATCAGATTGGGATTCCAAAATTTAGAAGTTGTAATGTACTTCCAAAAGGGTATCTTGATCAGCAAATATTTTGTGAGGGTCTTTGGAGAAATTGGGAGAAAATCTACAAAAATTGGTTAGCTAGGGCTAATTAGGGCTCTAGGGCCACTAGGCCTAGAAAATAGGAAAAGGAAGGAGCGATGGGGAAAAGAATGAAAACATCCCAAATATGTACTATAACCTCTGCAAGAAGTTGTTGGTAGTTTTAGAGCATAAGGTTGGATTTATCCTAGTGAATCTGAATCATGCTTGAGCAACAAGTGAGCACACTTGGATTGGGAGCACTCCTAGAGAGCTTAGGTGTCTAAATTGATTAGAAGATAATATGAACAATGCATGGAGCCCACTAGGATAACATCTAACTACCCTTAAACAAGGAATTATCTCTCTTTGAGTAGCCTCCCTATCATAGTGGTATCAGAGCTTCCAAGATTTGGGAAGAAGCTAGCATATGACAAACACTAAATGAGTAGGAGAGAATAGTTTAAGGATGGTGACCAATGTAGAGATAGAAAAGAAGGTAGAAGACCAAGAAGAAGAAAATAGGCTCCTCAGAGAAATATTATTACAATTGGAGAGCAAACTAGATACAGTTGAAGATAAAACTAAGAAAGTGACAATCAAGGTCAATGAAGGGAAGGGAAAATAAGTTGTAGAAGAGGATAAGACTCCTGAACCAAACCATATTATACTTGAAGAACCTTTCCTTAAAGTAATTAATGCCTTAGGAGGAAAATCCTTAGAAGGAGTGCCACTTTTTGTAGAAAAAGGGAGCCTAAGGTAGTCCTAGAATGGATAGAGGGGTTGGAGAATCACTTTGAATGTGATGGAATCAGTGAGGCACAAAAGGTGAAGGTGGCCAAGTCTAGATTCAAAGGGGCAACATTGACTTGGTGGAAATTTGTTCAAGAAGAGAGGCAAAAAGAGGGCAAGAACCCCATAGCTACGTGGAAGGGTGTGTTAGCCAAGGTGAAAGAGGCATACATCCCTAAGGATTATAAGATCCAATTGCACAAGAGGAGACAAAATTTGAGGCAAAGAGACTTGGATGTGAGCAGCTATATGGAGGAATTTTAGAAGTTGTATCTAAGATCCAAGGTAGTAGAGGATGAGAACATCAAGGTAGTCAGATACTTAAATGGCTTGAGATGGAATATCCAAGAGGAATTGAGCTTGTTATGCCTCAACACTATGCACAAGTGATATTAGTTATCACCAAGAGTGGAAGAAAAGAGAAAGAAGAAACAAGAACAAAGCAACAGAGGCAGAGGTAGGGGAAGAGATTGCAGAGGTCAGAGAGGTAGTTTTGGTGGAAGAATTTTAGACCAAAGATCCCAAGGGGAATCCAAGTTGGTTGAGAAAGGTGGGGATTCCAATAGCAATAACAACTATAGAGGAAGGGGATCTAGCAACTCTAGTAGAGGAAGGTCTAGTGGATCAGGAAGAGGGTCCTATTTTGCCACCATGAAGTGCTACAACTACCATCGACTTGGACACCCAACCTATAGGTTCCCTAAGAAGTCTTCTTTATCCCAAGGAGGTGAGAGGAGAGTAAATTATGCTCAAGAGGATGCAACAAATATGAAAGCATCAGAAGTAAGCTTGGATTCAGAGGTTGGAGAGAACCTCATGATAAGGAGAGTTTTGATCAAAGAACCAGTTAAGGAGGAACCTAGCCAAAGGAGATCCTTGTTCAAAATAAAATGTACAATCATGGGAAAGGTATGTAGAGTGGTAGTGGTTTCAGGATCCACAAACAACATAGTGTTAGAGGAAGCGGCGAGTAAGCTCAATTTGCCAAGAATCCCACATAGTGATCCCTATAAAGTTACATGGCTCAACAAGGGGCAACATGTTCTTGTAAATGAACAAACTTAGGTTGAGTTCACCATTGGAGGTTACAAAGACAAAATATTATGTAATATCTTACCCATGGATGCTTGCCACCTACCCCTAGGTAGGCCATGGTAGTTCCACAGAAATGCAATACATCATGGAGAGAAGAATGCTTATACCTTCTAAAAAGATGGAACCACCTACAAAATCTAGTCCATAGGAGACCAAGTAGAGGGCAGATCCAAGGGTCCTAATGTGTTGTTGGTTAGTGAGAAAGAGCTCATCAATGTACTCAAGGAGGGAGAAGGAGTGGGTTTTGCCATTTTTATAAAGCCAAAAGAGGACAACAAGGAGAAGAAGGTGATAATTCCTAAAGAAGTGCAACAAGTTCTAAATTAGTTTAAGGACATCATTAGTGATGGAACACCAACTACATTGCCTTCTCAATGTGCCATAAGTCATCAAATTGACTTTATACCCAGAGCTTCTTTACCCAATAAGGGAACTTATAAAATGACATTAGATCAAAACAAAGAGATATCCAAACAAATACAAGAACTCCTAGATAATGGTCTAATCAGGAAGAGAATCAACCCATGTGCAGTACCCACTATTTTGGCCCCAAAGAAGGGATGTACTTGGAGACTTTGCACTGACTCTAGAGCCATAAACTAGATTACCATCAGATATAGGTTTCCCATCCCAAGAATTAAAGACTTGATGGATTGTTTGGGAGGTGCTGAATACAACACTAAGATAGATCTTAAGAGTGGTTACCACCAAATCAGAATAAAGGAGGGTGATGAATGGAAGACAACCTTCAAGACTACAAGAGGACTCTATGAATGACTTGTTATGCCATTTGGACTCACAAATGCCCCTAGCACATTCATGTGACTCAAGAATGAAGTACTCAAGGACTACATTGGTAAATTTGTTGTTGTTTACCTAGATGACATCTTAATTTTAGCAAGTTTAAAGATGAGAATCTTAATCATATAAAAATTGTCTTGAGTAAACTATGTGATGAACAACTAACCATAAATTTGGAGAAATGTGAGTTTATGAAATAGGAATTAGTGTATCTTGGGTTTGTAGTCTCAAGAGGTGATTTGAAGATGGATACCTTTAAGGTGGAAACCATAATTAGTTGGTCTACACCTAGGATAGCAAGTGAAGTGAGAAGTTTCCATGGCTTGGCTCAGTTTTATAGAAAGTTCATCAAAGGGTTCAGTGAAATATGTGCACCCATGCTTGAGACAATCAAGGGAGGTGTGAGAACCAAGTTTGTATAGACAAAGGAAGCACAAAGAGGATTTGATCTCCTAAAGACAAGGGTGGCTACTCAATCAATACTTATCCTACCAAGCTTTTGTTAGGATTCCCAAAGATACTGAGAGGGGGGGTGAATCAGTATCTAACCGGTAATAATATTTTCTTAACTTATAACATGAAAAGCATATTAAAACTATGTACTAGTAAACCAGAAATAATGCAAAAAATAAGAATAACAACCACAACATGAAAAACACACCATAACACAATGTTTTAATGAGGAAACCTAGTGTGGGAAAAACCTTGGTGGGATTTGTGACCCACAATATTCACTTACTGGCCAATAAGAGAATATTACTGCTACAATAGGGGCCTGCACATGCAGGAAGGCCAAGTGCCTAGAACTCACTACTCAATTACAAAGGAAGTCACACTGACTTACAAAAATGGATTATACTAATCCAATGTCTTTGTACTGCCTCAGATTAGCATCTGTTATGCTAGATTCAGTACCGGTTTAAGCTCTGCTACATACATAAACCCTTATCCAATAATTCACAGAATAGGTCTGCTACCTTTTATTCATATTTCACATCCTACCTCTTCTTACTACATTTAATGATCTACAATGATCTCATACATATATGAGTCATATTACAATCAACTATGTCGGCCACGGTGCTGATATTCTTTCTTTTTGGTGTTGGTGTTCTGTGTGCTAGTGTAGAGTCTGTCAATGTTCGTGTTGGTGTCTGTCTGCCAATATCACATGATTGTAAGGTTGCCATCAATGAAAATACCTTCAATCATCTACAATTTCTCATTGGAGTGTGCACTTTCCAACAATCTCTCCCTTTGGCATTGATGGCAACACTCATGAGAAAAATTCAAGAATGTATCCAAAAATTGATGTCCAAAAATCTTGCCAAAAACTATACTAGAAATTGTACCAAATGCGTGCTCCCCCTAAGCGGATAATCTCTACTTCCTTTTGACCATTTTTCTCATCACACTACTCTCCCTTTGACATCAATGACAAAGGTTGTCATTCACTGTCAGTGGAGTCCTACCTTGATTCTTGTAACCGGTGGGTTACAAGCTGAAAAATATCTGTCAAAATCAAGTTTAAACCATTAGTAAATGTTTTTCTATCTTTTATTGCTTCTTGAGTTCTCTGCACTGTATCGATGAGTATGTGCATTTTCTCTTCTAGTGTCTTCAGTCCGGGAACTAGACCCTTAGATATGTCTTTTCTCAAAGAAATGAGGTAATCTAGTTTTGGACCAAGTCTACATTTCAAGTCCTTTGCTTTATCCTTTATCCTTTCTTTGTCCTTTTCTAACTTCTTGATTTTCTCTTCTAGCTCAGCAATCTTCTTCTCTATCTCCAAAAATGAATCCGATGTTCCTATCAAATTGTCAGCCATATTTTTAATTTTATCTTGTGCTTTGCTGATTTCCTTGTCTAGATCTTCTGTTAAAATTTTTTTTTACAAGAATCTCTATATAATTTCTTGAAGTCAAAAATTATCTAACCAAGTTCCAGTAATAGGGTATCCATTTTCTCCTTATTCTTCTTCATAATTTCCTCAAAGAATTTCTCTTTTTCCTTAATCATTCTTTCCTTAAATGTATCCTCATTTATTTGATCACCAATCAATATGTTGTCGGTGATGAACTTAGACAATGTGTCTAGTTGACCTAAAGAATCCTTGTTATCCACAATGCACTTTGGTGCTAACAATTTAAGAATAGGGATGGTGTCATCAATAGCCTTATAGGCTTTTGCAATACATTCTTTGATCTTCTTTATTGAATCTAATAAAACCTTTGTTACATTTGTAGGTCTTAATTCTGCCAGAGAAGTACCAGATGTTTGTCCAACTGTATTCACAATAGCCATGCTACTGGTTGTAGTAATCACCTTACTTGATTTGACCTCCGGTAGGTGAGTCTGTGTTTGCATTTCTAAAAACAAAGGTTTAGGATTTTCAGTTTTGGCTGGTGGCACTATTTCTGTCTCAGCCTCTTTCGGTTTCTCCATCTGTGTCTCAGAAGGTTTCTCTAAGCTTTCAATTGTCGGTTTCTCAGATGTAGTTTCAATTTGTACCTCTGTACTTTCCTTTGCAAGTTCTTCTGATGGTTTTTTAGTTGTATCTACCAATTTCTCAGTGGTATCCTCTACCTATTGCTCTGTCTGTGCAGGTTTTTCTATGCTTATCTAAACTTCTGCAGTCGGTGACTCAGTAGTCACATCTGTCCTCTTGTCCTCAGTAGTTTCTCTATCAACCACAACATTTACTTCTTGAGTATCAATATTTACAGTGTACGAAACTTTAGACTCAAGATTAGTATCCTTTAGTGGAGTCTCCATACTCTCTGTGGCTGGTTGACTATTAGTAGTATCTACCGGTGGAGTATCTAAAGGAGGCAGGGGTACATTATCAGTTATTTTAAGGCTTGGAGGACCACCTACCTTACCTTTCCCCATATACTTTAATAGTCTTTGGTCTGAGTAATTCTTCCTATTTTTCTTTTTCCACAAATAATATATCCCATGCATCAATTGTTTCCTTAGAGACTTCATTTACTCTACCTGCCATTAGTGCTACATGCCAGTGAGTAGTGGAGAATACTATCCAATTTGCTTCACTGATTAGTTTATCTATTTCATAAGTTGAGCTGACTAGATGTACTGCAAGTAATTTTTAAATCTTGATTTTCTTGTCCAGCTCAATGATGGCTAACCTTCTAGCTTCTAATCTCCTATATAGATCATTTGGTATTTCATCAACAACTTCCATCAAAAATTTCTTATAAATATCTAAGTGTAAAATTACACTATTCTCTATGCTCTCCTTGTCATCTGCTAATAGTGTTTTGTATATTTTGTTGATGTTCTTCAGTTTTCTATCTTCAGTTATTTCACTCAAGAGTTTATCTAGTGGAGAAATATTCTATTTTGCCTTCTTTTTCTTTGGAGTCATTTTCTTTATTGGAGGCCTTACTACCTATTTTTTTTGTTTGGTTCTCTTTGGTGTAGATGAGGGTACCAATGAGGGTTTTCTTTTCCTTTCTACTCTTTTAAATACCGCTAGTATATCACTCTTAGAGGAGGTTCCAATCGGTGAAAGATGAGCTTCTAGTTGAAGTCCTTCCGACTCACTTTCCTTTATACTAGTTTTCTTCAAAACATCTTCTTTAATTGCTTTATCCTGTCGGGTTCCTTTCCTTACTGTTGCTTCAAATTTCTTAACCCTTTTCCTAGACTAAATTCCACTTTCTATTGTTTCAACATTTCCAAAAACTTTCTTAGTAGGTTCCTTGTGTGCTTCAAGAAGGGCTTTTGCATAAGTTTCAATAATATTGTCATCTGTCTCATAGCCCATTTAAGTTACCTAGATAGTTCTAGGGACAAATGCCTCCATCTAGATTTCATCTTTCTTGATTACAAAACATACTTCTTTCTGATACTTGTCCACAATAGCTTGTGACAGTCTTACTCTAGTTTTCATTTGAGCCTTTAATGCTTGAAAGTATTCATTTAAGTTTTTCTCCTGGTTTTCTCCCATGTTGTTCAATAGATCCAATAGTTGCTTTCCTACCGGAATGTCAAAACCAAAACTTCTTGCACCAATACTGGGTACTTGTTTAGTTATGTACAACATCAGACAAACAAGTAAATTTCCAAATTTGAATGTTCCTTTCTTATCTCCTTTAATCTTCCCCAGATTGTCTATCAATTCATCTTCGATCCATTCACATACATCTATTCTAGCATTGTTGTTGACCATGTCATATGCACTCTTTATACATAGGCTAGAAACCAAGTTCAACCTATTTGCATGTGTAGCTTTATAACCTAACATCATATTGATAAATCTGACATTTATGTCCTTTAAATCATTTACCCTTAGAGACCTTTTGTCGAATGTTGCAATGGTTAAATCTATTGATGTTTCATTTGAGACTCTCTTTGTTTTGTCAGGTCTGCTACGGGTGGAAGGTAACCCTGTTATTGTTGTAATGAATTTATTTGTGATTTTATTAATTGAATTTAACCAGAATAATTCACCATGAACCCTACTTAGCACACTCCTTATAATATCCTTTGGAAAATCTGGGACACTAAGGATTTCAGTAAAACCTAGGGTTTCTACTATCTTATGTTCTGGCTTGATATTTCTAGATTCATCACAAATCATGGTCCTCTACATATTTTTTATCTCATCATCACCTAATTCCTCTATATTACTAGTGTAGGAGCACCCTTCAAAGGGATCTCACCATTTTATTTTGTTGTGTTCTTTCTTCTTTAAGAAGCCATTGTAAATGTAATAAGAGCCATGAGCTCATTGGTCTTATTTAGGTCCTAGTTTAGGTCCTAGGTGCATAAGTATAGGTTGTGTTTTCTTATGGAGTAGAGGGTATGTGTGCCTTTTATTTTTTTGGGTAATTCTTAGTATGGTGGTGTCCATAGGATAGCCCAATGTGGGCCTAGGAGTCAAGAAAAGCAACATTGAGAAAGTTGCTCAAAAATTGCAAAAGTTGCATGACAACTTTTCAAAGTTGTCAAGCAACTTTTCCACCTAAAGGTTCAAAAACCTTAGTTTAGCATGGAGAATGCTAACTTTGGCACATAGACCAAGGAGAGGGTAATATATGTAGTTGCAAACCCTAAGATGATGGGTGGAATGTTAGTTTTTGTATGGGCCAAGGAAAGTAACTTGACAGTGACTATAATATTGTTGCCAGTCGGCACTAATGGAGCAATGAAGGATTGATAATGGATTGATCTTTAAACAAAACTATGTTGAGAGTCTTATATGGTGTATATACCTTCATTTTGAGCATTTAGATTAGGTTTTGTTTTGTAGGTGTTGTGTGTTTGTAAATACTTTGTAAACTTTCTCCTTACTATCCAGTTTTTGACTGGTTTGTGTCAATGGGTTGACAACTCCTTTCTCCATTGTGGAATCACCACGAAACCATGGGGAGTAGGAGTACAAACCCTATAAATTACTTCAAAGCAAGCAGGGCCCTTGAAGATGCAGGGAAGCCATCCAAAGACCCACTCCTAGGCAAGACTAGATAGTGCTCGGCTAGGAAGGGTTAAAGTTGCAGAGGTCTGTAAGAGGAAGGAAGGTTAGAGGAGGATGCACCCTTTGGAAGAGTTGTAGAGGGGTGTGTGGAGCCCTATTGGTGAGAAGGAGGATCTTCCACCAATCCAGACAAGGTGGTAAAACCATCAAACCAACACTATGACCCTAGCAGGCCTAAAAACCCTCTTTAAAACCCTTAAAAACCCCAAAATTCTCCTAGGGCAGTGTACGGACACTTGGAGGCCCAAAAATAGAAAAATATTTGAGCCCTTGCCAAATGATTAGTAGTTATTGTAGATAGGAATTTGTGGAAATCATCAAAGCAATATGGGAATTTGGCCTAGCTCAATCACAAAAACTAAAATGCAGTCATAACAATCCTAAAAACATTCAATGAAAACATGAAAACAAGACATTCAACATGAAATCCAAGCAAACCAAATGTAGATGTCTCCTTAATGTGGCTCCATTGTCCTTCTTTCTCCTTCAAATAGCTTTTGTTTTGTGGATCTCACCTACAAGTGCATACGCATGAGATGAAAGCAAGATTGACAAGATAGCATGATAGCATAAGGGTACTAGAAGCGTGATTGATTTGACCAGGGACTTTGATTGAAGGAATTCATCCAATTTATAGACAAATTGGAGAAAAGATCAGATTAGCATGAAAGTGGTTCTAATGGAAATTCAAATCAGGAATAGCAAAATTATGACAAGTGTATGACAAATTGCTATGCAAGGATTTATGACAATTTATGACAATTTATGACAAATTGCTATGCAAGAATTTATGACAAGATTTTGAAATAGAAATAGACATTAGAAACAATTAGAAAATTAGGTTAGAAATGATGACTTGGAATCTAGGAAATTGATGAAAAATTAGGTAAATTAATTAAAAATTTCTCATTCATTAATTAATTTACAAAAATAGGAGGAATTAATTAGCCAATTAAATAAACATTTAATTGTGACAAGAAGACTTAGGATAAATAAATAAATCATTTATCCCAAAGAGAAAAATGGAGAGAAAATGACAAACAAGGTTAAATGAATAAATCATGAAACCCTAGAAGATAAATTAGAAATGCAAGGATAACAATTAGGTCTTGATGTAAGATTGATTTGATGTCGATTCGATCATGATTTTGAATTGATAAATGATTTGATTGATAAACAATTGAGATTGGTTGACAAATTGACCAATATTGATAAAGAGACCAAATTGATATGCACCAATTGACATGATTGAAGAGGACAAGGATCGATGACAAAATGATCGCAAAATTGATGAGATTGACAAGATCGACCAAAATCATTATTAAAGATTGCTATTGACAAGATGTAATTTGAAAGCGAGAAAAATGAAGAATGCAGAAGAAGGACTCGATGCTCGCAAATGATAAAGACCAAGTGCGCGACATAGAAGAAATGTTAATGTGATGCAAAAATACCTAAAATAAGGCAATGCGCCACTGTTAAAGTATGACTCTGCAAGCGTTGATCATTTTTAGATGTCTACATTTTGCCCCTCTTTGAGACAATTTGATTTTAAGCATTGTTTCAAAGAACAATAATGAAAATGTCGTAGACAATGATAATGACATATGCATGCCCCCTCGAGGAATTGGCTGGAAACATCTAGAAAAGAGGCCTATTGATCGATAAGAATGATACAAAATGATAGGAGCAAACGGATGAAAGATTGGAGGACTAGACTGAATTGACTGCCCAAAATTGATGGAATAAATGTTAGTAAGAAGAAATTAGACAGAGGACAGTTAGAGATGAAGAAAAACTTGCTTTAACCAATGCACAGAAGTAGGTGAGAACATTTATTTAATGTAGCAAAGTGGATGCAGAGCATCATGGTATTGAAGGCCAGAGCTGAAATGCAACCCCTTTTGCAAAAGATAGACACATTGCACACAAGGAATGAGTGAAGCATCCTAGGGTGCATACATCGAGGGTCGAGGTATGTGCGGTGTTCACAAAGTGAACGTACTTATCACAGACACCCAATGATATAGTTGCCCCAGTTTGTGACAAACATTCCACAAACAACAAACACAACAAAAAAAGGAAAGGGACCATGAACCATCCCGGTCACTCTAAATCACTCAGTGACATCCTTGAGCAACATAGGAACATGATCGAAGCCAAAGATAAATCAGTAAAAAGATAAGACACACAAATTAAACCAAGTCAAACAAATAGTCTGATCGTCATTGTCAAAAGTGGAAAACAAGAATGATCATGTTGTCTGGTTTCAGGGAATGCGGTACCTCGTCTAAGATAGGACACAGTCTGGTTTCGAGTATACCCCACCCTGTATAAGACCCATGATAATAGTGACAAGGACAAATGATATGGATGTTGATTGATGGACATGGCAATTTTGATTAGTTTGAATGCCTCATTTGATTGAAAAGGTCATCTATTAATGCATGATTTCATTAAAGCACAATGTTGTGATTAATTATTGTTGGATGCATGCTCAGTGATCTGTCTATGCACAAAGGGGATATTTTGTTTTGTTTGTTCGAGTTTTTACAAAAAAAAAATTTGTTCATTTTTTCAGGACTTTATTTGATTTTTTTTTTGATTATTTCAGGACATTATTTGATTTTTTTAGGATTATTTCAGGACATTATTTGAATTTTTATGATTTTTTCAATTTTTATGATTTTGCCCCCAGTGTCTAGCAAGGCAAGGAATATGACAGGTGAATAAATAGGATTTCTGAAATGATGGTGGATAGAGGGAAGACAAAGGCCTTTTATTATGGAGACAATGGGACAAGAGACTGGATATGACAATGCAAAGCAATGACATGGCATGAGGGACATGTCAAGAGGTTTTTGAAACCATGTTTAAATTTTGCATCCTTATGTCAGATCAAGATCAAGGGACAGAAAGAGTGTATGGATAGTGATAAGATATGGATAGGATAAGGAAGACCAAGAATGGATAAAGGACATGGACTGAAGGTCGGGATAGGATACGGGATAGTGGCAGAAAGTTGCAATAAGATAGGGAATATGGATGAAAGGTTATAATAAGCAAATGGATAAATGACCAAAAGCTATGATAGACTAAAAGCTGCAAACAAGATACATGATGCTCATGATGATCCTCAACCTTGTCAAGATCAAAGGTGGAAAGAGGAAATGGACATGAGGGACAATAGGATAATGGAGGATAATGACAGGGGTTCGATAGGATAATGGAACAATCAAGGACAAAAGGATGTGATAGGATAAAACCTATCCCCAAGTACGGTATGCAAGAAGTTCATAGATTACACATGACACCTGTTTGCCAAGTTTTCATCACGGTACTTGCCCAAGGCGTCTGTTTGCCAAGTTTTCACCAATAGACGAATTATTTTTCTTTATTTTTTTCCTTTTTTTATTTTTTCTCACTTTTTTTTTTGTTTTTTTTTGTATTTTGACTTTTTCAATAGAAGATAGACACATGACAAGGGATGGAAGAAGGACTCAAGCAACTTTTTGTTTGGATAGTAGCCTTAAAAAAAAATGGACCATGACCTATAAAGTATGCTCAAAGACGTTGGTAGGATAAGGACATGGAAAATGAGATGAAACTAAGGCAAGGATTTATGCAAAGGATTGGACCAAAGGGATCGAAGGATGGAAAATATGCATTGGATAATGGATAGGGTATTGGAAGAACTAGACTTTAGTGGATGGAAATGAAGGCAAGATCAACATTGGCACACACCTTGAGGGGTGATGGACTGATGGAGGAAGAGTGGGTTTTGGATATGGAGATTTTGATGAAGGAATAGCTATGAATTTTGGGACATAAGGGCCCAAAACGAATGAAGAAGGTGGTGGAGAAATAGACTTGGAAGGTTTGGATGGAGGAATAGAAACTTTGGATGCCAAGTTGGATGTTTCTTTAGGCTTTTGTGCTTCAAGAAGCTGCTTAGGGATCCACATGGTTTTTTATTTTTCATGCTTTTGTGGTTCCTTGGAGTGCATTGCTTGCACAAGGGATTTAGGAACCCATATATATTTTGACTTTGTTTTATTTTGCTCAGTGGGCCTTAGTGGCCTTTTGGATATTTCTTTGTGTTGACATGTTGATTATATTGGACATGTTGATCCTTGAATACATGTGGATTTCTAGACTTCTGACTTTTATGCTTGGCATCCAAATTACTTGGAGGGGGAAAGGAATGCATGGATGAATATGAATGAAATGGACTTCTTTTGGATTGATGAAATTTACTCAAGGATGTGTGCCTTTTCTGACCTTGCATAAAGGATGAAGGGATATAAGGACCTAATATGGATGGAAGGGATGATGGGGAAGGTGTATGTTTTGATTTTGATGGAGGGATACCAACGTCTTGAGAGTGAGTTGTGCAGACATGACCCTTAAGATTTTCTTTCATATTGAGAAGTTCTTTCTCATGAAGGTCTACTCCTTTACCTTTATGAATATCTTGACTTGTAGGATACTCTTTTCTTTGGGAAGAAGACATGAGTCCATTATGAGGTGGATATGATATGAGAGAAATAATGAGATCTTGAAGTGGATCGGATTGGACCACAGTGGAAGAACCCATTGTTAATGTTAGGGGTTCATGAACATCTTGCACTAACATGTTAGAATCATGAGGGAGATTAGGATAATGAGGGGGGCTAGGATTGTGTAGTGGACATGGTTCAATGATAGGCTCTTCAAGAGATGGAATGGGAGAAATAATGGGATCATCAAAAGAAATGCGATCTTGGAGTGGATATGCGGGATTAGGACAAGGAGATGGAGGAACAAAAGGATCTTGTGGAGGATTTAAAGGAATAATTTGATCTTGATAAGGAGGAAGATCATTGGAATCCTCTTTAAAGGTGCTTTGCTCTTGACTTTCAATGGGATCATCATAAAGGATGGAAAGGATATCTTGATCTTTCTTAGGAAGTGAAATGCCAATGGGATTTGAAAAGACATTTTTTTCATGAAATGGAAGGGGATCGTTTGGGATTGGATGGACTGGGATATTTTGATCTTGCTCGGGGAATGGAGTGTCAATAGGACTTTGGATAGGATGGACAAGAATAGGAGAATCATCATGAGTGTCTCGGGAAATGAGATCTTGGTCAATAATTGGATGGGATGATAAGGTTTTAGGATCTTGATCTTGATTTTCTTTAGGACTCATTTCTTCGTGCTCTAAATTATCCTCTTGACATGAGGTTGGACTTTGGATATGCATGGGGGATTCTGACAAGGAATCAATGTTTTGGCATGAAGGAAATGCACCTTGAACATTTGTGATGGATTCTGGCAAGGAATCAATGCTTGAACATGAGGAAGAGGGACTTCGAATGGGGTCCTCTAAAACAGGTAATGACAATAAAGTGCATGGTGGCATTGGGTCTTGTATTTCTGAAACATGACAAGGATGTGCATCATGAACTGGATTATCTTGGCAATCAATTATGGATAGCCCTTGGATAATTGCATCCTTGGGTGTATTGTTTGATGAGGACAATATAGAAGGTTCTTGTGAAACTTCTAGAGGTGTAGGGATAGATGCCACTGGAGAGTCAATTTGTTTGTGGGGGGATGAGGCATTGCTAGACATAATTGTATTATCTTTATCTTCCTCAAAGAACTCACTTGGTAGTTTTCTTAAGATCATTGCAATAAAGCCACCTTTCTTTCAAGGTTTTGGCATAGTTGTATCTGGAATTTGAACTTGTTTGGCAAGGAGTTGGTTCTGGTCTGATGTCATGTTTTGATATTGGACTTGGTTCAATTGTTCCAACATGTTTGAAACTTGGCTTGGTGTGTGCTGCAACCTTTGTTTTTGAATGTTTGGTTGTGGTTGTTGACATTGATATGTTGATTGAACTTGTTGATATTCCACCATTGGTTGAACCATTTGTTGACATGGTATAGTTGGTGGGACATATTGTTGAAATTGGACCATTGGTTGTGTCTATTGGAAATGTTGAATAATTGGTTGTGATGGTTGAAAATGCAATTGATAGTAAACACCTTCTTGTTCTTGTTGTGGAGGCACATAATGTTGAAATTGATGTTGTCTCTTTTCTTGAAATTGTTTCATCATCTCTATTTGGGAGAGGAGAGCTGGTATGTCTGATCGTTCGATAAGAGATCTTACATCAATTGGCTCAATTTTTGGATTTCAACCTGGAAATTTTTGAAACATTTTGGACATTTGTGATCTATTCTTCTCAATGTTTTTCACTCTTTGTTCCAAAATCTCATTTTCTTGAGCTAGTTTCTCCTCTAGTTTTTGTATTTGGAGACTTGTTCCATCATAAAAAGTTTTATCGATATTGCCTTGTTGTTGGGTTGGATATAATTTTAATTGCCTTGGATTAAAATTCAATTGCATTGTCGGTTGATACGTCAAACTTTGTTGCATCATTGGTGCTTGGAACCTTCTTTCAATAGACATGTCACTATGCAAATGGAATTTTTTTGGAATTTTCAAGGATAATATATGATATGCAAAATAGATGAAAATGCAATCTATGACAAGAATGCAACCTATGTTTTTGTTGTTTTATTCAAGATTTTGACAAACTCATGAATGCAATTCTAAAAATGAGACCCTTAGGAAATTGAAATGATGTCTAGACCTCAAAGGACAAAAGGACCAAGTGACAAAACGTCAAAATGACAATGTCTCCCCTATATGCTTGGATACTAAGCTAGGTTTGACCAAAATGACAGTGATGACAAAAAGATAAAAGTTTGATAAGGTCTAGACTTCCTAACAATAACTTAGGGTTTATCAAAGATTTGGATTACTCAAGGATGACAAAACCTAGTTTGGACACCATATGAAAAGGGACAATTACTATGCAAATGACCCTAATATGATATGATAATGACTTATGCTTAATGAAGGGACCTAGGGTATGCACATGCAAATGTATGACAATGTCAACCTAAGGCAAAACCTAAGGTTGAATTATGAAATGGTATTGCTATAATGCAAGAGGACACATGCAAGCGGATGACCCTTATTGATATGCAAAGGAGTATGACCTAGGTGAAACCTAACCTTGGTAGTTGACAATGAACTTGCAAAATGCAAACCTAGGATGAACCTAAATCTAAGTGACATGAATGTTGAGACAAGATTTTGAAAATGTTGAAATGTGGCGACTGATCAGCAAAGTACTGTACACTCAGCACGTATCCTCGTCAGGGTCCAGGGCCAGGTCGGGCCCTAGGTAGGGGTTCGGCGGCAGCAGCCCCCGAGAAAGTGGGGGTTCGGGTGCGGCAGCTCTCGAGAAAATTTTTTTTGCCATTTTTTGTTGATGAAAACCGACATTGTAATAAAACCCTAAAAATGGTCGACTTTGTTTGTTGCCCTAAAAACGCATGTTATAAGCGGCTGGGATGCTTAAGGCATTGTAAGGTTGATGTACTATTTTTGCTAGATAATAAGAAAGATTGGACGGCTGTGTATGGTTGACGTAACCCATTCTGGGTGAACCATGTTAAATCTCTGTGTTATCTGTGTCCTGTTTTATTTCTTTATCTTTTGTATTTAAATCTGCATATAATTGTTAGTTCATATTTGCTTCGGATCTTCTTGAAACCCTAACAATTGGTATCAGAGCGAGGTTTTCTGTAAATTGGCAAGACTTTCAGATTTGAGTGGGAGCAATGGAGGATTCCAAATTCAAGGTCGAAAAGTTTAATGGCCAGAATTATCAGTTATGGAAAATGCAGATGGAGGATTACCTGTATCAAAAGGATTTGTGGCGGCCATTGGAAGGAAAGGCAAAGAAACCGACCACAATATCAGATGAAGAGTGGGACATTTTAGATAGAAAGGCACTGGGATCCATTCGATTGTGCCTTGCGGCGTCTGTAGCATTCAATATAACAGAAGCAAAAATGTCTGTAGATTTGATGGCAACATTGGCTAAGCTGTATGAGAAACCCTCGGCTTCGAATAAGGTATTTCTTATGAAGCATTTGTTTAATTTGAAAATGAGTGAGGGAGGATCTGTAGCGGAGCACTTAAATGAATTTAATACAATTACCAGTCAATTGTCTTTGGTAAAAATTACCTTTGCAGAAGAGGTTAGGGCTCTCTTGATTTTATGTTCTTTGCCAAAAAGCTGGAATAGCTTGGTTATGGCTGTAAGTAACTCTGTCTCTGGTAAAAATACTTTGGTATTTGATGATATTGTTGATGTTATCTTAAGCAAGGAAATGTGAAGGAAAAGCACAGGTGAGACTCCAACATCATCAGGTAGTGTTTTGAATGTGGAGAACAGAGGAAGATCAAAGGAAAGAGGAAAAGGCCCTGGGAATGAGAAGTCACGAGGGAAGTCAAAGAAAGGACGCTCTCAATATAGAGGAAATAAAGATTGCTGGTACTGCGGAAAGCCTGGTCATCTAAAGAAAGATTGTTGGTCTCAGAAAAACAAAGAAGGAGACAAAAATGAAAATGATAGTAAGGAAGCTAATATTGCAAGTAATACTTTACAAGATGCTTTAATCTTATGTTTGGATAATGTTAATGATTCCTGGGTAATAGATTCTGGGGCTTCATTTCATGCTACACCCCATAGAAAATATTTTCTAGATTATGTTCAAGGTGATTTTGGATAGGTATATTTGGGTAATGATGAGCCCTGTCAAATTGTTGGAAAAGGAAAGATAAAGATCAAGTTGCAGAATGGTAATGACTGGTTTCTGCAGGAGGTAAGACATGTTCCTAATTTAAGAAGAAATTTAATTTCTGTAGGGCAACTAGGTAGTGAAGGTTGTATAGTTACCTTCTCAGACAGTATGTGGAAGGTCACTAAAGGATCATTAGTAGTAGCTAAAGGTGTGAAGGTAGGCACATTATATCTATGTACTGGTAACACTTACTCTACCTTAGCTGCTACAGATAAAGTTACTGCAGGGACAACAACAATAAATGTTGCAAGAACAGATTCGATAATGTGGCACCATAGGCTTGGGCACATGAGTGAGAAAGGGATGAAAATCCTTCACTCCAAAAATCTATTGCTAGGACTAAAGAAGATTGATTTAGAGTTTTATGAAAACTGTGTTTATGGTAAACAGAAAAGAGTCAAATTTCTCAAGGTTGGGAAAGAGAAGAAGAGTGAGAAGTTAGAGCTTGTACATTTAGATGTATGGGGACCGGCTCAGGTATCATCTCTTGGTGGCTCTTGTTATTATGTTATTTTTATTGATGACTCAACCAGAAAAACATGGGTATATTTCCTAAAACAAAAATTAGATGTTTTTGAAACTTTTAAGAAATGGAAAGCTCTGGTTGAGAATGAGACAGGAAAAAAGTTGAAGTGTCTCAGATCGAATAATGGAGGTGAGTATTGCAGAAAAGCATTTGAAGATTACTGTTCCTTAAATGGGATTCAAAAGAAGAAGACAGTTCCAGGAACTCCACAGGAAAATGGTGTGTCAGAGAGAATGAATAGGACCATCATGGAACGTGCGAGGAGCATGAGATTGCATGCTGGATTGCCCTTACATTTTTGGGCAGATGCTATACATACTGCTGTCTATTTGATAAATAGAGGACCTTCAACCCCTTTGGATGGTGGTATTCCAGAGGAGGCATGGACTGGTAAAAAGGTAAATTATTCTTTTCTAAAAACTTTTGGTTGCGAAGCTTTTGTCCATGCTGATAAAGAAAACAGAACCAAGCTTGATGCTAAATCTCAGAAATGTACCTTCATTGGATATGGGATAGATGAATATGGCTATCGGTTCTGGGATTTTGAAAATAAGAAAATAATTAGAAGTAGAGATGTTATATTCAATGAGAAGGTTATGTATAAAGAACAGATGCAGGAAAAGAAGCATGAACAGGACAAACAAGAATATGTGGTGTTGGATGAGATTCTTGAAAATGAAATGCCATAGGCACCTGATGCTCAGCAACAACAGATTGTCCCACAAACTCTTGCAAGTGTTAGACGTTCTACGAGGACAAGTAGACCCCCTAAAAGATTTTCTCCTTCTTTGTATTCTATTTTATTAACGGATTCTGGTGAACCAGAAGAATATGAAGAAGCAATGCAGGTGGATGCCAAACAACAGTGGCAACTAGGCATGAAAGAGGAGATGGACTCCTTGATGAAAAATAAGACTTGGGACTTAGTCCCTTTACCTACAGAAAAAAGAGCCTTGCCTAAAAAATGGGTTTATCGGCTGAAGGAGAGGAAGGAGGTCAGAAAAGATATAAGGCCAGACTTGTGGTAAAAGGTTTTGCATAGAAAAAGGGTATAGATTATGATGAAATATTTTCTCCAGTTGTAAAAATGACTTCAATTAGAACTGTACTTAGTCTTGTGGCTGTAGATGATTTACATCTTGAACAATTAGATGTCAAAACAACTTTTCTCCATGGAGATTTGGAGGAGGAAATTTACATGTTGCAACCACAGGGATATGAGGTCAAAGGTAAGGAGAACTTGGTGTGCAAGTTGAAGAAAAGTCTGTATGGCCTAAAGCAAGCACCCTGACAATGGTATTTAAAATTTGATAGTTTCATGGCTGAACACGGTTATCATAGATGTCATTCTGATCATTGTGTATATTTTAAGAGATTTGATAATGGCAGTTATATTATCCTATTGCTTTATGTTGATGACATGCTTGTTGCTGGGTCTAACATGCAACATATAAATGATCTTAAACAGAAATTAGCCAGGTCATTTTCTATGAAGGATTTGGGTGCAGCTAAGCAAATTCTCGATATGAGGATTACATGGGACAGGAAAAATAGAACCTTGAATTTGTCCCAAAGTGAGTATATAAAGAAGGTGTTGAAAAGATTTAACATGTAGGATGCAAAAGCAGTTAGTACAACTTTGGCTAGTCATTTCAAATTGACTAAGGAGATGTGCCCAAAGGCACAGGAAGAGGTTAATAAAATGTCTAACATCCCGTATTCATCAGCTGTTGGCAGTCTGATGTATGCAATGGTATGCACAAGGCCAGATATTGCACATGCAGTGGGAGTTGTGAGCAGGTTTATGAGTAATCCGGGTATGGAACATTGGAATGTTATGAAATGGATTCGTCGGTATTTGAAAGGAACTACTACGAAGGCATTATGTTTCAAAGGATCTAATGCTGCTCTAAATGGATTTGTTGACTCTGATCTGGCAGGTGATATTGATTCATGGAGGAGTACTACAGGGTATGTTTTTACTATAGGGGGAACTGCAGTCAGTTGGATTTCTAGGCTGTAAAAGGTTGTTGCACTTTCAACCACTGAAGCTGAGTATGTTGCTGCTACAGAAGCCAGCAAAGAGATGATTTGGTTGCAATATTTTCTGAAGGAATTGGGTCAGACACAAGAGGATAGCCCATTGTATACTGATAGCCAGAGTGCCATTCATCTTGTGAAGAACTCTGCTTTTCATTCAAGGACAAAGCACATTCAGCTCAGGTACCACTTCATCCGGACTATTTTGGAGGAGGGTCAGTTACGGCTTGAGAAGATTCACACAAGTGAGAATCCTGTCGATATGTTCACAAAGGCAGTTCCATAGGAGAAGCTGATTTCTTCATCAATTTCTGTTGGTCTTCTTGATTGATAATTGTGGAATTTATACCAGTCAAGTCCTAGTGTTTTATCCAGCGGATGTTGCATGTACAGTGGTGTCGTGTAGTATCAGTCTCCAAGTGGGAGATTGTTGAAATGTGGTGACTGATCAGCAAAGTACTATACCGACATTGTAATAAAACCCTAAAAAAGGCCGACTTTGTTTGTTGCCCTAAAAATGCATGTTATAAGTGGCTGGGATGCTTAAGGCATTGTAAGGTTGATGTACTATTTCTGCTAGATAATAAGAAAGATTGGATGACTGTGTATGGTGGACGTAACCCATTCTGGGTGAACCACGTTAAATCTCTATGTTATCTGTGTCCTATTTTATTTCTTTATCTTTTGTATTTAAATCTGCATATAATTGTTAGTTCATATTTGCTTCAGATCTGCTTGAAACCCTAACAGAAAAATGTTTGATAACCATGTTTGAAGGTGTTTTGAACTTTGTTGAATGAAATACTCTTGTGTTTAACCTCGTTTTGAATCAATTTGTCTTGTTTTTGAAATGAGACACAACTCAACTTTTGACAAACAAAGAAGACAAGATATTTCAACTTAGACTCAAGACAATCATGCTCATTCACACATTTCTTATGGTAGGCAAGGACAGTAGGTACTTGAGAGGTAGACTCATTATGAGATTCAAGGAGAATACATAGATGCTTGACCCCACAGGCTCCCCTCCACAACACTCACTTCTTAGGGCAGCCAAGCATTAGTCCCCATGGAAATCTCCCCATGGCAAACTTAGTATCTCTTCCAAGTATCTGAACTTGTCCTTCTCAAACAACTAGAAGGATTTTTAGCCTCTAAATACAAGGTGTTTAGTAAGGATTTATGTTAAGCATTACTCCTTGGTGTCAGGCAAGCATGATTGAGACATTAAGCCCACCAAGATACCAAACAAATGTAGTCGTGCAAGCATGATTTAGACCATGAGGTCCAACTTAGATGTTGATATGAGAAAGAGTCCAAGGGTCATCACTTCCCAAGTAACTACAATTCCCACATAACCCTTCCTTCAAAGCTTTCGCCCATTAGGTATTTATTTATAGTGAGTTAGAATGCCAAGGTATTCTAGCTGTACTCACTTTAGGTCGTTCCCTTCTCACGATTGTCACTTGCTTGCAAAAGAAAGCAAATGGTCGGGAAGGCAGGCCCTCTAAAGGTAACAAACAATCTGAGCCAAGAGAATGGTATCGAAGATCTGGATTTCTGATCACCCTAAGAAGGATGAGAGCATACTCTCCTACTCTAATGTCAAACTCGAAAATCAAAGAAAACACACATTCATTCCATCCTACTTAGCAATTATACTAGGTGCCTAATTATGAATTACAAACACAAAGTTTAGTTGGAGTACAAGGCAACCTGCAAAATCACCAAGTCAGAAGTTTGATTTGTTTGATCTTTGACTAGTGAACCTGCATAAAATTTGTCTAGATCTTCTGTTAAAATATTTTTTTTACAAGAATCTCTATACAGTTTCTTGAAGTCAAAAATTATCTATCCAAATTCCAATAATAGGGTATCCATTTTCTCCTTATTCTTCTTCACAATTTCCTCAAATAATTTCTCTTTTTCGTTAATCATTCTTTCCTTAAATGTATCCTCATTTATTTGATCAACAATCAATATGTTGTCGGTGTTGGAATAATGATATATTTGTCATTAGTGAATAACACTTAGTGAAAACACTTATTCGATTTTGAATGCTTACCGAGCTCATCACTCAGTCCACAGCCTATACCGAGCATTCGGTAAAGCTTACCGATTAAACAGTTCATACCGAGCAGTAAGACTATTACCGAGCATATGAGACAAACAACAGTAACCGAGAAGTCAGTTCTAACCGAGTTACCAGTGGTTACCGAGTGACACTATATCTACCGAGTCACCACAGCTACCGAGTTCCAAGCTACACTTCGGGACTAGTATGGACCGAGCTTCTACTCTTACCGAGAGCATGACGATGCCGAGTACTGTAGTGGACGCCGTGTATCAGAAGATCACCGAGCCAGCTTGAGGAACCGAGTATCTACCGACTCAGTAATATTTTGTTCACCTATGTAAGGCCGACTTAAGAATGAGTTTATGTTATTAATTTGTATAAGGCCGACTTTATGAAATGTAAATGTAATTATGGACGGTATATATATGTGATGTATTATACCATCTGTAATCCGGAATGTGAAAAATATGTAAGATGTATGAATATGCAAAATTAGAAAGAGCAGAGCAGAAACTGCATTAAGGCAGCAGACCAGAACATTTTCGCAGAGTCAGTAAAGGAGCAGAATCGACATATCTATCTCAGAAGGAGATCAATACTCAAAGGATCTTATCAGCAATAAAGTTGTAAGTCAAGATCTACTGTTTCATCCTAACAGTTGAATCAGTTTGTAAATCCTTTTACCGGGTAGACTTAACAGTCTTTTGTAAATCTCTTAACCGAGTGCATACTTCATTGTATGTTTGTAAATCCTCTAACAAGGTGGACCTAGCAGTCCAAATTTGCTTCTAACAGGGCAGATCATCAGAAGTGATCATTGTAAGCCTTAACCGGCCAACTTTTACTGCAGTACCAAAGTTTTGTGGGTACCATCCCCACCCCAGTTTTACTTTCTATTTGGAAGGTTTCTGGGTCACCAAATCTTTGTGTTAAGTGTTATGAATGATTATACTTTCATGCATATAGTAGATTAAATGAATGAATGGTTTAATATATACAAGTGCAGAAATGAATTAAAATTTTTAAGTGTTACTGATTCACCCCTCCCCTCTCAGTAACTTGGTTAGTCCTGAATATTTTCAACAATTGGTATCAGAGCATTGTGGTTCTCAGAGTAAAAGTTTGACAGCTTGAGAAAAGGTCAAGACAATGGAGATATTCAGACTTGAAAAAGCTATTGAGAATGAAAAGCTAGATCTGGAAATGGCCATTGCTCAACTCAAAGAAGCAAGAGAACATCTTTCCCAATCCCTAAAAAGAAGAAAGGAACTAGCAAAAGAAATAAATGATCATGAGTATGTTGAAACAAAAATTGAAGATCTCTTTCCTACAAGTAGTTCAAATGAAGTAGATGAAGCAAACAATGCAATCAAAGAACTCCTAGAAAAGAATGGATTACTACAAAAAGAAGTAAGGATGCTAAGAAGAGAATAGGAAATTCAGTCTGCAAGATTTTGTGAAATCCTGGAACAAAGGAATAAAATGCAAAATGAAATAGAAGGAAGAAGCAATGAAATTGTACAGCATGAAGATCTCACCGAGCAACAAGTGATTTCTTCAGTCACCGAGATCACAACTTCTCCTGCAGCATGTATAGTAAGTTTTGCAACCTCTCCAGTTTGACACATTCTTTTGCACCTATCAGCACTCCTGCATGTACATCAATTTTGGAAACAGTCGGTACATCCATGAGTCTTCCTATTCCAGTTATAACAGCTAGTCCAACCTTATCAACCATTGTAACTACATCAAAAGATAAGGTAGTAAGCACAGAAGTAATACAAAAGACACCTTTAAAACTTCTGCTTACCGACAAGGCTATAGAGGAAGATATAGATCTGGATAAAGAGATTGTCATACCACAAATAGACCTCAATACTGCATCAATTGATGAAATGAGATTGATCAGCCAAATGTTAGAACAGAAAGCAAAACAAAAACAATTAAGAAGTGAGAGAGACAGGGAATTCAACATCATAAATGGTGCAAAGACCATTCTTACAGATGCCTTAGGCATAAAAGTTGATCCCTCTCAACACATTTTGCTACAACTCGAAGAGGCTGTGAATAGATTCAATGAGGACTCATCAGGAGAAGAGAAACTGATAGAACGAACCGCGAAGAAATTTGATAACAAGGTGCTTGAGCACATTGCTCAACAGATAGCAATAAAACAAGTTGAATTGACCACTAGTTTGGCCAAGTTAGAAAATTCTTTTAATAATGTAACTTCATTCTTTGCAAAGTTATGTGATGTCACCGAGTTCACAAAAGGAATCAGAGATCAACTGAAGAAAGTTGATGATGATCTGAAAGCAAGTGCACAACAGTTGCAGCTTGACCCCAGCTCAAGCTCAACTCACCATTCAAAAATCAGAGTCCTATCAGATAAGCAATCAGAATTGCTTAGGGAAGATGCAAGGATCCGGTCTACATTGTTAGATATTCAGAATATGATCCTCCCTAACATGGATACAATGCAGAAACACATTACACATTCCAAAACATTGATCCATGATAACAGTTTTTCAGTTGCAGAGCATGTAATTGAACTATCAGCCAAAGTTCAAGTTGCATTGTCTATTTGCACAATTTTGCAAGGAAATTGGGATAATACCTTGGCTCATATCAAACAGGTACACTCAGAGTTTATCTCACGCTTTAATATCTCTATTTGAGTTATCTATTCTTTGGCATTATTGTCAAAAAGGGGGAGAATATGGAACATATTATTAGAGACAAGGGGAGAATGTAAATAACAATTGGTATAGAGATAAGTATAGAATCATGTGTATATTCTATGGGGGAGTTATGTAAAGTGAGATATACAGGTATATACAACAATCTACAATTGGTATCAATTTTGAAGAATCAAGTCAGCATGACAGATTCATTTTTGTCTCATAAGTGTTTTTGTCACTAATGCCAAAGGGGGAGATTGTTGGAATAATGATATATTTGTCATTAGTGAATAACACTTAGTGAAAACACTTATTTGATTTTGAATGCTTACCGAGCTCATCACTCAGTACACAGCCTATACCGAGCATTCGGTAAAGCTTACCGATTAAACAGTTCATACCGAGCAGTAAGACTATTACTGAGCATATGAGACAAACAACAGTAACCGAGAAGTCAGTTCTTACTGAGTTACCAGTGGTTACCGAGTCACCACAGCTACCGAGTTCCAAGCTACACTTCGGGACTAGTATGGACCGAGCTTCTACTCTTACCGACAGCATGACGATGCCGAGTACTGTAGTGGAAACCGTGTATCAGAAGATCACTGAGCCAGCTTGAGGAGCCGAGTATCTACCGACTCAGTAATATTTTGTTCACCTATGTAAGGCCGACTTAAGAATGAGTTTATGTTATTAATTTGTATAAGGCTGACTTTATGAAATGTAAATGTAATTATGGACGGTATATATATGTGATGTATTATACCATCTGTAATCCGGAATGTGAAAAATATGTAAGATGTATGAATATGCGAAATTAGAAAGAGCAGAGCAGAAACTGCATTAAGGCAGCAGACCAGAACATTTTCGCAGAGTCAGTAAAGGAGCAGAATCGACATATCTATCTCAGAAGGAGATCAATACTCAAAGGATCTTATCAGCAATAAAGTTGTAAGTCAAGATCTACTGTTTCATCCTAACAGTTGAATCAGTTTGTAAATCCTTTTACCGGGTAGACTTAACAGTCTTTTGTAAATCTCTTAACCGAGTGCATACTTCATTGTATGTTTGTAAATCCTCTAACAAGGTGGACCTAGCAGTCCAAATTTGCTTCTAACAGGGCAGATCATTAGAAGTGATCATTGTAAGCCTTAACCGACCAACTTTTACTGCAGTACCAAAGTTTTGTGGGTACCATCCCCACCCCAGTTTTACTTTCTATTTGGAAGGTTTCTGGGTCACCAAATCTTTGTGTTAAGTGTTATGAATGATTATACTTTCATGCATATAGTAGATTAAATGAATGAATGGTTTAATATATACAAGTGCAGAAATGAATTAAAAGTTTTAAGTGTTACTGATTCACCCCTCCCCTCTCAGTAACTTGGTTAGTCCTGAATATTTTCAACAATCGGTGATGAACTTAGACAATGTGTCTAGTTGACCTAAAGAATCCTTGTTATCCACAATGCACTTTGGTGCTAACAATTTAAGAATAGGGATGGTGTCATCAATAGCCTTATAGGCTTTTGCATTACATTCTTTGATCTTCTTTATTGAATCCAATAAAACCTCTGTTACATTTGTAGGTCTTAATTCTGCCAGAGAAGTATCAGATGTTTGTCCAACTATCTTCACAATAGCCATGCTACCGGTTGTAGTAATCACCTTACTTGATTTGACCTCTGGTAGGTGAGTCTATGTTTGCATTTCTAAAAACAAAGGTTTAGGCTTTTCAGTTTTGGCTGGTGGCACTATTTCTGTCTCAGCCTCTTTCGGTTTCTCCATTTGTGTCTCAGAAGGTTTCTCTGAGCTTTCAATTGTTGATTTCTCAGATGTAGTTTTAGTTTGTACCTCTGTACTTTCTTTTGCCAGTTCTTCTGATGGTTTTTCAATTGTATCTACCGGTTTCTTAGTGGTATACTATACCTATTGCTCTGTCTCTGTAGGTTTTTCTATGCTTATCTCAACTTCTACAGCCGGTGACTCAGTAGTCACATCTGTCCTCTTGTCCTCAGTAGTTTCTCTATCAACCACAACATTTACTTCTTGAGTATCAATATTTACAGTGTATGAAACTTCAGACTCAAGATTAGTATCCTCTAGTGGAGTCTCCATACTCTTTGTAGCTGGTTGACTGTCAGTAGTATCTACTGGTGCAGTATTTGAAGGAGGCGAGGGTACATTATCAGTTATTTTAAGGCTTGGAGGACCACCTACCTTACCTTTCCCCATATACTTTAATAGTCTTGGTCTGAGTAATTCTTCCTATTTTTCTTTTTCCACAAAGAATATATCCCATGCATCAGTTGTTTCCTCAGAGACTTCATTTACTCTACCTGCCATTAGTGCTACATGCTAGTGAGTAGTGGAGAATACTATCCAGTTTGCTTCACTGATTAGTTTATCTATTTCATCAGTTGAGTTGACTAGATGTACTGCAAGTAATTTTTCAATCTTGATTTTCTTGTCCAGCTCAATGATGGCTAACCTTCTAGCTTCTAATCTCCTATATAGATCATTTGGTATTTCATCAACAACTTCCATCAAAAATTTCTTATAAATATCTAAGTGTAAAATTACACTATTCTCTATGCTCTCCTTGTCATCTGCTGATAGTGTTTTGTATATTTTGCTGATGTTCTTCAGTTTTCTATCTTCAGTTATTTCACTCAAGAGTTTATCCAGTGGAGAAATATTCTATTTTGCCTTGTTTTTCTTTGGAGTCATTTTCTTTACTAGAGGCCTTACTACCTGTTGTTTTTGTTGGGTTCTCTTTGGTGTAGATGACGGTACTAATGAGGGTTTTCTTTTCCTTTCTACCCTTTTAAATACCACTAGTATATCACTCTTAGAGGAGGTTCCAATCGGTGAAAGATGGGCTTCCGGTTGAAGTCCTTCCAACTCACTTTCCTTTATACCAATTTTCTTGAAAACATCTTCTTTAATTGCTTTAGCCTGTCGAGTTCCTTTCCTTACTATTGCTTCAAATTTCTTAACCCTTTTCCTAGACTAAATTCCACTTTCTATTGTTTCAACATTTCCAAAAACTTTCTCAATAGGTTCCTTGTGTGCTTCAAGGAGTGCTTTTGCATAAGTTTCAATAATATTGTCATCTATCTCATAGCCCATTTAAGTTACCCAGATAGTTCTAGGGACAACTACCTCCATCTAGATTTCATCTTTCTTGATCACAAAACATACTTCTTTCTGATACTTGTCCACAATAGCTTGTTATAGTCTTACTCTAGCTTTCATTTGAGCCTTTAATGCTTGAAAGTATTCATTTAAGTTTTTCTCTTGGATTTCTCCCATGTTGTTCAATAGATCCAATAGTTGCTTTCCTATCGGAATGACAAAAACAAAATTTCTTGCACCAATACTGGGTACTTGTTCAGTTATGTACAACATCAGACAAACAAGTAAATTTCCAAATTTGAATGTTCCTTTCTTATCTCCTTTAATCTTCCCCATATTGTCTATCAATTCATCTTCGATCCATTCACATACATCTATTCTAGCATTGTTGTTGACCATGTCATATGCACTTTTTATACATGGGCTAGAAACTGAGTTCAACCTATTTGCATGTGTAGCTTTATAACCTAACATAATATTGATAAATCTAACATTTATGTCCTTTACATCATTTACCCTTAGAGACCTTTTGTCAAATGTTGCACCAGTTAAATCCATTACTGTTTCATTTGAGACTTTCTTTGTGATTTTATTAATTGAATTTAACCAGAAGAACTCACCATGAACCCTACTTATGACAATCCTTATAATATCCTTGGGAAAATGTGGGACACTAAGGATTTCAGTAAAACCTAGGGTTTCTACTATCTTATGTTCTGGCTTGATATTTCCAGATTCATCACAAATCACGGTCCTCTACATATTTTTTATCTCATCATCACCTAATTCCTCTATATGACTAGTGTAGGAGCACCCTTCCAAGGGATCCCACCATTTGATTTTGTTGTGTTATTTCTTCTTTAAGAAGCCATTGTAAATGTAATAAGAGCCATGAGCTCATTGGTCTTATTTAGGTCCTACTTTAGGTCCTAGGTGCATAAGTCTAGGTTGAGTTTTCTTATGGAGTAGAGGGTATGTGTGAATTTTATGTTTTTGGGTCCTTCTTAGCATGGTGGTGTCCATAGGATAGCCCAATGTGGGCCTAGGAGTCAAGAAAAGCAACATTGAGAAAGTTGCTCAAAAATTGCAAAAGTTGCATGACAACTTTTCAAAGTTGTCAAGAAACTTTTCCACCTAAAGGTTCAAAAACCTTAGTTTAGCATGGAGAACCCTAACTTTGGCACACAGACCAAGGAAAGGGTACTATATGTAGTTGCAAACCCTAAGATGATGCGTGGAATATTAGTTTTTGTATGGCCCAAGGAAAGTAACTTGATGGTGACTATAATATTGTTGCCAGTCGACACTAATGGAGCAATGAAGGATTGATAATGGATTGATCTTTAAACAAAACTATGTTGAGAGTCTTATATGGTGTATATACCTTCATTTTGAGCATTTAGATTAGGTTTTGTTTTGTAGGTGTTGTGTGTTTGTAAATACTTTGTAAACTTTCTCCTTACTATCCAGTTTTGGACTGGTTTGTGTCAATGGGTTGACAACTCCTTTCTCCATTGTGGAATCACCACGAAACCATGGGGAATAGGAGTACAAACCCTATAAATTACTTCAAAGCAAGCAGGGCCCTTGAAGATGCAAGGAAGCCATCCAAAGACCCACTCCTAGGCGAGACTAGATAGTGCCCGGCTAGGAAGGGTTAAAGTTGCAGAGGTCTGTAAGAGCAAGGAAGGTCAGAGGAGGATGCACCCTTTGGAAGAGTTGTAGAGGGGTGTGTGGAGCCCTATTGGTGAGAAGGAGGAGCTTCCACCAATCCAGACAAGGTGGTAAAACCATCAAACCAACACTATGACCCTAGCAGGCCTAAAAACCCTCTTTAAAACCCTTAAAAACCCCAAAATTCTCCTAGGGCAGTGTACGGACACTTGGAGGCCCAAAAATAGAAAAATATTTGAGCCCTTGCCAAATGATTAGTAGTTATTGTAGATAGGAATTTGTGGAAATCATCAAAGCAATATGGGAATTTGGCCTAGCTCAATCACAAAAACTAAAATGCAGTCATAACAATCCTAAAAACATTCAATGAAAACATGAAAACAAGACATTCAACATGAAATCCAAGCAAACCAAATGCAGATGTCTCCTTCATGTGGCTCCATTGTCCTTCTTTCTCCTTCAAATAGCTTTTCTTTTGTGGATCTCACCTACAAGTGCATACGCATGAGATTAAAGCAAGATTGACAAGATAGCATGACATCATAAGGGTACTAGAAGCGTGATTGATTCGACCAAGGGACTTTGATTGAAGAAATTCATCCAATTTATAGACAAATTGGAGAAAAGATCAGATTAGCATGAAAGTGATTCGAATGGAAATTCAAATTCGGAATAGAAAAATTATGACAAGTGTATGACAAATTACTATGCAAGGATTTATGACAATTTATGACAAATTGCTATGCAAGGATTTATGACAACAATTTGAAATAGAAATAGACATTAGAAACAATTAGAAAATTAGGTTAGAAATGATGACTTGGAATTTAGGAAATTGATGAAAAATTAGGTAAATTAATTAATAATTTCTCATTCATTAATTAATTTACAAAAAGAAGAGGAATTAATTAGCCAATTAAATAAATATTTAATTGTGACAAGAAGACTTAGGATAAATAAATAAATCATTTATCCCAAAGAGAAAAATGGAGAGAAAATGACAAACAAGGTTAAATGAATAAATCATGAAACCCTAGAAGATAAATTAGAAATGTAAGGATAACAATTAGGTCTTGATGTAAGATTGATTTGATGTCGATTCGATCATGATTTTGAATTGATAAATGATTTGATTGATAAACAATTGAGATTGGTTGACAAATTGACCAATATTGATAAAGAGACCAAATTGATATGCGCCAATTGACATGATTGAAGAGGACAAGGATCGATGACAAATTGATTGCAAAATTGATGAGATTGACAAGATCGACCAAAATCATGATTAAAGATTGCTATCGACAAGACCTAATTCGAAAGCGAGAAAAATGAGGAATGCAGAAGAAGGACTTGATGCTTGCAAATGATAAAGACCAAGTTGGTGACATAGAAGAAATGTTAATGCGATGCAAAAATACCTAAAATAAGGCAATTCGCCAATGTTAAATTATGACTCCACAAGCGTTGACCATTTTTTGATGTCTATAGTTATTTTGGTAAGTTTCACAAGCATATGCATCATCTACAAGAGGGAGCACTAAAAGTCTGGATTGGAGGCCTAATTGGGCACATTCCTTGTAGCCCTATTTTGTAGGAAAAAGGCAAAATAGTGAAATCGGTAAGGGGTTGGAATGTTAAAACCTCTTGGGGGCATATGAATGGATGGAAAACCATGTCTAAGATGTATCCTATCCTTACTAGGACCTAAGAAGGTGTGGGACAAGCCAAACCCTTATTAGCCTAAGTAAGGGTTCTTGAATCTCACGAGTAGATGAGACCTTAGGAGAAGTAATTCAAGTTGTTGGTGGGTGGATTGGGCAAGGTTAGGGGATTCCACAAGTAGGGGAAGTCCTAGAGTCCCTAGGGTGTGGTTAAAACACCTAGTGTTCCAATGAAAGGAGCTAAGAGCATAGACTAGGCTAGTCTATCCCATACCCATTCCCATTAGATTTGTATCAGAGCAAGTTAAAGATTTGGTGGACCATGCATGTCTCTATATTCTGGTGAATCAGTAGGGGAGAACAAAATGGTCACTAATGCAGAGCTGGATAGGGAGGTAGAAGAGCAAAATAAGAAGAACAAACTCCTTGAAGAAGCTATGAGTGAGATAAGGGACAAGCTGCAAGAACTGGTGGATCAGAGGACACCAAGGATAAAGGAAAGAAAACTATTGATATAGATGACATTATGCCTAAACCAAACCCCTTGATCAATGAAGAACCTTTTGTAAAGGCCATTAAGGCTTTGAATACCAAAGATTTTGAAGGATTGCCACATTTCAGTGGAAGGATGGACATTGACACTATCATGGAATGGATTGAGGGTATGGAGAACCATTTTGAGTGTGAGGGAGTGACAGAAGCCCAAAAGGTTAAGGTTGCCAAATAAAGACTAAGGGGAGTAGCCTTGACATGGTGGAAGTACCTGCAAGAAGAGAGGGCTAGAATGGGGAAGCTACCTATTGCAAATTGGAAGGCCATGGTGAGTAAGATCAAGGAGAACTACTTACCAAAGGATTATGAAGTTCAAATTCATAAGAAGAGACAAGGATTGAAGAAAAAAGACCTTGATGTGACCTCCTACACTGAAGAGTTTCAAAATCTTTGTCTTAGATCCAAATTTTAAAAGAAGAGGAATCTATCAAGGTGGCTAGGTATCTAAGTGGCCTAAAGTGGAACATTCAAGAGGAAATAAGCCTATGGACTCCCACCACTATCCAAAAATGTCATCAGCTTGCTACCAAGGTGAAAGAGAGGAACAAAAGGAAAGGAGACTAATAACAAGGGTAGAGACAGAGGTAGAGATCAAATGAATCACTGAGGTGGTTACCAAAGCAAGGCAAATGAGCAAAGGATCCAAGGAAAATCCAAGTTGACTGAACATAGCAGTGAAACCAATCTCAGAGGAGGCCATTCTAGAGGAAGAGGTGCAAGTAGGGGTAGAGGTACTGATAGGGGTAACTCCTACTTTGCAACCATGAAATGTTACAACTGTAGTCAATTGGGACACCCGACCTATAGATGTCCTGACAAGCCTACATCATCAAGCAGTGGAAAGAGGGTTGCTTATGCTCATGAAGACACATCAAGTAGCAAGACACCTGAGGTGGACCATATTGAATTAGAGATTGGAGAAAATCTAATGTTCAATAGGGTCTTGATAAGATAGCCAGTTAAGAATGAACCTAACAATAGGAGAGCATTGTTTAGGGTGAGATGCAAGATCCTTGGAAAGGTTTGCAAGGTGATAGTTGATTCAAGGTCAACTCATAACATAATATCAGATGAGGTAGCCAAGAAGTTGAAACTCACAAGGATACCTCACACTAACCCTTACAAGGTGACATGGTTGAATCAAGAGCAGAGTGTGTTGGTCAATGAATAGACTTGGGTAGAGTTCTCTATTGGAGGATACAAGGATATGATCCTTTGTGATGTGTTACCCATGGATGCCTATCACCTATTGCTAGGTAGACCTTGGCAATTTGATAGGAAGGTGATCTATGATGGAGAGGAGAACTCCATTTCCTTCAAGAAGGATAGAAAAACTTTTAAGATTCAGTCTTTGATAGAGAATGATGAGGGAACCTCAAGAACACCTAGTGTCTTATTGACTACTGGTAAAGAGTTCTTACACTTGCTACATGAGGAGGAGATGGTGAGGCGTGCCATCTTTGTCAAGCCAAAGGAGGAGGAAGACAAGTTGTAGGCAGAGGTACCCAAGGAGGTGAAGCAAATGTTGCAAGAGCATAAGGACATAGTGAGTGATTGAGCACCTACAACACTCCCACCAAGAAGGTCTGTAAGCCATCAAATATACTTTGTTCCCAATGCATCCCTACCTAATAAAGCTGCACATAAGCTCACACCTGACCAAAAAAAGGAGGTGGCAAGGTAAGTGCAAGAGTTGTTGGAACAAGGATTGATCAAGAAGAGCATCAACCCATGTGCAGTCCTGGTAGTGCTAGCATCAAAGAAGGGTGGCAAGTGGAGACTTTGCACTGATTCAAGGGCAATCAATAGGATCACCATAAGGTACAAATTTCCTATTCCTAGAATAGAGGATCTGATGGACTGTTTAGGAGGTGCTATGTATTTTACCAAATTGGACCTTAAAAGTGGTTATCATCAAATTAGAAATAAGGAGGGTGATGAGTGGAAGACTGCTTTTAAGACCACAAAAGGATTGTATGAGTGTCTTGTGATGCCATTTGGACTCACCAATGCCCCAAGCACCTTCATGAGGTTGATGAATAAGGTGTTAAAGGACTTCACAAGAAGGTTTGTGGTGGTGTACTTAGATGACATACTCATCTATAGCAGAACCAAAGAGGAGCACCTTGAACACTTGAGGTTAGTCCTAGAGAGGTTGCATGAAGAGAAGTTGGCAATCAAATTAGAGAAGTGTGTCTTTTTGAAGCAAGAGTTGGTCTACTTGGGATTTGTGGTGTCTAAGGGAACCTTGAAGATGGATCCAAGAAAAGTGCAGGCAATCTTGAATTGGCCTGCCCCTAGAACTGGGACTGAAGTTAGGAGTTTCCATGGTTTAGCTCAATTCTATAGGAAGTTTGTGAGGAACTTCAGTGGCATATTGTGTAGGGAAAAAAAAATGCGAGACTAGGCTAACATGTCCTAATCCTACCTTTTGACACACATTGTGGAATACGAAAGAGCCTAGAGGTATCACATAATTGGCTACTTCTTTTTATGGAAGAGAGAGCCATGGGCTACCTATTAGGATTTCTATTCCTTTGTTGTAATTGAAAGATAAAATGATACAAGTTCAATTCCTAATCCCAAAGTGCAAGTATGAACTAATAACAAGATTGCAGAATTAAGATTAAACAATGGAAAGTTGTAAACACAAGGACAAGACAAGAATGTAAATGCATACCCAAAGTTAAAATCTGAGTGAAAATGTTTAGGACGGGGGCGTAGGCACCACTGTCCTGATACTGCCCCTGAAACTGCTCCTGAAACTGCTGTTCTGCAACTTGAAAAGCTGTCTGAAACTTGCTGTCTGACAGAAGGACAAGGGCGCCCAGCACCCCTGTCCTGGCAGGACCAGGGTGCCCCATGCCCCTGTCCTGGTCTTTTGCTCTAAAATTTGGTGTGTTGTTCTGTCTCGGTCTGCTTCCGTTGGATCTGCAACTTGCGGCGTTGTCCAAATCCCGAAGCCTGCACTTATATCTGAAAAGGTATGGTGGGCGGCTATATAGGGTTTTGCCTTAGTCAAACCCCTGCTTTGGTGGTTTCCACCTCCATGAGTAGCCAAGTTGTATTGTAAAAGTAGTGTGTGCAGACCTTGCGTGTGTGCAAGATCCTAAAATGCAAGTAAGCAAACTAGAGCAACCTAGAAAGTAAACCCTAATTGCTTGTACATGATAATGTAAGTGCTCCAAATCAAGATGCAAAGTGATCTAAAGCATGAATAAAAATTATATGATGAAGCTTATGCAAAGACATGAAAACAACATGAAATCATACCCAACCCCAAGGGAGGGGTACAAGTCAATCTTCAGTTGGTGATCCCTTATTGTTCTTCAATGCCTTCAAAGCCCTAAATGGATGAATGAAATTGATGAATGCTTGATGGATGGATGTTGAATGTTGTTGAAGTCTTCAAAGATCTACTCTTTCGCTGCATAGAAGGTCCCCTGAAAACCCAAAAATTGGATCCTTTCAAATGAAGAAAGAGAGCTCTTATATATGAAACCCTAGGTCTTAATTCCAACTTTTGGCCGACCTAGAGATTGAATCTCCTGCCAATTTCTTGGGGTTAAGCTTTATTTTATGATTGGATCGCGCTCCTAAAATTTCGAGAAAAATGTCCGGGACCATGTGCACTCTGGGCGCCATGGTCCTGACAACTTTTCACCAAATTTTCAAGGCCATCGGATATGATGATTTTAGAGAGAATCCTAAAGTTACAGGTGATTTCGAGATGTTTTGACCCTCGAAATCAAGCCCCCAAGTTCAAAATAGGACCTAATTAGGGTTTTTGATTAAATGATGTATTAGAGGAATGAAAGGGGCACACTTTAATGAAAAGGGCCCAACTTTATGATATGGGAGATGATAAAATAGAACCTTAGACCTAATTAATTTAATTAATTAAGTGATAAAGGGGAAATGCAATGCAAAATGCAAAATGCGCCAAGGCGGGTGCTAAACTAGGTGTGAAATTGTACCACCCTGGCAAGTGCGTACAATTTACGACGCTACATTTAGCCCCCACTTTAGCGGTCATATGAACACTACGTGCATATGCAAGCTAAAGTACAGAAAAGTAAACATTATTTGAAAAAGGATATATCCATAAGTCTGTCGAACGAAGGCCCCAGCGGTATCTGTAGTACATAGTTAGGAACTGCACCCTACAAAACACATGTGTTAGATCACAAAATCACCTAATGCTTACTAAGGAAGGTGATGAAAATTCGAGGGTAGCTATATGCCCCCCCCTATTTCGGCTTGCTAATTTTAGTGAGTTGAAACAGGGTATCATGTTTACCACTTCGAATTGTTAAAGAATATTGATGACAAATGCTCACAAGAAGATTTGATATGAGATCAGAAACTAATGGAGAATCATTTGGTAAGAAAGAGGACTAAATCTCAATTCCAACACAACAAAGAGTGTGAGGATTTGAGAGTTCTCTAACACAAGATGAAGGATGTAAATGGAAACAAAATGCAAAAGAGAAGAAAAGAAAGGAAAAAGCAGCATGAACACACACATTGGTGATCCATGAGAAGAATAGTGAGAGAGAAAACATGGACTTCTCACCCCTAGATCTTGTCTAGGTGATCCATGGGACAAAGGACATGGAAAAATAGCCCCTATAGTCTGTCTAGGTGATCCATGTAAGGGAGGAGAGTGATAAAGTCTAGCCTTATGCCACTAGTTCCACTCAACCTCATGCATGTGTGTGTAAGGGAGGTTAGAAGCACCTCATAGGAGTCTATGCCCAAGTATGCTACAACCTGTATATGTATAGTACAAAAGCGTGACATCTCGCTCTAAGATTCTGTGCTTTGGTTTTGAGAATGACCCATTGCTCAGAAAGTGTAATGTTTATGTCATAAGCAAAGTAGAACAAGGATACCTACCTTCATCATAAAAGAAGATACCCCAAAAATGCAACAATGTCATAGATCCAAGCAAGGAGTTTTTACTCTTTAAGCAAGGATAAGATAGTTGAAAAGGGATATCTTGTAGTATGTGTAAAGGAGATCCTTAGAGGAGAAGATATCTTTGTACAAAAGACACCTATCCCTGAGAGGAATTGTCTAAGACAAATATAACATCTTCTAGAATAAGACAAAGAAGAGAATAAGAATGAAATACTTCCTTCTTTTGCGAGGTGAAAGTGATTCTTAATGAAGGATGACGCTCTTTTTAACCCAATTGGGAGAGTGAATTCATTATGGATGTATTTTACCAAGTGCAAAAGAGGTTGTAGTCAAGGACTTACACCTCTTGTAAGAGAGAATCCTTGAACAAACAACAACAAATGCATACAAGGAATAACATCAAGTAATAAAGTTCACACCATCCACGAAAATAGGAAAAAGTGGATCCTTAGATAAAAATAAGAAAAGATCATTGCCTCCCAAGGATAAGGTCAATGAGAAGGACTTACACAATCTTCCAGGGAGAGATTTAGACATAAGCAAATTGTACTACATACTCACATGAGTTCATGAAAGCAAGACATTAGTGTATGTAAAATTCTCCTCACAAGAAGTGGGTAGGATAAGAAAGAGAATACACATCTTCTCCCATATCTAGGAAAAGAGAATTCTAAAGAAAAGATGATCAATATTTCCACACTATTACCCCAAAGGGAAATTTTAACCATAAAAGGAAGAGATGTATGAAATCACTCTTGTCCCCATAGGAACAAGAGATAACATAGAAAAAATAGGCTATTATGTTGCTTCAAAAAATATGATTGCACTTGAAATTGTACCATCATGAATGACAATGAGCCCCCAGTAAATGAGCTACCAATGTCACATAATGATGAGCAACATAATAGCCATTAATGTTATTTAAAGACATGATAGACTAAATGAGGTATTTGAATATGACATGCTAAATGCTCAACTATAAGTGAGATCAAAAACATGTATAAAATGATAAAAATTGAAGAAGAAGAGTCACAAGAAATCTTAGAAGAGGGATGAGTGTAATTTATTAGAGCCTTATCCCTGGAGGAAAGGACTTTATGATGAATAGGAGATAAAGATTCATAAGTGGATTTAGAAATTTGAGGGGAGTCATAAAGAGATTTGTTCATCACCAAGATTTCCTTATGAGGGGAATGAGAGTTGATAGAAGTAGAAGATGATTTAGTTGAAGTGAGATCATCATCACTACTAAGTATAGCATTCACATTGAGAGATGGTCTTTTAGATGGTTTGGTGTGCTTAGAAAGATTATATCCAAGTCCAAATGAATATTCATGCATGTTATGTTCTAAAGGAACTTTAATTCCTTGTTCATTTGTGCCACAACCATCTCCACTATAGCCACTCTTAGCCAAAATGTGAAAACCACGACCATAACGATTAGCCATTTCAGAAAGAAAAGGTGGTTTTTCATAAGACAAAGAATCAAATTCTTCAGAATTAGAGGTGTGAGGAGAAGAAGTTTGAGAAGCAGCCACAAAATTATTGCTCATAGGTTCAGGTAAGACTGATTGATCTCTAGTTTCTTCCTTCTTTTTAACTTTAAGCTCTCTAGGAGGAACCCTATACTCACCTACAAAGGTGGGATTAAAATCAAGAGATCCCCAATCATCTTCTGCGAGAACCTTCTCAGGATCAAAAGCCTTTTCATGTGTAGATTCAAGTTGAGAAGAATCTTCTTCAGGAACTTCAGACTCATCCAAAGAATTTTGATTATCAGAGGGTGATGATTCATCCATAGGTATCTTGTTTAACAAGTCATCACTAGAAGGGGAAGGCTTAGAAGAACTCCCTTTGGAAGTAGATGTTTGCAAACAAGCTTGAAAATTAGTATCACCTATCAAGGTATATGTCTTATTATTATAAATAAATTTAACTTGTCTATGCAATGTAGAGGGGACAACTTGCATACTATGAATCCAAGGTCTCCCTAATAACAAGTTGTATGTTAGATTTCCTGACATAACATGGATAGGAGTAGGCAAAGTAACAGGTCCCACTGTGATGGGTAAGGTGATAATACCTAATGAAGACTTAGCCACATTATCAAAGCCTCGAATGGGATGAGAGTCGGGCTCAATAAGGGATGTATCCACATTCATCTTATGCAATAGATTAATGCTACACACATTAAGGCCAGAACCATTATCTACCAGTGTTCGTCTTATAGCAGTGTCATTTATGATAACCACAATCATCAAGGGATCATATTGATGTTGAATTCCGCTAGTAGGCAACTCATCTTGAGTAAACACAATTTGAGCTTTAGGATTCATCACAGAGTTAACCAAAGACACTATATTACTAGATGTATTAGGTGGAGGAACATTCAAATCTTTCAAGGCATCTTCTAACATTCCATGATGAGCGGAAGAAGTTTGGATCAAATCCCAAAGGGATATCTTAGCAGGGGTAGCTTTAAGTTGTTCTATGAGATCATAGTCCTTACTAAGAATTTGTGAAATACGAGATGCTTGAGGAAGAATAGGTTGGGAAGGAGGAAGTGAAGTTGGGATAACTAGAGGAGGATTAGGCTGCCTATTATTTCTAGTATTATAAGTATGGGCAACCACATGATAACTCTCTCTAGTCAGTTGCTTAGCATACTCATAAGGGCTCTTAGAATAACCTCCTTGCACAGTAATAATAGGTTTCTTAGGAGTGCAAAAAGAATCATTAGCATAACCACCTTGAACCACTAAGATAGGCTTATTTAAAGGTTGAGAATTTTGAGAAGGACAAGCACCTTGGAAAGTGAAGAGAGGTTTGTTAGGTGTATGTATCAAATTGATTGAGGATGGTTTAGAGGAATGAACAAAAGTGTTGGAAGAATTATTGATAGTCTTCTCTTGCACTAAAATCTTATCATGGATTAAATCAATTTTAGGAGAGAGACAAGGGGTAGGCATTGATGTTCCAGTAGGAAGAGTAATACTAGGAAAGGTCATATCATCCTCTATCATCAAAGGATCTACATGGGGAATAAACTCTCTAGGAGAAGGATCAACATTACTCTCTAAAGTCTCAGTTTTGAGAGGGGGATCTTTGAAAGAGATGTTAACCATCTTGCTTTGAACTAGGGTTTCCTTATAAGTAGAACCAAGTTGAGGAGAGGTAGATGCTTTATTTTTAGAGGGAGAATGATTGAGATCCAAGGAAGGTGAGAAACTATGAAGGGAGTTTTCATTCTTGATTTCATCCCCTTTGGCTAGGGTTCTCTCATGGGGAAGAGAATAATCTACACCTTCTTCTAATGATTCATCCCAAATAGTGAGGTTGTTGAAAGGAGTGTTTGAAGTATTGTCAATTTCGGGAGAGGAGATAACATTGTTTATTAATTCCTCACCCTTAGGAGGGAGAGCATCAATAGATGTGTTAAACTCATCCTCTTTCCTCAAAATATGTTCAATATGATCTTTAGGGGAGAGAGAATTAAGGAAATTGCTTTTTATTTCATCTTCTTTCTCTAAGGGATGCTTATGGGTAAGACAAACTTTAGGAGAAGGGTAAGCATTTATCATTAATTCATCATCTCTAGTGGGAATTTTGTTGGAAAAGGAAATGCCATCACTAGGAAATGTAGGGATAATGTCATCTTCTTGCACAAAAGGATCCTCATGAAGGGAGCTTTTTTTAGGAGCCACAAAGACATCAAGGGCATCATCCAACAAAGCATGATCATATCTATTAAAAGGTTTATCTTTTGATTCAAAAGGAGATATCTCTTCATAGAGGGGATCATTGAAAACAACCATTTTACTAGATTTAGTGGAAGAGTTGATAGGAATGTACCCTTGAGAGGAATCATTCGACTTATCTTTCTCATCACAATGAAATGGCATAGTAACAATGTTTATGATTTTTTGGTAAAATGAAGGTTTGGTATTTTTAGGATTCAAAAACTCATCTAAAGCTTCATCTAATTCATAATCATCATAGATATGAACATCTTGCAAATAGAAATCTGACATTTTGAAAAAAAATTGCACACAATGCAAAGAAACAAAACACACTCTTTCTTTTCCTTCTTTTTTTTTTCCTTTTTTTATTTTTGAAAATGAAACTTAAATGAAACACACTAAATCTAGATTTAGATCTAACAAATGTAATGCAAGAGAAAGAAATAATAAGGTTCACGTCAGGTTCACAAAATGTGTAGGGGAAAAAAGTGAGACTAGGCTAACATGTCCTAATCCTACCTTTTGACACACATTGTGGAATACGAAAGAGCCTAGAGGTATCACACAATTGGCTACTTCTTTTTGTGGAAGAGAGAGCCACGGGCTACCTATTAGGATTTCTATTCCTTTGTTGTAATTGAAAGATAAAATTATACAAGTTCAATTCCTAATCCCAAAGTGCAAGTATGAACTAATAATAAGATTGCAGAATTAAGATTAAACAATGGAAAGCTGTAAACACAAGGACAATAAAAGAATGAAAATGCGTACCCAGAGTTAAAATCTGAGTGAAAATGTTTAGGACGGGGGCGTAGGCACCACTGTCCTGATACTGCCCCTGAAACTGCTCCTGAAACTGCTATTCTGCAACCTGAAAAGCTGTCTGAAACTTGTTGTCTGACAGAAGGACCAGGGCACCCAGCGCCCCTATCCTGGTAGGAAAAGGGTGCCCCATGCCCCTGTCCTGGTCTTTTGCTCTGACATTTGGTGTGTTGTTCTGTCTCGGTCTGCTTCCGTCGGATCTGCAACTTGCGGCATCGTCCGAATCCCGAAACCTGCACTTATATCTGAAAAGGTATGGTGGGCGGCTATATAGGGTTTTGCCTTAGTCAAACCCCCACTTTGGTGGTTTCCACCTCCACGAATAGCCAAGTTGTATTGTAAAAGTAGTGTGTGCAGACCTTGTGTGTGTGCAAGATCCTAAAATGCAAGTAAGCAAACTAGAGCAACCTAGAAAGTAAACCCTAATTGCTTGTACATGATAATGTAAGTGCTCCAAATCAAGATGCAAAGTGATCTAAAGCATGAATACAAATGATATGATGAAGCTTATGCAAAGACATGAAAACAACATGAAATCATACCCAACCCCAAGGGAGGGGTACAAGTCAATCTTCAGTCGGTGATCCCTTATTGTTCTTCAATGCCTTCAAAGCCCTAAATGGATGAATGAAATTGATGAATGCTTGATGGTTGGATGTTGAATGTTGTTGAAGTCTTCAAAGATCTGCTCTTTCGCTGCATAGAAGGTCCCCTGAAAACGCAAAAATTGGATCCTTTCAAATGAAGAAAGAGAGCTCTTATATATGAAACCCTAGGTCTTAATTCCAACTTTTGGCCGACCTAGAGATTGAATCTCCCGCCAATTTCTTGGGGTTAAGCTTTATTTTATGATTGTATCGCGCTCCTAAAATTTCGAGAAAAATGTTCGGGACCATGTGCACTCCGGGCGCCATGGTCCTGACAACTTTTCACCAAATTTTTAGGGCCGTTGGATATGATGATTTTAGAGAGAATCCCGAAGTTATAGGTGATTTCAAGATGTTTTGACCCCCGAAATCAAGCCCCCAAGTTCAAAATAGGACCTAATTAGGGTTTTTGATTAAATGATGTATTAGAGGAATGAAAGGGGCACACTTTAATGAAAAGGGCCCAACTTTATGATATGGGAGATGATAAAATAGAACCTTAGACCTAATTAATTTAATTAATTAAGTGATAAAGAGGAAATGCAATGCAAAATGCAAAATGCGCCAAGGCGGGTGCTAAACTAGGTGTGAAATTGTACCACCTTGGCAAGTGCGTACAATTTACGACGCTACACATATGTGCACTAGTCCTTGACACCATAAAAGGAGGCCTTAAAACTAAGTTCAAATGGACTAAATAGGCTGATAAAGAATTCCAATTATTGAAGCAAGAAGTAGCCACAAAACCCATCCTACTCTTACCTACTTTTGACAAACTGTTCACATTGGAGTGTGATGCAAGTGGAATTGCAGTTGGTGCAGGAGCACCCTGCCAAACCTACAAGACTAAGAAGACTAGGAAGATGCAATGGTGGAATCATGAAGAAAATCAAGTCAATTGGAATGTATTGAAGCCTATAATGGCCTATGGTAATGATGAATTTAATAAATTATGTAAAAGTCCTAAAGGTCTTGATAAAGGCCTGAGGACCAAAATGCAATGTAATTGGGTTAATGATGCCTAGGAGTCTAGATAGGTTGAACAAGGGTCTCATATGCTTTAAATGATCATATCATGAATAAAACCCATTGATTTGATAGGTTTTAGTTTATTGGAGCATTAAAAATGAAGTTTAAATTCAAAAATTGGACTTCCAACAGTTAGTTCCAGTTTTGGAGGGAAAGTAGATTATGACTTGTTTAAGCACTTTAATCATTCTAATCAGTTGGGGATTGGTTGGAGTTGGTTGGGGAAGGACTTATAAAGTCTCTTATGTCATTTTTTTGTGGTTGGATGATGTTGGTATGGACTTGTATAGACTGTTCCAGAAAAGCAATAAAAATCTCTTTATTTCCTATCAAATATTGTGTTATTCATGATTTCTTTGCATTGATCGGTTAAGGGGTCAACATTGCTGTACATTGGGGGTTTATTTATTATTCCTTTCATGTATTGAGTGCTTTTTGAAGTCTTGAAAGTTGCATATTTACATTTATTGCTGACTGTCCCAGGAAAACCAGTGATTTCTCACTAATTTTGTGAGTTTCCAAGCATGTATGGATCCATCCTATGAATGTAAATGTCTGATTCTCATAGGGTGGATGAAAAATAACATGTAAAATAACTTCCTAACCTTTTATTGATAGGAAGGAGTGAAGAGTGCAGGTGTACACCATGAAAGTTGCATGAAAGTTGAAGAAAAGTGACTGAAAATGAGTGAAAATGGAGGCTAGAGTGTAGCAGCAGAGAATCTGATTGAACAAGGGGGGTATTTTATGTATTGAAGTGAATAGAAACACCATTGTGAAGGTTTTTGAACTTTGGTTGAGCCTCAGAAGTGACTGGAGGTGGGATTTCTAGAAAGCCCTAGTTGTATGGTTGATTTAGTGAGGTTTTTGGAGTTTGGGTATCTAGGAGTGCAAACAGAACTTAAAACCTGAAAAATATTTGGGTTGAGACCATAAAAAGAGATTTTATGGAATGGTTAAGTCTGGAAGTGAGTTTGGAGGGTACTTCCTTCACAAAAGTGACCTAATTAGCCCTTATGGTGACTAGGGACAACAGTTTTTTGAAGGCTTTGTTCCAAAACAACCATAGGCAATATTTTGGGTGTTGATAGAGGTTGATATTGGGTATCTAAATCAGTCAAAACATTGGTTGGTGTTTTGGGAAAATTTCATGAAAAGGGCATAAAACAGTCCAGGCAGGGCTACTAGACAAATAGGCCTAGTGAAGGGCTAGGTTTGGGTTTTTGTATCAGTTGATGAATTGAGGGTTTGAAAACCTTAGAGACATATTAGTTGAAGTTATTTGATGTATGTGGAGGTGGAGGAAACACCTGATTAAGGTGAAGACAAGTTTTGAGCCTATTGAGGCACTTTGAGCATTTGAAACACCATAGGAGTGTTGGGGTTTGGGTCCATATTCCACTTAAGTTACAAGTTTGCAACTAAATCCTCCATCCTTTGCATCAAGTGGTATCAGAGCATCAGTAAAAGATTTGGTGTAGGTCTGGTAAGGTTAGTTATGGCACCTAAGAATCAGTTGGCAAGAGAACTAGAAGAATTGAAGGAAATCCTAGAAAGGGAAAGAAGGGAAAGAAGGGAACAAGATGCAGCAAGAGAGTAGGCTAAGGGAAGAGAAGAAAGAAAATGGAGAAGGCAGAGAGAAGCTATGAAATCAAGGATAGATAACCTTGAGAGGAATAGAAGAAGAGAAGAGCAAGACAACCTAGAAGGCAATGATGAAGAAGAAGTGAATGAGATAGCAAACCAAGAGCAGTGAACAAATGACATAGAGGACCCTGAAGAAAAGAGATTTGTTAGATTGTTGAAGGTAGTACAAGGTAGTGGAGGTAAGAGTCATATTGATTTTCCTATCTATCATGGGAAGATGGATAGTGAAGAGGTGTTAGGATGTCTTGATGCCTTAGATAACTATTTTGATTTTGAAGAAATGGAAGAGGAGAAGAAAGTGAAATTTGCAAAGACTAAGTTGAGAGGTACAACATTGACATGGTGGACTAGTTTTCAGAATGATAGGATGGCAAGAGGATTAACAAAAGTGTCTACATGGTCAAGAATGAAAAGTTTGATGAAAGAGCAGTTCCTACCATCTGATTATACCATTCATGTGAAGAGGATGAGACAAAATCTGAAGCAAAAAGAGATGGATGTAATGGCTTACACTGAGAAATTTCACAAGCTTAGTATCAGAGGAGGATATGAGGAAGAAGATGAGAAAGTAGCTAGGTATATAAATGGCTTAAGATTTAATTAGCAAGATGAGATTGGTCTACAACTACCAAAAACAATAGGTGAATGTTATCAGTTAGCAATTAGGGTAGAAGAGAAGGTGAAAAGAAAGCAAGAAAGATTAGGTAATGGTGGAACAGGAGGCATTTCTAATAGAGGAAGAGGTAATAGAGATCAAGGACAAGGCAGCAATGAGAAAGGCAAAGAAAGTTTTTTAGAACCAAGAGGAGGATACAACCATAGAGGTGGCAGATTTGGAAGAGGAAGTGGAATCTTTACAGGTAAGTGTTTTCATTGTAATGAGATTGGGCACCAATCATTCAGATGTCCTAAGTGGATTGAATTTGAACAAGGTAGAGATAGAAGAGTGAATATGGTACAAGAAGATGAGAAGAAAGAAGAATCAAAGAGAGCAGACCTTGTCCTTGAAGGTGACTTCTTGATGGTAAGGCAAGGTGAGAAACTTCAGCAAGAACCAATGGTAAGAATCTTCAGAACTACTTGTTTATGCAAAGGAAAGATATGTAAGGTAATCATTGATTCATGATCACATAGTAATCTTGTGTCTCTTGATATGATAACCAAGTTAGGAATTGTACCATTTGACCATCCTAATCCCTACAAGGCTACTTGGGTTACCCAACAGCAGCATGTAGAGGTTAGTTTGAAGGCTTATGTGAGTTTTTCTATTGGTCCATATCAAGATAAGGTATTATGTGATGTGGTTCCTATGACTTGTGCACATTTGATATTAGGAAGACCATGGCAACATAGTAGAAGAACAATACATGATGGTTTTGATAACACATATATAGTTCATAAAGATGGTCAGAAATATAAATTGAGTCCTTTACCTTTGGAGGTCTTGAAAGAGAATCCTATAATATGTTTTGGGGAGCATTTACCAATGATAACGCAGGTTGAAAAACAAGAAGATACTGGTTGGAAGGAAGATGTTAATTTGCAGCAGACTATGAGGAAGAATACTCCTCTTCATGATGATCTTTGGGATTTGAGTTTTGTGTAAGTTGGTTCAGTCAAATGTCCTATTGTTGAGTAGGGATATGTGGATGTGAAAGAGAAGTTGCAGGTACAGCAAGTGGATCAGAGAAGAGCAGATAGACAGATTGGTTATGAGTAGCAATGTCCTAAACAAGAGTAGTCAAATACATGTTTTGTTTCTAATCTAATGTGTGATGTGACTACAGGTTTGAGAAGAAGAAAGAAGGTGACTTTTGTGGATTATTTCATCCCTCAATCTAGGTTTGTAAGGCGCCAATAGCAATCTGATGTTTTGGAAGCAACAGCATCACTCTTGGGACAAGAGTATTTTAATTGGTGGGGAGTATGGTGCAGGAGCACCCTGACAAACCTACAAGACTAAGAAGAATAGGAAGATGCAAGGGTGGAATCATGAAGAAAATCAATTCAATTGGAGTGTATTGAAGCCTATAATGGCCTATTGTAATGATGAATTTAATAAATTATGTAAAAGTCCTAAAGGTCCTGATAAAGGCCTGAGGACCAAAATGCAATGTAATTGGGTTAATGATGCCTAGGAGTCTAGATAGGTTGAACAAGGGTCTAATATGCTTTAAATGATCATATCATGAATAAAAACCATTGATTTGATAGGTTTTAGTTGATTGGAGCATTAAAAATGAAGTTTAAATTCAAAAATTGGACTTCCAATGGTTAGTTCTAGTTTTGGAGGGAAAGTAGATTATGACTTGTTTAAGCACTTTAATCATTCTAATCAGTTAGGGATTGGTTGGAATTGGTTGGGGAAGGACTTATAAAGTCTCTTATGTCAATTTTTTGTGGTTGGATGATCCTGGTACGGACTTGTACGAACTGTTCCAGAAAAGCAATAAAAATCTCTTTATTTCCTATCAAATATTGTGTTATTCATGCTTTCTTTGCATTGATCGGTTAAGGGGTCAACATTGCTGTACATTGGGGGTTTATTTATTATTCCTTTCATGTATCTAGTGCATTTTGAAGTGTTGAAAGTTGCATATTTACATTTATTGCTGATTGTCCCAAGAAAACCAGTGATTTCTCACTAATTTTTTGTGAGTTTCCAAGCATGTATGGATCCATCCTATGAATGTAAATGTCTGATTCTCATAGGGTGGATGCTAAATGCCATGTAAAATAATTTCCTAACCTTTTATTGACAATAAGGAGTGAAGAGTGCAGGTGTACACCATGAAAGTTGCATGAAAGTTGAAGAAAAGTGACTGAAAATGAGTGAAAATGGAGGCTAGAGTGTAACAACAGAGAATATGATTGAACAAGGGGGGTATTTTATGCATTTAAGTGTCTAGAAACACCATTTTGAAGGTGTTTGAACTTTGGTTGAGCCTCAGAAGTGACTGGAGGTGGGATTTCTAGAAAGCCCTAGTTGTAAGGTTGATTTAGTGAGGTTTTTGGAGTTTGGGTATCTAGGAGAGCAACCAAAAATTAAGACCTAAAAAATAATTGGATTGAGACCATAACAAGAGATTGTACAAAAGGGTTAAGTCTGGAAGTGAGTTTGGAGGGTATTTCCTTCACAAAGGTGACCTAATTAGCCCTCACGGTGACTAGGGACAACAGGTTTTTGAAGGCTTTGTTCCAAAACAACCATAGGCAATATTTTGGGTGTTGATATAGGCTTATATTGGGTATCTAAATCATTAAAAACATTGGTTGGTGTTTTGGGAAAAATTTCATGAAAAGGTCATAAAACAGTCCAGGTAGGGCTACTAGACAAATAGGCCTAGTGAAGGGCTAGGTTTGGGTTTTTGTATCAGTTGATGAATTGAGGGTTTGAAAACCTTAGAGACATGTTAGTTGAAATTATTTGATGTATGTGGAGGTGGAGGAAACACCTAATTAAGGTGAAGACAAGTTTTGAGCCTATTGAGACACTTTGAGCATTTGAAACACCGTAGGAGTGTTGGGGTTTGGGTCCATATTCCACTTAAGTTACAAGTTTGCAACTAAATCTTCCATCCTCTGCATCAGTAGTAGGGGGTGTATTGAGTCAAGAGGGAAGGCCTATGGCATTCTTTAGTGAGAATCTTAATGAAGCAAAGAAGATGTACTCAACCTATGACCTAGAGTTGTATGCACTAGTTTAGTCTCTCAAAAAATGGAGACATTACCTACTCCCAAAGGAATTTGTGGTGTACACAGATATCCAGGCTTTGAGTTACATTAAAACTCAAAATAATCTTAGTAATAGACATTTGAAATGGATGGAATACCTCCAATCCTTCACCTTCACCATTAAGCATAAAAAGGGGTAACTCAACAAGGTGGCAGATGCTTTAAGCAGGAAGTTGTTGATTGTCCAAGAGTTACAATTGTAGAGCATAGGAATAGAAGGTTTCAAGGACCTCTATGAAGTAGATGAATACTTCTCATCAGCCTACAAGGTTTGCAGGGAGTTTGAGAATCATTTTCATGGTGAGTATGCAGATTACACTCTCCAAAATGGTCTCTTGTTAAAAGGTAATAAGTTATGTGTGCCTAGAGGATCCATGAGAGAAAACCTCATCCAAGAAAAACACAATGGTAGTCTAAGTGGACACTTTGGAGTCAACAAAACTTTGGATCTAGTACAAAGGTACTACTATTGGCCCAAGTTTCCAAGAGATGTGAAAAGGTATGTGGAGCAATGTGGTGTGTGTCAAAGGGTAAAAGGAGGATCAAGTAATGCAAGCCTCTATCTATTAGGGGTCCCATAGATATTGAGAGGGGGGATGAATTAGTATCTAACCGATAATAAGAATTTCTTAAGTTAAAACATGCAGAACATAATATAACAGTGTACCGGTATGCAAGAAATAATGCAATAAATAGAATCAAGAATATCCACATGAAAAGTACACCATAACACAAGATGTTTAACGAGGAAACTTGGTTTGGGAAAAACCTCGGTGGGATTTGTGACCCACAATATTCACTCATTAGCCAATAAGAGAATATTACTTACAATAGGGGCGTGCACATGCAGGAAGGCCAACTGCCTAGAGCTCACTACTCAATGGGAAGTCACACTAACTTACAATAAGGATTATACTAATCCAATAACTTGTACTATTTTACAATAGCATCTTCAATGCTAGATTCAGTACTGGTTCTTGCTCTGTTCTTTACATATACCCTTGACCTATATTTCGCACATTAGGTCTGCCTAATATTTTCCTTTATGCTTCTACCATCACTTATATAAATGTCTACAATGATCTCCATTATATATAAGAGTCATTTTACAGTTTGCCAAGTCAGCTTACAATAATAAACAAAATATTACATAACAAAAATCCTGTCGGCCTCTGTGCTGGTATAATTTCTTTCTTCTATGTCGGTGCCGATGTAGAGTGTTCTATTGATGCTGGTGCACTGTCTTGTCAGTGTAATGCTTTGCCAATATAATGTCTTGTCGGTGCCATAGGATTGCAAGGTTGCCTGTGTAATGCTTTGCCAGTATAATGTCTTGCCGATGCCATATGATTGCAAGGTTGCCATCAATGACAAAACCTTCAATCACATACAATGTCTCATTGGAGTGTGCATATGCCAACAATCTCTCCCTTTGGCATTGATGGCAACACTCATGAGAAATTTCAAAAAGTATCCAAAAATTTGTAGTCAAAAAATGTTACCAAAAATGTTTACCAAAAATGTGAGAGCTTCCCCTGAGCATATGATTCTTGTGTTTTGAACTTTCTTATTCCACTACTCCCCCTTTTGCATCAATGACAAAGGTTGTCAAGATGTCAGTAGAGTTTGTAGTTTCTTTTATCCATATCCTCAACCTTGTAGCTGGGTAGTTATTATCTGAAAAAGATCTCCCAAAATTAAGTTTATACTATCCATAAACTTCTTACTATCTTTTATTGTTGTTTCAATCCTCTTTACTGTACTAGTGAGATGCTTCAAATGCTCTGCCAGTGTTTTTCTACCCTGTATTAGTGCCTCTGAAATTTCCTTCCGCAGAGATGCTATATAGTCCAATCTTGGACTCATTTTAGATCTCACATGTTTTGCCTTATTTATTATTCTTTCTTTTTCTCTTTCCAGTTTGAGTAATTCTTCCTCAAAATTTGCTATCTTCTCTTCAAAAACTGATAGTGAATCAGGTGAGTTGACAAAGTTGTCTGCAAGTTTATTTATCTCATCCTGTGTCTTGCTTATTTTCTTGTCAATATCTATAGTCAAAAAGTTTGTTTTACATGTATCTTTATATAGATTTTTGTATTCTTTCAACAAACTACATAGTTCCGGTAGAAGTGTGTCAAAATCTCTGTTACACTTCTTTATTTCCTCATCAAAGAATTTATGTTTCTCTTTCTCTACCTTATCCTTTACTGATTCTTCCTTTATTTTCTCAATGTTTTTAGAAATATATTTACACAATGTATCCAATTGTCCTAAAGAATATTTATTATCTATATTACAATTGGGAGCTATTACCTTCAAAATTGGTATAGAATCATCAATTGCCTTATAAGCCTATGAGCTGCAGTTAGTTATTTTCTTGATGGAGTCAAGTAATACCTCAGTCACATTTGCTAACTTGAATGTTGATGATGACCCAACAATCTGAGTACCGGTGGAAGTAACCATGCTTGTATTGACCTCTAGCAGGTCAGTTTGTGTCTGCATTTCTTTTAGCACTAGTTTTCCTACTTCAGTACTTACCGGTGGCACTGTTTCCTTATGCATCTATTCCAAAGCCTTTAGTTCTATTGGTTTCTCTGTATGTTGTGTTGTCTTTTTCTATGCCTCAGTCTCTACCTTTTCTTTGTATCCTCTACCATTTTCTCTATTTCCGCTACTACCAGAGGCTCATTAGCCATATCTGACTTGTCAGTTGAATCTTTATCTACTATTATGTTGATCTTTTGAGTATCAACATTTACAGTATATAGAACTTCAGAATTAGGATTTTTATCCTCTACATCCATAATTTTTGCTACTGGTTGATCTTTAGTAGTTGTTGTTTTTACTGGTAGGGGTAGGTTGTCTTTAACTTTGATTCTTGGTGGTCCACCAACTTTGCCTTTCCCCTTGTCCCTATCTTTCTGATATACCTTTATAGGTTTAGGGTTCCTATACTCTTCTTGTTTTTCTTTGTCAACTAGGAACATATCCCATCCATCTTCTATTTCCTCTATCACTTCAGTAACTCTTCCTACCATCAGTGAAATATGTCAGTGTGCAGTAGAGAATACTGACCGGTTTGCTTGAGCAATCAAGTCATCAATTTCCTTAGGAGAGTTTACCGGATATACAGCAAGTAGTTTCTCAATTTTTATTTTCTTATCTAATTCTATCACTGCTTGCCTTCTGGCCTCAAGTCTTTTGAATAAATCATTAGGAATTTCATTTACTACTTCCATCAAAAATTTCTTGTACATGTCCATATGCAGTATAACACTGTTTTCAACTTGTTCTTTCTCATCAGTTGTTAGAGTGTCATAGATTTTTCCTATGTTCTTTAGTTTTCCTTCCTCTATGATTTCTTTTAGCAGTACATCAAGAGGTGCCAAGTCTCTGTTTGTCCTTTTCTTCTTCTTAGGTGTGAGTTTCTTCTTTGGTGTGGCCTTTCTAACCGGTGATCTCATAGCTTGTTGCTTTTGCCTTGTCCTTCTAGGTGAAGGAGTGGTTTCCGGTGAGGGATCTCTTTTTCTTACAACTCTTTTAAAAGTTGCTGGCATGTCACCTTCTGAAGAAGTACCTATTGGTGATAGATGAGTTTCAGGTTGTGGAGCTTCCAACTCATCATCTGTTATGCCGGTTTTCTTCAATACATCTTCCTTAATGGTTTTTGCTTGCCTGGATTCTTTCCTCACAAATACCTCAACCTTCTTTACTCTTTTCTTTGATTGTATTTGGCTTTCTATAGTCTCAGCACTACCAAATACTTCTTCTTTAGGTTCATTGGGGGCTTCTAGAAGTGCTTTAGCATATGTTTCAACTATGTGGTCATCTGTTTCATAGCCCATCTAGGTTACCCAAATTGTTCTTGGGATGACCATTTCCATCTAGATTTCATCTTTCTTAATGACAAAGCATATATCATCTTTGTATTTGTCTACTATTTTTTGGGATAACCTTATTCTTTGCTTCATTTTGGTCTTCAATGCTTGGAAAAAGTAATGAATATTGTTCTCCTTGTTCTCACCCATGTTATTGAACAGTTTTTGTCAATTGCTTTCCTACTGGTATGTCATATCCAAGTTCTTTATAACCTATATCGGGAACCTATTTTGTTATGTGTAGCATTAGGCATACTAACAGATTTCCAAATCTGAAAGTTCCTTTCTTGTCCCTTTTGATTTTTCCAAGGTTGTCAATTAGTTCACCCTTTAACCATTCACATATGTCAATTTTTGCATTGTCTGTTACCATATCATAAGCACTCTTAATGCATAAACTTGAAACTGAGTTAAGTCTATTGGCATGAGTGGCTTTATAACCTAATATCATACTTATGAATCTCACATTGATATCTTTTACATCATTAACCCTTAAAGATCTCTTGTCAAATGTTGCACCAGTTAGTTTTGTAACTAGGTCATTTGGAACCTTCTTGGTTTTATCTGTTTTCTTACCGGTGGTCGGTAACCCTATGACAACTTTCACAACTTCCTTGGTGATCTTATGAATTGCATCTAACCAGAAAAATTCTCCATGTACTCTGCTTAAAACTATCCTAATCACATCCTTAGGAAATTCAGGAATGCTAAGGATTTCTATAAATCCTAGGGTTTCAATAATCTTGTGTTCATTCTTCACATTGCCAGTGTTATCACATATTATATTTTTATACATGGTTTTGATTTCCTCATCTCCTAACTCTTTAATGTTGCAGTGGATGTACATTCTAGGGTCTTCAACATATACAACTCCTTTAGGAATTTGAGAAAATGCACCTAAGGTGTCATCCTTCTTTGCTATCTTGGGAACTAATTGAAATATAGGCCTAGGTCGTTTTATTACCTCAACAATAGTAGGGTTTGCTATCTATTCAATTGTAGAGGTGGATGCCATGATTAAATACCTTTTACTATCTTGGATGGATGATTGCTTGGAGTGTTCTTGTTTCTTGCTCGAAATGCATTAGCTCGGAATCTTCGCACTCTCTAAAAATTTGAAATCATGGTGAAATGAAATGGAGCCAAAACCTTATTTTATAATGTCTTTTTGCCATCTACCACATTTATTACATGCTGGTTAAATATTCACTTAACATTGTCTACCAGTGATAAGTAATTTTCAGCTTCTTATCTCTAACCGAGGGAATAATTAGCACATGTGTCATTTGATTGCCAAACCCTCAAGAAAATTTTCTTCAATTAGATGAAGAACTTCCTACCAGTGGAGCACTACTCTATCCTGCCAGTGAAGTGTCACTTTGTCCTACCGGTGAAGCATTGGTTGGTTCTACCGGTGGAGAAGTATTCCCAATATTTAGATCAGCTTTTGTAATACATTGTTTTGAGAACTCTTGCTTAACCTCTTCAACTTTTTCTTTACCTTTCAAGCTAGCACTTTTGCTATCTACCGGTGTTCCTTTACTTCTACAAAATTTAACAATATGCCCAATCTTGTTACATGCATAACAAGTTACATTATTCTTCTGAATAGCTTTCTCATAACCTATGTCGGTTTGTGTTCTGCATTGATTTGATAAGTGTCCAAATCTTCCACAAACATAACATCTCACGTTCATTCTACAGTTTTTCAGAGTTGTGACCAACTTTGTTGCATTTTGAACATTGACCAGGGGGTGTGTTGATATTTTGATAATTCCTAGATCTACATTCATTTGCTCTATGACCATACTTATTATAGTTAAAGCATTTTCCATTGAATTTATAAGCATCAGGTTGTCTTACCGGTTTGCTGTGATCCTGAGTATTTGCAGTACTGGAGCTTTCACCAACTTCAAAGCCAATTCTAGAAGTGTCACCTTTAGGTTTTTGATTCTTCAGCAAGGTACCAAGTTCCTCTGAGCTTTTCTTGAATTTTTCTTTGTTTTGATTTGTAGTTTCCAGTTCTCTTTCCAAGATTTCTTTTTGTCTCATCAGTTCATTTGAGTCATTCTGAATATGCATCAGATTTGTCTTCAACATGTCATTTTCATAGCTAAGTCTTGTGTTCTCATTTGCTGCATCACTTAGTCTTCTGGTCAATTCTTCTTCATTCTTCTTTCTATCCTCAATCTCTTTGCAAAATCTCATAGTCATATCCTGCATTTCATTTTTTGTTGTCATGATCTCTTGTTTCAACTTGCTTATCATATCATTGAGTGATTCATTTTCATCATTCTCATTTTGCATTTTTTCACAAAGTTCTCTTCTCTTATTTCTTGCAACAATAAAATTTTCCTGAAGTGCCTGAATGATATCCTGAGCTGCCTTTAAATCATCTTCTAATTTGATATTTTTCAATTTCTCTACATCATAGTCTATAAGAGCTCCTTGAAGTTGCTTCATCAGATTATCCATTTTTACCAGTGTCAAGATCTTCCTCAACCTATTAGGCTTCTGAAAATAGAGGACCAGGCTCTGATACCAATTGTTATGGGTCCCATAGATACTAAGAGGGGGGGGGGGGGGTTGAATCAGTATCTAACCGGTAATAAGAATTTCTTAAGTTAAAACATGCAGAACATAATATAACAATGTATCGGTATGCAAGAAATAATGCAATAAATAGAATCAAGAATATCCACATGAAAAATACACCATAACACAAGATGTTTAACGAGGAAACCCAGTGTGGGAAAAACCTCAGTGGGATTTGTGACCCACAATATTCACTCACTGGCCAATAAGAGAATATTACTTACAATAGGGGCCTGCACATGTAGGAAGGCCAACTGCCTAGAGCTCACTGCTCAATGGGAAGTCACACTGACTTACAATAAGGATTATACTAATCCAATAACTTGTACTATTTTACAATAGCATCTTCAATGCCAGATTCAGTACCGGTTCTTGCTCTATTCTTTACATATACCCTTGACCTATATTTCACACATTAGGTCTGCCTAATATTTCCTTTATGCTTCTACCATCACTTATATAATTGTCTACAATGATCTCCTTTATATATAAGAGTCATTTTACAATTTTCCAAGTTGGCTTACAATAATAAACAAAATATTACATAACAAAAATCCTATCGGCCTCTATGCCAGTGCTGGTGTAGAGTGTTCTGTTGATGTCGGTGCACTGTCTTGTCGGTGTAATGCTTTGTCGGTATAATGTCTTGCCGGTGCCATAGGATTGCAAGGTTGCCATCAATGACAAAACCTTCAATCACATACAATGTCTCATTGGAGTGTGCATATGCCAACACTATCAACCATTACCATTCCCAAATAGGCCTTGGGAATGTGTAAGCATGGACTTTGTAGTAGGACTCCCCAAGACAAAGACAGGTGTGGATAGCATCTATGTGGTAGTAGATAGGTTTTCCAAGATGAGCCATTTCATTCCATGTATAACTACACATGATGCTAGCTATATTGCACATCTCTCCTTTAAGGAGATTGTAAGGATTCATGGACTCCCATTAAGCATTGTTTCAGATAGGGACAACAAGTTCATGGGCCATTTTTGGAAAACCTTGTGGAGGAGACTAGGAACTAATTTATCATTTAGCTCAACTTACCATCCATAAATTTATGGTCAAACTGAAGTCATTAATAGGGTGTTAGGCAACGTGTTGAGGTGTCTAACCAAGGAGTATGGGCAGACATGGGATCTATTCATTCCACAGGCGGAGCATGCCTATAATGATAGTGTAAATAGGACCACTATAATGAGTCCTTTTGAGGTTGTCTATGGTAGACATCCAAGGGGAGTGTGTGAACTCAGGGAACTTCATTCCATGGAGATGAAGAGTGGCCAAGCAAAGGATTTCACTCAAACCATCAAGGAGATCCAAGAGAAGGTCAAGAAAACCATCCTAGAATCTACTCAAAAACTGAAGGCCAAAGTGGATGAAAGAAGGAGAGAGGTTCAGTTCAAAGTGGGTGACTATGTCATGGTCCATCTAAGCAAAGCTAGAATGCAAAGTGGAAAGCCTACTAAGCTGCAAATGAAGAGGGTAGGACCTTGTAGAATTTTATCCAAATATGGTGAGAATGCCTACAAGGTTGATCTCCCTTCAGATTTGGCTATATTACCAGTCTTCAATGTTGCTGATCTGATAATGTACAAGGGTGAAATAGCAGGGCAGACTGAGAATCAAGCCAAGGTACTATAGGACTTGGATGTGAATGCCTTACCTCAAGTGAAGAAGCCCATAGCAGAGGAGATATTGGAGTCAAGGGTGAAGAAGTCTACTAGACACTAGGTCTACATGGAGCACCTGGTGAAGTGGGCAGGTCAACCTGTGTCTGAAGCTACTTGGGTTGAAGAGAGCAGGTTCAAGAAGCTTGGCATTGATTCAACTCTTCTCACTCCCCTAGTTCCTTAGTTTGTTGCAAAGGGGGAGTATGGTTCCGGAGCACCCTTCAAAGGGCTCCCACCATTTGATTTTTTTGTGTTCTTGCTTCTTTAAGAAGCCATTGTAAATGTAATAAGAGCCATGAGCTCATTGGTCTTATTTAGGTCCTAGTTTAGGTCTTAGGTGCATAAGTCCAGGTTGAGTTTTCTTGTGGAGTAGAGGGTATGCATGCCTTTTGTTGTTCACCAAAAGTGATAACCCAAGAACACCTGCAATTGATCTATGAAGTAGCCAATTCAATCTATGAAGAACTTCAGGGCTTGGACAACATGACAAGGATATGAATCCTTCTACTCTTCAGGCTCTGCAAAACCTAGGCGGGTATACCTTTGATGCTTAGAATTAAACCTATTACACACCTATGACAGCATCAACATAAACAGATAGATCTCACTAGGGCTCCAAAACAAGTAGTTTATTGCAGATGGGCTAGATCTACACATGAAACTCAACTATGCTTGAGCATGAGAAAGATGAAACATTTCAAAACATAACATACTAAAGGTATTCTGATTAGATTTTAAATTGGTTTGAGAACCCCTTTAATTGCAAGATCAGTGCCTTATCCAAGGGCAACAGAGTCATACATCAAACTATAAATGAAAGCTTCGATTGCAAATCCATCTTCATTACTAAATATTCATGCATTAATGCCTTGCATAAATGCATTACTAAGATCATTCACAAAATCATCAGATCTTGAAACTATATTCCATTTTTTTATGATTTATTACAGAATTTGAATCCTTCCTTGAAGAATCCCTGCAAACAATCATAACTATCTCCTTGAGATAACAAATTTCATCCTCCTTGAGGATCTGATTTGATAAAATGGAAATACAAATCTAGAGACAATTCTGTGTGAATTTATGTATGCCTTACATACACGAGAACCTACAACTAAGAACACCTATACGAAGAATTGAACTCCATTACTAAAGGAAAAGCCCTGCCCTATACAATCTTCAAGAATACTCAAAATTGGAAGCCATGAAAACTGGAGCCATTCTCACAAAATTCTGGAACCCTTACAACTGAGAAGAATGGGGAATAAAAAGAGAGAGGGAACCAAATCAAATCTGTAACTGAATTGCCAAGTGTCCCTTCTCTAACTGAATTTCGTTCCCGTGAAAACTGCTTCTAAAATACTTCACATTTGTCCAAATTAACTTCATAATCAGATTCCTCGCTCCGAGAGCTTTTCGGCGATATATAATACTTTATACTTTGGCCAAAAATTGGACCCTGGGCGAATTAATTCTCATCATGGATCCATCATTTAAATATTTCGAATTTCAATATAGTCTAAACTATATCATTTATTCATTTAAAATTTGATTTTTGCCTCCATTTGTGCTCTGACGCCTTGCCACGTGGCGGCCTCTGATTGGCTGATGGGGTTGATCGGATGCCACCTGGGATGACACCTCATCATCGCCACGTCATCTGCTTCGTCACTGCCACTTGGCCGCTTGCTTGTATGCCACGTCATCGCCACCTCACCGGGACCCGCTTGCTGGACTGCCGACTGTACCCGCCACCTACGTGCCACGTGGATGGATCTCGTTCACTTTCGCTATTTCGCAGCCTTAACTCGCGTGCATCTTCCCTTTGCGAAATAGCGCGCACTGTCGATCCATCTCGAACCTGCTCACTCGTTAACTCGGCCTTCGTCTGCAAAATTTTGCCTTTTTGCCTCGAGAAGCGTGCCTGCGTGGGGTCCACTTTGTCTTCGTCCAGTCAATTCTTCCTTCGCCTCAGGAAGCGTGCTCGCACGTGGGCCCGCCTTGGGCGCCCATGGGCACCTTGTGTCAAAAGCCTTTAAGGCTTAGACATTATATTACTGTGCGTTTTTGCATATAAATACTAAAAACTCCCAGTGCACAGCCAATGTGGGATAATTATCTTATGCCTGGGACTGCATTTTGAAGGTTTTCTTGCATTTTTAATGGCGTTTTCCAGATTCGTTTGCATTGCTTGGAAGTTTATGACGCCTCTTTGCACCGCCACAGAGAGGATGCTAGCAAAGAATGGTGGGGAGTGGGCTTTACAACAGCCAAGTGCATTTTCTTCAAGTTTTTGCTGCTGGTAAATGCATTTGGCTGAAAGTTTTATATGCCCTTTTCCATGTCATGGGGAGGAAATGCTTTGCTTGAAATTTGAAAGCCCAATTTACCATGCCACATGAGACTTAATGGAGTCCTTTGCAGCCAATAAACTCCAACGTTGCTCCTGCTGGTAAAAGGAAGAGCCTCTCCAAATTTAATGCCCACGTGATAGGATAGGATTTTGAAGGATAGGATTTGCACTTTACACCTGCCAAATGCATTTGTCTGAAAGTTTATTGCTGCTGTAGCTGCTATCAAAGGGAGTTTCAATGCACTTGGTACCTCCAATGCCACGCACACAATAGAGAAAACAAAATGGCATTTGCTGCTAATTTTCTTTTGCTCTCACACTCTCCACGTCCAGCAATGGCTTCTGCAGGTTCCTTCAAACACCACGTGAGAGAGGTCTTTGGAGGTTGTTCCCAATATTCAGCAAGATGACTGGGCTTCACTCTTAAATCATAAATGATTCACTTAGGTTGCTGATTTGTAGTTGCTTGAATGACTCTAATTGGAAAAGTTAAGAACCATGCCAATCCGCAATGCTAATATCATACACCACCATGAAAGTTGAAATTCTTCTTTCCATACCATGCTACCAAACAATAAGACTAAGAACCACCACTCATGGTCTAGTGAGAAGCTAGGGTCCATAATCTCCTCCTATCTGGTTTTCACTTTAAACCTTGAATCATATAACATATGATTTTAAAATAACAATTAAAACTTTCCCTGAAAAGATGCCTGGAGCAACAAGTCAAGTCGGGCCCCAGAGTGGGTCTGACTAAAAAAAATTTTTGTTTTCAAGCTACTGGCCTCTGGAATATCTTAGGAACCTCAAACAAACCTCTGGAATCGATCGGCACCACTTTTGGATCATAAAATTGCATTTTACATCCTTCAGGCAATTACGCCACAATTTTCGCATTTAATCGCGAAGACGTAATTTTCAAACCTGTCAAAACACCTTTCTGGAGCTCGCCATCTGACAAGCGTGTACTTTGATATACAAGGATGACATCTACCAAACGGTTTCTCAAGATGAGTCCCGAGTGAAGAGATATTAATTTCCGAAAACGGCCAACTGGCTTTGTCGACACTGCGGACCTGATGAAGTCAATGTTCTGGCAACACATGACGCCTTTCTTAAAAATACCAAACGACCTCCGTAAGCTCTCAAATTCGGAACATAGGTACCTTTAAGTACATATTAAATCTTTGAATTCTTAGTTCGATCACCCGACTGACAGGATGCAAACGGTGCGCTCACCAAAATGGCTACATTAACTGATATAACACTGGAAGTGCGGATAATTGAATTTGACGGCAAAATGAGTCCTTTTGAAAACCGATCAAACGGATTGATAAAAGCTTGAAATTTGAAATGTAGCTCACCATTTATACCAACATTAGCCCGGGACAAACATTCTGACATGATGCTCACCAGGACATTTTTACACTTGTGCAAACATCACAAACTACAAACGGATTTGGCTATGAAAACGGAGCAAACGGATTCGTCAAGACTTGAAATTTTGCAGGGTAACTCAATTTTATGCATAAAATTGAATCCATTTTGAATTTCTCCATGATGATCAACAGGGCAAAAGATATAAACACCCAAAGTAGGCAACTTAATAAAATTTGCACTTGTGCCTAGAATGCACTTTCAGCTCACCCCTCGAAATGGGTACCTAGTAAACTTATCCAAATTGAATTCTGAAAGTTGCACATCACTGAATAAGCCAAATGAAAGATGTGGGACATGAATCCCGAGCCTTACCCTCTGAAAATCAACCGACTCCATTTTACCTCCTTGCTAACTAGGCCATTCAAACTGACTTATTTTAATCATTTGGAAATGCAGGGCAAAATTTTGAAATGGGCCTATAAACTTGACTCAGTTTTAAATGCTCCCAACACCTTTGATGTGTTTGGGTCTTTTTTAGCATGGTGGTGTCCATAGGATAGCCCAATGTGGGCCTAGGAGTCAAGAAAAGCAACATTGAGAAAGTTGCTCAAAAGTTGCAAAAGTTGCATGACAACTTTTCAAAGTTGTCAAGTAACTTTTCCACCTAAAGGTTCAAAAACCTTAGTTTAGCATGGAGAACCCTAACTTTGGCACATAGACTGAGGAAAGGGTACTATATGTAGTTGCAAACCCTAAGATGATGGGTGGAATGTTAGTTTTTGTATGGCCCAAGGAAAGTGACTTGACGGTGACTGTAATTTTGTTGCCAGTCGGCACTAATGGAGCAATGAAGGATTGATAATGGATTGATCTTCAAACAAAACTATGTTGAGAGTCTTATATGGTGTATATTCCTTCATTTTGAGCATTTATATTAGGTTTTGTTTTGCAGGTGTTGTGTGTTTGTAAATACTTTATAAACTTTCTCCTTACTATCCAGTTTTGGATTGGTTTGTGTCAATGGGTTGACAACTCCTTTCCCCATTGTGGAATCACCATGAAACCATGGGGAATAGGAGTACAGACCTTTTACATTACTTCAAATTGATTAGGGCCCTTGAAGATGCAGGGAAGCCATCCAAAGACCCACTCCTAGGCAAGACTAGACAGTGCTCGGCTAGGAAGGGTTAAAGTTGCAGAGGTCCGTGAGAGCAAGGAAGGTCAGAGGAGGATGTACCCTTTGGAAGAGTTGTAGAGGGGTGTGTGGAGCACCATTGGTGAGAAGGAGGAGCTTCCACCAATCTAGATAAGGTGGTAAAAACATCAAACCAACACTGTGACCCTGGCAGGCCTAAAAACCCTCTTTAAAACCCTTAAAAACCCCAAAATTCACCTAGGGCAGTGTACGGACACTTGGAGGCCCAAAAAAAGAAAAATATTTGAGGCCTTTCCAAATTATTAGTAGTTATTTTGGGAAGTTTCACAAGCATATGCATCGTCTGCAAGAGGAAGCCCTAAAAGTTCGCATTGGAGGCTTAATTGGGCACATTCCTTGTAGCCCTATTTTGTAGGAAAAAAGGCAAAATAGTGAAATTGGTAAGGGGTTGGAAGGTTAAAACCTCTTGGGGGAACATGAATGGATGGAAAAACATGTCTGAGACCTATCCTATTGTTACTAGGACCTAAGAAGGTGTGGGACAAGCCAAACCCTTATTAGCCTAAGTAAGGGTTCTTTGAATCTGATGAGTAGGTGAGACCTTAGGAGAAGTAATTCAAGTTGTTGGTGGGTGGATTGGGCAAGGTCAGGGGATTCCATAAGCAAGGGAAGTCCTAGAGACCCTAGGGTGTGGTTAGAACACCTGGTGATCTAAGGAAAGGAGCTAAGAGCATAGACTAGGCTAGTCTATCCCATACCCATTCTCATCAATGACAATGTATATACATCCTAGGGTCTTCAGCATATACTACTCCCTTAGGAATTTGAGAAAATGCACCTATGCTATCATCTTTATTTTCTATTTTAGGAATCATTTTGGAAATGGGTCTAGGGCGCATAATTTCTTCAACAACAGTAGGGTTTGCAATAAATTCAGGAGTGGATGAAGATGCCATGATTATAAATACCTCAATCTACCTTTAGGAAGACTGCTTTGATGAACTGCTTCATTTTTTTGCTAAGGATGCCTACACTCAGGAATTTTCACACTCTTGAAGGTTTGAATGCTCGGTGAGTGTAAAAGGAGCCAAAACACTTTCTTTATAATGTTATTTTCTCCAACTACCACATTTAGTGCTTGTTGGTTAAGTCACAACTTAACTCATCTACTGGTATAAAAGTAATTTCAACTTCTCACCATCAACCGAGGGAATAATAGCATGTTTTTCATTTTGTTGCTAAACCCCCAAAGGATTTTCCTTCAGTTAGATGAAGAGTCTCCTGTCAGTGGAGTGATACTCTGTTTTAGTAGTGGAGGGATATTCCCATCAACATTATGATCTAGCTTTCTGATCCATTTTTTTGAGAATTCTTGTTTTACCTCTTCAACCTTTTCTTTACCTTTCAAACTAGGACCTTTTTTATTTGCCAGTGGGGTCTTGCTTCTATAGAATTTTGCAATATGTCCAATTTTCTAAATAGCTTTCCCATATCTTATGCTGATATGTGTTATGCATTGATTAGATAGGTGTCCAAATCTTCCACAAACATAACATCTTACATTCATTCTACAATTTTCTGAGTTATGACCAACTTTGTTGCATTTAGAAGATTGACTGGTGGGTGTATTAGTGTTCTAATAATTTCTAGATCTACACTGACTTGCTCTATGACCATACTTGTTACAGTTAAATCATTTCCCAAATTTGTAAGCATTAGGTTGTCTTACCAATTTTCTATGATCATGATTGTTTGCAGTACCAGAGCTTTCACTAGTTTCAAAGCCAAGTCCATTTGTATCACCTTTAGGTTTTTGATTCTTCAGCATGTCAACAAGTTCTTCTGAAGTTTTCTTGAATTTCTCCTTGTGTTGATTTGTAGCAATCAGTTCATTCTCCAAGATTCCTTTCTGTCTTATGAGTTCAGTTCTATCATTTTGTGTATGCATCATATCTGTCTTCAATATATCATTTTCATGACTGAGTCTTGTGTTTTCATTTCTAGCATCATTTAGTCTTCTAACCAAGTCTTCTTCATACTTCTTTCTGTCTTCAATTTCTTTACAAAATCTCATAGTCATATCTTGCATGTCATTCTTTGTTGTACTGATTTCTTGTCTTAGCTTGTTTATCAGATCATTAAGAGTTTCCTTTTCATCTTCCTCTTTATGTATCTTCTCACAAATTTCTCTTCTTTTATTCCTTGCTATAGTGTAATTTTCTTGAAGTACTTGAATGATATCCTGAGCAGCCTTCAGATCATCCTCAAGTTTGATATCTTCACCTTTTCTGCATCATAGTCTGAAAGAGTTGTTTCTAATTGCTTTCTCAAGTTTTCCATCTCTACCAATGACAAGATCTTCCTCAAGCTATTAGGCTTTTGAAAATAGTGGACCAAGCTCTAATACCAATTGTTAGGATTCCCAAAGATACTGAGGAGGGGGGGTGAATCAATATCTAACCAGTAATAATATTTTCTTAACTTATAACATGAAAAATATATTAAAATTGTGTACTGGTAAACCAAAAATAATGTAGCAAATAAGAATAACAACCACAACATGAAAAACACACCATAACACAATGTTTTAACAAGGAAACCCAGTGTGGGAAAAACCTTGGTGGGATTTATGACCCACAATACTCACTTACTAGCCAATAAGAGAATTTCTACTGCTACAATAGGGGCCTGCACATGTAGGAAGGCCTAGTGTCTAAAGCTCACTGCTCAATTACAAAGGAAGTCACACTGACTTACAAAAATGGATTATACTAATCCAATATCTTGTACTGCTTCAGATTAGCATCTTCTATGCCAGATTCAATACTGGTTTAAGCTCTGCTACATTTAATGATCTACAATGATCTCATACATATATGAGTCATATTACAATCTGCCATGTCAGCTTACAAAATATTTTACAATTAATTACAAAATACATTAATACAAAATTGTTGTCGGCCAGGGTGTCGATATTCTTTCTTTTCGGTGCTGATGTTCTATGTGTCGGTGTAGAGTCTGTCAATGTCGGTGCCAGTGTCTATCTTTTGGTATCAAATGATTGTAAGGTTGCCATTAATGACAATACCTTCAATTGCCTACAATTTCTCATTGGAGTGTGCATTTGCCAATAGCTTTGACAAACTCTTCATAATTGAATGTGATGCAAGCAACATAGCGGTTGGAGTAGTTTTGAGTCAAGACAATAGACCGGTTGCCTTCTTCAGTGAGAAACTCAATGATGCAAAGAAAAGGTATTCCTCCTATGATTTGGAATTGTATGCACTTGTCCAATCACTTAGGAAGTGGAGGCATTATTTGTTACCTAAGGAATTTGTGGTTTACACTGATAATCAAGCTCTTAGCTTTCTTAATTCACAAGAAAAGTTAAATGATAGACATATTAAATGGGTAGAGTATTTGCAGTCATATACCTTTACCATCAAACACAAGAAAGGACAATGTAACAAGGTAGTTGATGCATTGAGTAGGATATTACTAAGAGTGCAAGAAGTGCAACTCAAAAGCATTGGAGTGGATAACTTCAAGAATTTGTATGAAGAAGATGAAGATTTTATTGTTGCCTACAAGGTTTGCCAAGGATTTGGAAACCATTTCCATAGTGAGTATGCAGATTACACCTTGCAAGATGGCCTTTTGTTCAAAGGAGGATAGTTATGTGTGACTAGAGGATCTATGAGGGAAAACATGATGCAAGAAAATCATAATGGATGCTTGAGTGGACACTTTGGTTTGAACAAGACCTTGGAACTTGTCCAAAGATTCTAATTTTGGCCTAAGATGTAAAGAGATATCACAAGATATGTGGAGGAATGTGTGGTTTGTCAAATATCTAAGGGTACATCTTCCAATGCTGGTCTTTATCAGCCTTTACCTATTCCCAACTGGTCATGGGAGTGTGTAAGTATGGACTTTGTGGTTGGTTTGGCAAAAACCAAATCAGGTTTTGATAGCATCTACGTTGTGGTAGATAGGTTTAGTAAGATGACACATTTTATTCCATGCAAGGTCACTCATGATGCCAGCCACATTTCTCACTTGTTTTTCAAAGAGGTTATTAGGATTCATGGTTTACCTATCAGCATTATGTCAGATAGGGATGCAAAGTTTATTGGTCATTTTTGGAAGAGTTTGTGGCAAAGATTGGGTACTAATTTGTCTTTCAGTTTAGCCTATCATCTCCAAATGGATGGTTAAATTGAGGTGGTTAATAGAAAATGTGGGAATATACTTAGATGCCTAACAAAAGAGTATGGTCAAGCTTGGGATCAGATCATCCATCAAGCAGAATTTTCTTAAAAGGATAGTGTGAATAGGTCCACTAGTAAAAGTCCTTTTGAGGTGGTGTATGGCATTCATCCTAGAGGAGTTTTGGAGCTCAAAGATGTGGGAAAGATGGGACAGCAAAGTGGACATGCCTTGGACATGGCCCAATCAATGCAAGAGGTTCATGAGTAGGTTAGGACAACCCTACAGGACACTACTCAAAAGATCAAAGACAAGGTGGATGAGAAAAGGAAAGATATCTAATTTGTTGTTGGTGATATGGTGATGGTTAATTTGAACAAGGAAAGACTTTGGAAAGGTGTCCCTAGTAAGCTTCAAATGAGGAGGATAAGTCCTTGCAAAGTTCTGGCCAAGTATGGCAGCAATGCATATAAGGTAGACTTACCCAGTGATTGATGAATAATGATGAATAACAGATACCCCAACCGGTACTAAGAGGGGGGGAGTGAATCAGTACAGATAAAAAAATTCTCAATAACTTATCTGGTTAAAGCAATACCAACTAGTTGTCACCATCACTAAACTTAACCACGACAATACCGGTTAAACACAGTAAGACATCAGACACCATAAACTGATAAGTTTGAACACTTCAAATATGATCAATACTTGATATCAACTTAACCCATAAACATATGCATGTGGTATACCAGTAATAGCATAACCTATTAATTCTACATGTATAATTATTTAACCAAATAATACATAATTATCAAATGAAAAATGAATAACACATAACACAGATTTTTCATGTGGAAACCCAAATGGGAAAAACCATGGTGGGGATGAATACCCACAAGCTTGTTTTTGAAATCTTTTGAAGATCACCTTGTTAAGAGCCTAGTCTGGTTAAAGACTATACAATAAGGTTCTGTTAGGAACTGATCCTATTAAAGATCACCTAGTTAAGGGATGGCTATATACTCTGTTAAAGGTTGAAACCCTTTTAGAGGTTACCTTGCTAGAGGATTTGAAGAACTCAATGATCTTGAGTCACCTTGTTAAAGGTTTTACAAAAATCCTATTAAAGCTACCCGATAAAGGGATTTTCCTACTATTGAAATGATTAGAAGACAACATGTAAAACTTTTGATCTAATAAGTGTTGGTATTTTGGTATGGTGTTGTCATTGATGTCAACACCTACTAAAACACTAGCACTTTGGAGATCTAGCAACATTCACTAGCAAACAAGTAACTATTGCATAGTTACTGGTATATGATACACCGACGAGATATAATGATCACTGGCACTTGGAATGACATGGAAGACACATGGTTATGTCAAAGATATCATTTGGACATCTTGTCCTGGAGTTTTGTTCATTGGTATATTTATAATTACATATTTGCTGTTACCAGCAAATAGGTCTAGGGTTACACCGGCAGGTTCATCTTTTCCAAATCAACATGGAATGCTATGCAGATGATTAATTAATATTGTAAATGCATTAAGCCAACATGTTCAATCGGTTGTTGCATCAAATATTATCTTGTTTGTATAATGTTTTTATTGTAATATCTTGTAGAGCCGACCTAGTAAAATTGGTCTTAGGTTATGGTATAAATGTAAGATCTTATTTGTAAGATCAAATGTGGAATGCGAAAAAGGATTGTGTGAAGGTATATGTGAGATTAAGCAGAGCTATACATGCAAACATCATTTGAAGGTGAAGCTAGGTTTTTGTGAAAGCATATCAGCATTACATTGGTACTGAATCTAGCATATGAAGATGCTATTTTGTGTAGTACATTCTTATTGGATTTAACCATCCAACTGTAGTCAGTGTGACTCCCATTTTGTGATTGAGCAATGAGCTCTAGGCTGTTGGCCTTTCTACATGTGCAGACCCCAGTTATGTACACTTACTATCTGTAGTAGTATCATCTGATTGTGGGTAAGGTTTCCTATCATGGTTTTTCCCCTTACAAGGTTTCCACGTATAGATATTGGTGTTATGTGTTGTGGATGACTTTGTGTTTATGTTTCATGCACTAATCCTTACCGGTATAGCAATTAACTGTTAAAACTATCTACCGACATATTGAACTGGTTTACCAGTATTAAGCATTAAGTTGGTTAAATTGTTTTTGGTTTAAATTTATTTGACAACTAATTCACCCCCCCCTCAGTTGTCTCTGGGACCTAACAATAAGAACACTACATGCCAAGGCAGATCCTTTTCATTTCCTCTACTCTACAATCACATTCTGCAGTTTTCCTCTTACTGGTTTGGCAAGTATCTCATCACTTGGATACACACACAATATTTGCCAACAAATTTACAATAACAAACATCATCGACCTTATAGACATCAGTTAGGTCGGTAGCATAAACCCAAAACCTTAAGCATCTTAGGTTTACAACACAAGTTGTCCAATCCTAATCGTCCAAACACATTGCATAGAGTATTATGATCTTAAATAAATCACAAGACAATCTACATCATTCATTCTTCACCATACATGGGAATCAGTAACCCATCACACTTTCTTCTCATACCACCAAGAAGAATGATCATTCCTGAGGTAGACTTCAAATGTAGTCGATCTTCTCATGCAAGATCCTCAAGGAAATCCTTCATGCGCACAAAGTTGATGTGGCACCTCGATCTCATCAACATCTCTTAGCTAACTCATCACAGAGTATCACTGGTTGCATCGCACAAGATGGATCACCAAACTAATAACCCTAGAGCTGAGACTGCCAACTGATAGTTACACTTAGTGAAACCCTAACACCAGTTCACTACATCTCCTCATACCTCTTCATACCAGTTCACTTGAACCTATTGACATCAATGACAACATATATTATCATCATATCAACATGTCGGTTCATCATATGCTAATAATATCCAACAATCTCCACCTTTAGCATTGATGGCAATACTCAGTGTAGCATTGCAACTGAAAACATCATAGACCAGTGTATCTTCAACATCATATATTTTCTCCCTCTTTGACAACAATGCCAAAGTGGAGGCACAAGCTTCCAAAATCTACTATGCTACTCCCCCTAAAGAGTAGCATCATTCAACACATCAATCCTGAAGGATTTGTCATTGTAGTACTTGACTGATGTAGAGCACACAACTTTAGTTGACTTCATGAAGCAACAAAACCCCTATTTCACCACTCAAATAGGTAAATGTAGTCTTCGGTAAGGGCTTAGTGAATATATTTGCTAGTTGCTCCTTACTGGAAACATGTTATAGTACAACCTCCTTATTCTAAAATTTCTCTCTCAAGAAGTGATATTTAAACTCAATGTGCTTAGTTCTAGCATGCAATACTAGATTCTTGGAAACATTTATTGCACTTGTGTTATCACAAAATATATTCATCAGTTTAGATATAGGTACTTTGAAACCTTCCAATACATGCTTCATCCAAATTGCTTGAGTGCAGTTCATAAATGCTTCCACATTTTCTGCTTCAGCTGTAGATTGGGAAATATAGCTTTGCTTCTTACTTGTCCATAATATTAATCTTCCTCTGAGAAAGAACGCTCCACCAGTTGTTCTTTTCTGGTCATCCACATTACCTCCCCAATCGGCATTGGTATATACCTTGAGATTATAGTCACCATTATATGGATACCACAATCCATAATCAACTATTCCTTTCAGATATCTAAGAATCCTTTTGATAGCTACCAAGTGGGATTCTCTTGGACATTTCTGAAAACAAGCTACTATGCCTATTGCATGAGCAATATCTGGTCTATTGTGCACCACATAGTGTAGCTTACCGATCATTGACTTGTACTCCTTCTGATTTACCAACATTGAATCATCTTCCTTAGTCAATTTATAGCCAGACACCATCGGTGTACCAACCGGTTTTCTTTCCTCCATGCCAAAAGTCTTCAATACCTATTTGACGTACTTGGACTGGGTAATAAAGATACCCTCTTTCATTTCCTGAATCTGTAAACTAATGAAGAACTTTATTTCTCCTATCACAGACATCTCAAACTCTTTCTTCATTTCATCTGCAAATGCATGACTCATTTTATCATCTCCTCCAAAGATTATGTCATCCATAAACACTTCATAGATCAGAATTTGATCACCTTCTGATTTGAAGTAGATGTTGCTATCTTCACTTGTTCTTTGAAATCAAATCTTCACAAGATGAGAGTGTAATCTTTCATACCATGCCCTAGGTGCTTGTTTCAATCCATACAAGGCTTTGTGTAATCTACACATGATGTTACTATCCTCTGATAAGGCAAACCCTTCTGGTTGCTCTATATACACTTCCTCTTCCAGGATTCCATTCAAAAAAGCAAACTTCACATCCATCTGATAAAATTTAAATTCCTTAAATGCTGCAAATGCAAGTAGCATACAAACACCTTCTAGTCTAGCCATAGGAGCAAAGGTTTCTCCATAGTCTTCTCCCTCCTCCTGAGCATATCCCTTGCATACAAGCCTAGCCTTGTTCCTTACAACTGTTCCTTCTTCATTCAGCTTATTCCTGAAGACCCATTTGGTACCTATGACATTTTTATGTTCTAGTCTGGGCACCAAAGACCATGTTGCATTCTTTTCTATCTGGTCTAGCTCCTCTTCCATTGCTTTAATCCAGTCTTCATCTATAAGAGCTTCTCTAGAAGTCTTGGGTTCAAATTCAAAAATCATGGAAGAGTTCTCCTTCACTTATCTTCTTTTGAGTATCCCTGCATCTTTATCTCCTATGATTTGTTTTGGATCATGATGTAGCTTTGCATATCTAGGAATGAATCTATCCTGATCTACTATCTTTTCTTCTTATTCTTCACTTACTTCTTCTTCTTTTCTTACTGGAGCTTCTACCGGTACATGAACACTGAGATCTTTACAAGTTTCTTTCTTAACCGATTCCCAGAAGGCTATACCTGGTTCATCTTCCACTTCTTCACTACATGTTTCCTCAGGTTCCTCTGGGGATTCATCAACCCTAACATTGATACTTTCAATAATTTTCTAAGTTCAATTGTTGTAGCACTTGAGAGATTTTCTCTTAGTGGAATATCCTAGAAATATTCCTTCACATTTTGCATGAAATTTGCTCAAATGCTCACCTCTCTTGATATAGCACTTACTACCAAACACTTTAAATTAACTCACAGTGGGAGTTTTCTCGGTCCAATGCTCATAAGGGGTTTTATCTTTTCCTTTCTTGATGAGTACCCAGTTCATAGTATAGACTGCAGTTCTCACCGCTTCTCTCCAAAAAGTGTGAGCAACCTTTCCTTGGATCAACATTGTTCTAGCCGCTTCAACTACAATCCTGTTATTTCTTCCTGCTATGCCATTCTATTGTGGTGTCCTTGGGGTAGACAACTACTTCTTGATACCATTATCTTTATAATACTTATTGAATTCATCAGAAGTGAATTCTCCTCCTTGATTAGTTCTTAGGCCTTTTATCTTTTTACCACTTTCTTTCTCTACTAATGCTCTGAAGGCTTTGAACTTTCCAAATGCTTTAGACTTGTCTTTCAAGAATGTGACCCACATCATCAGTAAGAATCATAAAATACCTATCTCCCTAAATACTTCTAGTTTTCATAGGACCACACAAATTAGTATGCACAAGATCAAGTAAATTTTTTTGCTAAGAAAGACTTACCTTTAAAAGTTGAGCAAGACATCTTCCCAAGTTGACATTCTCTGCACAAAGAATTCTTAGGTTTGTTCAACAAGGTAATCCTCTTACCACCTTGACCTTAATGGCTTTAATAATGTTTTCAAATTTCATATGACAGAGTCTCCTATGCCATATCCAACTATCATCAAACTTATCCATTAGACACCGATTTATCTTGGCATTCAACTGAAATAGGTTACCTCTGGTATGCTTTCCAGTGGCAATAAGTTCACCATTCTTCCCAATTATACTGTAGACTCCACCTTTGAATTCCAGAACTAGTCCTTTGTCATTCAACTGAGTAACACTCAATAGGTTATGCTTAAGACCTTCTACCCAGTGGACATCATCTGCACTGCTCTTTCCATTTAGTGAGATGGATCCTTTACCTTTTACCAAACATGGTGCATCATTGCCAAATATGACAACACCTCCATCATATTCCTCTAGAGACAGATAGTTTCTCCAGTCACCAGTCATGTGGTGAGAACAACCACTATCAATTATCCACTCATTGGAGTTGTCAATGTGAGAGATAAGAGCTTTCTTTTCAGACACTTGTTCCTTTACTACTACAAACACTATGTCTTCATTTTCTTCATCTTCTGATTCTTCATCAGGGACACCTTCATCCAAAACAACTAGATAATTTCTTTTGTTTCCTCCTTTATACTTTCTAGACCTCTCCGGTTTATCCTTATTGTCATTGTTAGGACAATTAACAGCTATATTTCCTATCTTGTTGTAGGAAAAACATTTCAAAGGAAGTTTACCTCTATATTTTCCAGTTCCCTTCGGAAGTCTTTTAGCAAGAAGAGCTTCAAACTCCATTAGAATCTCTTCATCATCCATATCTCCACATTATCTAGATTCATAACTGGTACTAGTTTCTTTTCCTTTTTGGATGGTATAGTAGATGCTTTAAAGGTTGACTCAGTCTTCTGAACACTGCCATCATAGCTATTCAACTCATATGCAATCAACTTTGCAATGATAGAGTCTAAGGATATCTTGGTTTTATCAATAGACCTTAGTTCCTAGATATAAGAAACTCTGATTGCATAGATCAGTAGCAATGATCTTAAGACTTTACTATCAATGGTGGCATCCTCAATCATTCCACCAATGCTTTTGATATCTCCTACCACAGTCTTAATCCTAGTGCCAAATAGCTTAATGGTCTCACCTTCAACCATCCTCATATCCTCAAATTTACCTCTAAGGCTCTCTTCCATAGCTTGCTTTACATTCTCATCTCCACCATAAATTTTTTCCAATGCATCCCATACATTCTTAGGTGTGTCCTTGTCTTGTACATCAATAAACTCAATAACTAATAGGCTACTGATAAGAGCTTCCATGACTTTCCCATTTTCTTGGATCTCTCTCTTCTGATCATTTGTCAGAGTGCTAGTGGGAGTCACATAGGCATTCTCAACATAGCACCAGTTTTGAGCACCCATACTCTTGATGTAAATATTCATTATGTCCTTCCATATCTTGAAGTTATCTCTATTGAACTTAGGACCTTCCATCTTCATCATTATAGCAGGATCTTTTACCTCAAGTAGTTAAGCTTATATTACCAAGGACCTGGAGTTGCTCTAATACCCATTGATGAATAATGATGAACAACAAATACCCCAACCAATACTAAGAGGGGGGGCTGAATCAGTACATGAAAAAACTTTCTCAACAACTTATCTAGTTAAAGAAATATCAACTAGTTGTCACCATCACTGAACTTAATCACGACAATACCAGTTAAAAATAGTAAGACATCAAACACCATAAATGGATAAGTTTGAACACTTCAAATACGATCAATACTTGATATCAACTTCACCCATAAACATATGCATGTGGTACACCAGTAATACCATAACCTATTAATTCTGCATGTATAATTATTCAACCAAATAATACTTAATCATCACATGAAAAATGCATAACACATAACACACATATTTTTCAAGTGGAAACCCAAATGGGAAAAACCATGGTGGGGACGAATACCCACAAGATTTTTTTGAACTTGTAGACATCTAAAAATGGTCAATGCTTGCGGAGTCATACTTTAACATTGGCGCATTGCCTTATTTTAGGTATTTTTGCATTGCATTAACATTTCTTCTATGTCGTGCACTTGGTCTTTATCATTTACGAGCATTGAGTCCTTCTTCTGCATTCCTCATTTTTCTCGGTTTCGAATTAGGTCTTGTCGATAGCAATCTTTAATCATGATTTTGGTCGATCTTGTCAATCTCTTATCAACTTGTCAATCTCATCAATTTTGCGATCAATTTGTCATCGATCCATGTCCTCTTCAATCATGTTAATTGGCACATATCAATTTGGTCTCTTTATCAATATTGGTCAATTTGTCAACCAATATCAATTGTTTATCAATCAAATCATTTATCAATTCAAAATCATGATCGAATCAACATCAAATCAATCTTACATCAAGACCTAATTGTCGTCCTTGCATTTCTAATTTATCTTCTAGGGTTTCATGATTTATTCATTTAACCTTGTTTGTCATTTTCTCTCCTTTTTTCTCTTTGGGATAAATGATTTATTTATTTATCCTAAGTCTTCTTGTCACAATTAAATATTTATTTAATTGGCTAATTAATTCCTCTTCTTTTTGTAAATTAATTAATGAATGAGAAATTATTAATTAATTTACCTAATTTTTCATCAATTTCCTAAATTCCATGTCATCATTTCTAACCTAATTTTCTAATTGTTTCTAATGTCTATTTCTATTTCAAATTGTTGTCATAAATCCTTGCATAGCAATTTGTCATAAATTGTCATAAATTATCATAAATCCTTGCATAGTAATTTGTCATACACTTGTCATAATTTTGCTATTCCTGATTTGAATTTCCATTCAAATCACTTTCATGCTAATCTGATCTTTTCTCCAATTTATCTATAAATTGGATGAATTTCTTCAATCAAAGTCCCCTGGTCGAATCAATCATGCTTCTAGTACCCTTATGCTATCATCTTGTCTTAACAATCTTGCTTTCACATCATGCTTATGCACTTGTAGGTGAGATCCACAAACAAAGCAATTTGAAGGAGAAAGAAGGAAAATGGAGCCACATGAAGGAGACATCTGCATTTGGTTTGCTTAGATTTCATTTTGAATGTCTTGTTTTCATGTTTTCATTGAATGTTTTTAGGATTGTTATCATTGCATTTGAGTTTTCGTGATTTAACTAGGCAAATGTTTATATTGCTTTGATGATTTCCACATTTCCTAGCTACATTAATTGGTGAACCCGACATGAACTAACCCCCTAACCATGCTTTTGAGTGCTTTTGAGTTGATTTGCAGGTGAAAAACCCAAGAAACAGGGTAATTCAGGGCTTTCTGGGCACTTCTGCGCCTGTGTAGGAGAGTTATGCTCCTGTGTCAAGGGATCTGCGCCTATGTTACTGCATTCTACACCTGTGTCAAAGGGATCTGCGCCTATGTCAGTGCATTCTATGCCTGTGTTACTACATTCTGTGCTTGTGTAAGACATTCTGCGCCTGTGTAAGGCTAGAAACAGAGGTAAAAAGCAGTGTTTTTACTTGCAAATTGCTTTGTTTTGCATTCTGTTTCTGCATTTTGGTTTTTCTTTGGTACTAATTCTCTGTGCAGCACCTTGGCATTACACATGGCAAAGACAAAAATGGAACTACTAACAAATTTTATGCAGGTTCGCTAGTCAAAGACCAAACAAATCAAACTTCTGACTTGGTGATTTTGCAGTTTGCCTTGTGTGTTTGTAATTCATAATTAGGCACCTAGTATGATTGCTAAATAGGATGGAATGAACGTGTGTTTTCTTTGATTGTCGAGTTTGACATTGGAGTAGGAGAGTATGCTCTCATCCTTCTTAGGGTGATCAGAAATCTAGATCTTCGATACCATTCTCTTGGCTCAGATTGTTTGTTACCTTTAGAGGGCCTGCCTTCCCAACCATTTTCTTTCTTTTGCAAGCAAGTGATAATCGTGAGAAGGGAATGACCCAAAGTGAGCATGGCTAGAGTACCTTGGCATTCTAACTCACTATAAATAAATACCTGATGGGCAAAAGCTTTGAAGGAAGGGTTACGTGGGAATTGTAGTTACTTGGGAAGTGATGACCCTTGGACTCTTTCTCATATCAACATCTAAGTAGGGCCTCATGGTCTAAATCATGCTTACGCGACTACATTTGTTTGGTATCTTGGTGGGCCTATGTCTCAATCATGTTTGCGTGACACCAAGGAGTAACGCTTAACAGAAATCCTTACTAAACACCTTGTATTTAGAAGCCAAAAATCCTTCTAGTTGCTTGAGAAGGACAAGTTTAGATACTTGGAAGAAAAACTAAGTTCGCCATGGGGATATTTCCATGGGGACTGGTGCTTGGCTACCTTGAGAGGTGAGTGCCATGGAGGGGAGCCCGTGGGGTCAAGCATCTATGTATTCTCCTTGAATCTCATAACGAGTCTACCTCTCAAGTACCTACTACCCTTGCCTACCATAAGAAATGTGTGAATGAGCATGATTGTCTTGAGTCTAAGTTAAAATATCTTGTCATCTTTGCTTGTCAAAAGTTGAGTTGTGTCTCATTTCAAAAACAAGATAAATTGATTCAAAACAAGGTTAAACACAAGAGCATTTCATTCAACAAAGTTCAAAACACCTTCAAACATGGTTGTCAAACATTTTTCAAAATCTTGTCTCAACATTCATGTCACTTAGATTTAGGTTCATCCTAGGTTTACATTTTGCAAATTCATTGTCAACTACCAAGGTTAGGTTTCACCTAGGTCATATTCCTTTGCATGTCAATAAAAGTCATCCACTTGCATGTGTCCTCTTGCATTATAGCAATACCATTTCATAATTCAACCTTAGGTTTTGCCTTAGGTTGACACTGTCATACATTTGCATTTGCATACCCTAGGTCTCTTCATTAAGTCATTATCATATCATATTAGGATCCTTTGCATTGTAATTGTCCCTTTTCATATAGTGTCGAAACTAGGTTTTGTCATCCTTGAGTAATCCAAATCTTTGATAAACCCTAAGTTATTGTTAGGAAGTCTAGACCTTATCAAACTTTTGTCTTTTTGTCATCACTATCATTTTGGTCAAACCTAGCTTAGTATCCAAGCATATAGGTGAGACATTGTCATTTTGTCCTTTTGTCACTTGGTCCTTTTGTCCTTTGAGGTCTAGACATCATTTCAATTTCCTAAGGGTCTCATTTTTAGAATTGCATTCATGAGTTTGTCAAAATCTTGAATAAAACAACAAAAAAATAGGTTGCATTCTTGCCATAGATTGCATTTTCATCTATTTTGCATATCATATATTATTCTTGAAAAATTCCAAAAATATTGCATTTGCATAGTGACATGTCTATTGAACCAAGGTTCCAAGCTCCAATGATGCAACAAAGTTTCATGTATCAACCAACAATGCAATCGAATTTTAATCCAAGGCAATCACAATTATATCCAACCCAACAACAAGGCAATATCAATCAAACTTTTTATGATGAAACAATTCTCCAAATACAAAAACTAGAGGAGAAACTAGCTCAAGAAAATGAGATTTTGGAACAAAGAGTGAAAAACATTGAGAAGAAAAGATCACAAATGTCCAAAATGTTTCAAAAATTTCCAGGTTGAAATCCAAAGATTGAGCCAATTGATGTAAGATCTCTTCTTGAATGATCAAACATACCAGCTCTCCTCTCACAAATAGAGATGATGAAACAATTTCAAGAAAACAGACAACAACATTATGTGCCTCCACATCAAGAACAAGAAGGTGTTTACTATCAATCAGATTTTCAACCATCACAACCAATTGTTCAACAGCTCCAACATTTCCAACAGACACAACCAATGGTCCAACATATACAACCAATACAACCAATGGTCCAATTTCAACAATATGTCCAACCAACTATACAATGTCAACAAATGGTTCAACCAATGGTGGAATATCAACAAGTTCAATCAACATATCAATGTCAACAACCACAACCAAACATTCAAAAACAAAGGTTGCAGCACACACCAAGCCAAGTTTCAAACATGTTGGAACAATTGAACCAAGTCCAATATCAAAACATGACATCAGACCAGAACCAACTCCTTGCCAAACAAGTTCAAATTCTAGATACAACTCTGTCAAAACCTCGAAAGAAAGTTGGCTTTATTGCAATGATCTTAAGGAAATTACCAAGTGATTTCTTTGAGGAAGATAAAGATAATACACTGATGTCTAGAAATGCCTCATCCCCCCACAAACAAATTGACTCTCCAGTGGCATCTATCCCTACACCTCTAGAAGTTTCATAAGAACCTTCCATATTGTCCTCATCAAATAATACACCCAAGGATGCAATTATCCAAGGGCTATCCATAATTGATTGCCAAGATAATCCAGTTCATGATGCAAATCCTTGTCATGTTTTAGAAATACAAGACCCAATGCCACCATGAACTTTATTGCCATTACTTGTTTTAGAGGACCCCATTCAAAGTCCCTCTTCCTCATGTTCAAGCATTGATTCCTTGCCAGAATCCATCACAAATGTTCAAAGTACATTTCCTTCATGCCAAAACATTGATCCCTTGTCACAATCCCCCATGCATATCCAAAGTCCAACCCCATGTCAAGAGGATAATTTAGAGCATGAAGAAACGTGTCTTGAAATAGATCAAGATCAAGATCCTGAAACCTTATCATCCCATCCAATTGTTGACCAGGATCCCATTTCCTCAGACACTCACAATGATTCACTTATTCCTGTCAATTCTATCCAAGAACACAATGTCCTTTCAAATCCCATTGACATTCCACTTCCTAAGAAAGATCAAGATATCTCTTCCATCCTTTCCGATGATCCCATTGAAAGTCAAGAGCAAAGCACCTTTAAAGAGGATTCCAATGATCTTCCTCCTTGTCAAGATCAAATTATTCCTTTAAATCCTCCACCAGATCCACTTGTTCCTCCATCTCCATGTCTTAATGCTCCATATACACTCCAAGATCACATTTCTTTTGATGATCCCATTATTTCTCCCATTCCATCTCTTGAAGAGCCTATCATTGAACCATGTCCACTACACAATCCTAGCCCCCCTCATGATCCTAATCTCCCTCATGATTCTAACGTGTCAGTGCAAGATGTTCATGAACCCTCGACATGCATAATGGGTTCTTCCACTTTGGTGCAATCCGATCCACTTCAAGATCTCATTATTTCTCTCATATCATATCCACCTCATAATGGACTCGTGTCTTCTTTGCAAAGAAAAGAGTATCCTACAAGTCAAAATATTCATAAAGGCAAAGGAGTAGACCTTCATAAGCAAGAATCCCTTCATGTGAAAGAAAATGTTAAGAGTCATGTCTACACAAATCACTCTCAAGACGTTGGTATCCCTCCATCAAAATCAAAACATATCCCTTCCCCTTCATACCTTCCATCCATCTTAGGTCCTTATATCCCTTTGTCCTCTATGCAAGGTCAGCCAAGGCACACATCCTTGAGTAAATTTCATCCATCCAAAAGAACTCCATTTCATTCATATCCATCCATGCATTCATTTCCCCCTCCAAGCAATTTGGATGCCAAGTATAAAATTCATAAGTCTAGAAATCCACATGTATTCAAGGATCAACATGTCCAATATAATTGACATGTCAACACAAAGAAAAATATGATCTATAAAGAAAAAGAAATATCCAAAAGGCCACAAAGGCCCACTGAGCAAAATAAAAAAAAGTCAAAATATATATGGGTTCCTAAATCCCTTGTGCAAGAAATGCACTCCAAGGAACCACAAAAGCATGAAAAATCAAAAACCATGTGGATCCCTAAGCAGCTTCTTGAAGCACAAAAGCCTAAAGAAACATCCAACTTGGCATCCAAAGTTTCTATTCCTCCATCCAAACCTTCCAAGTCTATTTCTCCACCACCTTCTTCATCCATTTTGGGCCCTTATGTCCCAAAATCCCAAGCTATTCCTCCATCCAAATCTCAATATCCAAAATACATTTTTTCTCCATCAGTCCATCACCCCTCAAGGTGTGTGCCAATGTCAATCTTGCCTTCATTTCCGTCCACTGAAGCCCAATTCTTCCAATACCCTATCCATTATCCAATGCATATTTTCCATCCTTTGATCCCTTTGGTCCAATGCTTTGCATAAATCCTTGCCTTAGTTTCATCTTATTTTCCATGTCCTTATCCTACCAACATCTTTGGGCATACTTTTAAAGGTCATTGTCCATTTTTTATTTTTTTTCAAGGATACTATCCAAACAAAAAAGATGCTTGAGTGCTTCTTCCATCCCCTATCATGTGTCCATCTTCTATTGAAAAAAAAAAAAAAAAAGGTGAAAAAAAAAAAGACAAAAGAAAAAAAATAAAGAAAAATAATTCGTCCATTGGTGAAAACTTGGCAAACAGGCGCCTTGGGCAAGTACCATGATGAAAACCTAGGAAACATGCATCATGCGCAATCTATGAACATCTTGCACATCACACTTGGGGGCAGGTTTTATCCTATCATATCCTTTTGTCCTTCATTGTTCCATTATCCTATCGAACACCTGTCATTACCCTTCATATCCTATTGCCTTTCATTATCCTATCATACCATGTCATACTCCTTCATGTCCTATTACCCTTCATATCCTATTGTCCCTCATGTCCAGTTTCCCTTTCCACCTTTGATCTTGACAAGGCTGACGATCATCATGAGCATCATGCATCTTGTTTGTTGCTTTTAGTCCATCATAGCTTTTGGTCATTTATCCATTTTCTTATTATAACCTTTCATCCATATTCCCTAGCTTTTTGTAACTTTCTGCCACTATCCCGTATCCTATCCCGACCTTCAGTCCATGTCCCTTATCCATTCTTGGTCTTGCTTATCCTATCCATATCTTATCACTATCCATACACTCTTTTTCATTCCTTGATCTTGATTTAACATAAGGACACAAAAATTTAAGCATAGTTTCAAAAACCTCTTGACATGTCCCTCATGCCATGTTCCTGCTTTACATTGTCATATCCAGTCTCTTGTCCCATCATGCCATAGCCCTTGAAAATTGCATCTGTATTGTCTCCATAATAAAAGGCCCGTGTCTTCCCTCTATCCACCAACATTTCAAAAAGCCTATTTATTCACTTGTCATATTCCTTGCCTTGCTAGACACTAGGGGAAAAATCATAAAAATTCAAAAAATGTCCTGAAAAAATCTCTAAAAAATCAAATAATGTCCTGAAATAATCCAAAAAAAAATCAAATAAAGTCCTGAAAAAATGAAGAATTTTTTTTTTTTTGTAAAAACTCGAACAAACAAAACAAAATATCCCCTTTGTGCATAGACAGATCGCTGAGCATGCATCCAACAACAATTAATCACAACATCGTGCTTTAATGAAATCATGCGTTAACAGATGAACTTTTTCACTCAAACTAGACATTCAAACTGAACACAATTGTCATGTCAATCAATCAACATCAATCTCATCTGTCCTTGTCACATTATCATGGGTCTTATATAGGGTGTGGTATACTCGAAACCAGACTATGTCTTGTCTTAGACGGGGTACCGCATGTCCTGAAACTAGACAACATGATCATCCTATCAACACTTTCAACTTTTGACAATGAAGATCAAGATGTTTGTTTGACTTGTTGGAATTAGTGAGTCTTATCATTTATTGATTTATCTTTGATCATGTTCCTATGTTACTTGATGATGTCACTGAGTGATTTAGAGTGATTGAGATGGTTCATGGTCCCTTTTATTTGTTGTGTTTGCTGTTTGTGGAATGTTTGTTACAAACTGGGGCAACTATATCATTGGGTGTCTGTGATAAGTACATTCACTTTGTGAATGCCGCACATACCTCGACCCTCGATGTATGCACCCTAGGATGCTTCACTCATTCCTTGTGTGCGATGTGTCTATCTTTTGCAAAAGGAGTTGTGTTTCAGCTCTGGCCTTCAATTCCATGATGCTCTGCATCTACTTTGCTACATTAAATAAAGGTTCTCACCTACTTCTGTGCATTGGTGAAAGCAAGTTTTTCTTCATCTCTAACTGTCCTCTGTCTAATTTCTTCTTACTAACATTTCTTCTGTCAGTTTTGGGCAGTCAGTTCAGTCTAGTCCTCCCATCTTTCATTCATTTTCTCCTATCATTTTCTATCATTCTTATCAATCAATTGGCCTCTTTTCTGGATGTTTTCGGCCAATTCCTCGAGGGGTCATGCATATGTCATTGTCATTGTCTGGGGCATTTTCATTATTGTTCTTTGAAACAACGCTTAAAATCACATTGTCTCAAAGAGGGGCAAAATGTAGACATCTAAAAATGGTCAATGCTTGCGGAGTCATACTTTAACATTGGTGCATTGCCTTATTTTAGGTATTTTTGCATTGCATTAACATTTCTTCTATATCATGCACTTTTTCTTTATCATTTGCAAGCATCAAGTCCTTCTTCTACATTCCTTATTTTTCTCGCTTTCGAATTAGGTCTTGTCAATAGCAATCTTTAATCATGATTTTGGTTGATCTTGTCAATCTCTTATCAACTTGTCAATCTCGTCAATTTTGTGATCAATTTGTCATCCATCCTAGTCCTCTTCAATCATGTCAATTGGCGCATATCAATTTGGTCTCTTTATCAATATTGGTCAATTTGTCAACCAATCTCAATTGTTTATCAATCAAATCATTTATCAATTCAAAATGATGATCGAATCGACATCAATTCAATCTTACATCAAGACCTAATTGTCATCCTTGCATTTCTAATTTATCTTCTAGGGTTTCATGATTTATTCATTTAACCTTGTTTGTCATTTTCTCTCCATTTTTCTCTTTGGGATAAATGATTTATTTATTTATCCTAAGTCTTCTTGTCACAATTAAATATTTATTTAATTGGCTAATTAATTCCTCTTCTTTTTGTAAATTAATTAATGAATGAGAAATTATTAATTAATTTACCTAATTTTTCATCAATTTCCTAAATTCCATGTCATCATTTCTAACCTAATTTTCTAATTGTTTCTAATGTCTATTTCTATTTCAAATTGTTGTCATAAATCCTTGCATAGCAATTTGTCATAAATTGTCATAAATCCTTGCATAGTAATTTGTCATACACTTGTCATAATTTTGCTATTCCTGATTTGAATTTGCATTCGAATCACTTTCATGCTAATCTGATCTTTTCTCCAATTTGTCTATAAATTGGATGAATTTCTTCAATCAAAGTCCCCTGGTTGAATCAATCATGCTTCTAGTACCCTTATGCTGTCATCTTGTCTTAACAATCTTCCTTTCACATCATGCTTATGCACTTGTAGGTGAGATCCACAAACAAAGCAATTTGAAGGAGAAAGAAGGAAAATGGAGCCACATGAAGGAGACATCTGCATTTGGTTTGCTTAGATTTCATTTTGAATGTCTTGTTTTCATGTTTTCATTGAATGTTTTTAGGATTTTTATCACTGCATTTGAGTTTTCGTGATTGAACTAGGCAAATGTTTATATTGCTTTGATGATTTCCACATTTCCTAGCTACAAAACTCTTTTGAAGCTCTCCCTATTAAGAGCCTAGCCCGGTTAAAGACTATACAATAAGGTTTTGTTAGGAACCAATCCTGTTAAAGATCACCCGATTAAGGGATGGCTATATACTCTATTAAAGGTTGAAACCCTGGTAGAGCTTACCTCACTAGAGGATTTGAAGAACTCAATGATCTTGAGTCACCTTGTTAAAGGTTTTACAATAAGACTATTAAAGCTACTCGGTAAAGGGATTTTCTAGCTGTTGAAATGATTAGAAGACAACAGGTAAAACCTCTGATCTAATAACAACACTACATGTTAAGGAAAATCCTTTTCATTTCCTCTACTCTGCAATCACACTCTGCAGTTTTCCTCTTACTAGTTTGGCAAGTATCTCATCGATTGTATACACACACAACATTTTCCAACAACTTTACAATAACAAATATCATCGACCTTATAGACATCAGTTAGGTCGGTAGCATAAACCCTAAACCCTAAGCATCTTAGGTTTACAATAGAGGCGGTCCAATCTTGACCATCCAAACACATTGCATAGAGTATTATGATTTCAAACAGATCACAAGACAATTTGCATCATTCATTCTTCACCACACATGGGAATGAGTAACCCATCATGCTTTCTTCTCATACCACCAAGAAGAATGATCATTCCTGAGGTAGACTTCAAACGCAATTGATCTTCTCATGCAAGATCCTCAAGGAAATCCTTCACGCACACAAAGATGACATGGTACCTCGATCTCATCCACATCTCTTAGCTAAATCATCACAGAGTATCACTGGTTGCATCACATAGGCTGGATCACCAAACCAATAACCCTAGAGCTGAGATTGCCAACCAGTAGTCAGACTTAGTGAAACCCTAACACCGGTTCACTACATCTTCTCATACCTCTTCATACTGGTTCACTTGAACCTATTGACATCAATGACAACATATATTATCATCATATCAACATGTCGGTTCATCATATGCCAATAATATCCAATAGTGATATGGCTTTGTCACCCATTTTCAATGTGGAAGATTTGGTGCAATATAAGGGCACACTTCCAATAGAAGATAGTAGAGTTTTAGAGGTCTCTCAAGCACTTTTAGACCTACCCTTACTAGCTGCACCCATTCACCAAGCTGAGAAGGTGTTAGATTCTTGAATTTTGAAGAAAACAAGGCATACCACCTACATGGAGCACTTGGTTAAGTGGAAGAACCTCCCAGCATTAGAAGCTACTTAGATACCTGAGGTAGACTTCTCTAAGCATGGAGTTCCATTTTCTTTGCTACTTGAAGGAGTCACTTGACTTCTTTTATGTGGGGGAGTATGGTGCATGAGCACCTATTTTTGAGTCCAGTTTCTTCATTTTGGTATGTTTTTTCATAGGTTGGTTTGGAATGGTGAATAAGAGTCTTCTCTTAGTCTTAATATGTTTTTTAGTGCTTTGGTAGGTTGAATGCCCTTAGGATAGTGCATTTTCTTAATTTTGGCTTATATGCCCTTGTGAGCCTAAAATGGCAAAATCTTGCATTTTGATGAAAAATACCTTGAATATCCTTGTTTAGAATTGGGAAAGGTCAACGTAATGGTTTTTATTCATATTAGATGGTTTGGAGGAGAGAATTAGGCATGTAAGGCAAAAATGCACTTTTGGCAAAAGTTGTCAAAGTTGCTTGACAACTTTTTGCAACGTTGAGCAACTTTTTGTATTTTTGAGCAAAAGGTTCATTAGGGAACTAATGGAGAGTTATTTATGAAAAAAATGGCATATAAAAGTCCTGAGAATGGATGTAACAAGGTTGTTGAATGCCTAGAGTTGATTGCAATATATTTTGTGACCATTTTTGAAGCTTTACATTGCAACTTTTCAAGAATTAGAGCAGCAATCCGCACTAAATGGATTGATTGCATTACTGTACTTTTTTTATTGATTTGTATATTTTCTTGTAGTGCTTAGGAAGTAATTTTATTAGTTTATTTTCAGGTTTGAATTGAGTTTCCAATTTTGTAAGCTCTCGGCCTGAGTAAGTGTTTGAGAGGCTCATACATGGTTCCAGCTTGAAGTCCTTTGAGTTATTCTCAATAACCCTTGGGAATCGAGCCATGGAACCTTTGTATAGTGTATATAGCTTTTATTTTCCTTTGGAGGTCATTGAAAGGCCAATGAGCATCATTTCCTAGGTGAGCTCAATCAAAGCCTGGTTAGGAAATGAATGAGATTGTGCAAGTGTTTGCAGGAATGAGTAGGGTTTGAGTTGTAGAGTGTTTGGGATGAAAAAGTGATGTGTGGTAGAACATATGTGTTAATTTGGATGTGTGGCAGATCAAGGAAGAAACCCAACCCTTGGAAAAAGACCAAAAGAAGCCCAAAACCACCTAAAACAAGCATTTCTCGGGTTCCATACATGTACGGTCAAACTGAGATTCCTAAATTTAGAAGTTGGAAAGTACTTCCAAAAGGGTATCCTGATCAGAAAATATTTTGTGAGGGTCTTTGGAGAAATTGGGAGAAAATCTACAAAAATCAGTTAGGTAGGGCTAATTGGGGCTCTAGGGCTACTAGGCCTAAAAAATAGAAAAGGGAAGGAGCGATGGGGAAAAGAATGAAACCCTCACTCAAAACCAATTGATTGACCTTGAAAAACATCCCAAATACTTACTACAACCTTTGCAAGTAGTTGTTAGGAGTTTTAGAGTGTAAGGTTGGATTTACCCTGGTGAATCTCAACCATGCTTGAGCAACAAGTTAGCACACCTAGATTAGGAGCACTCCTAGAGAGCTTAGGTGTCTAAATTGATTAGAAGACAATATGAACAATGCATGAAGCCCACTAGTATAACATATTACTTCCCTTAAACAAGGAATTAAATCTCTTTGAGTAACCTCCCTATCAACTTCATCCTTTGGATTTTTCGGAGGAAGTTCTTTGGCGGAGACCAACTTGTTGGTTTTACACATTTGATCTTGTTATTTGATATTTGATCCATTTTGGTTGACTAGATCCCCCTGGATCATAGAAATCATTTTAATTGAGCATTAGAATTAAGGGATATAGAACATAGAGATAGATCTTAAGATTTAGAGGTCCGGATTTGACCAATTCTATAATTGGGAATATATGTAGCAGGCCAGTGAGCCAAATCTTGTAATCCAGATGATGTCGGTTATCTGTAATCAATTTTCATGATCTAATTCATTTAGTTCTATATTTCCTCCATCATATCCTCTTTTTTCCATTGTGTTTACTCTTGCTTCCCAGTCTAGATTGATCTCTTTGAGGTCCCTTCTAATCAGTGACTACACCACTTCGCTATCTACAACTCACACTTCACACACTATTATTTTTGCTCATAAATTTATTTCACACATCACACACCTTCATTCCATCATTCCAATTCATATTACTACATGTGTGCATATATATATTTTGAGTTCTCATTAATCTCGGTATCAGTTATGTGTCCCGGTATTAGCTACTTTGGTAAATGTCAATAGTATCTCTTCGGTATTTGTGTTGTGGTATTCTTGGTATTCGTGGGCTCTACATTTTAGATATATTGAGATTAATCTTGTAATAATGGGTTGATATTCTTGCATCTCGATTACTCTACCCCATTTCGGTAATCTCGGCATATACATCAACAAATGAAGTATGTCAAGGAAGCATATAGAAGTCTTGTAGAGGCCGACATGAGCATATTGATAACATGTTTGGCTTGGCTGACACACTATTTTGTATTTGTGTCCTTTGGTATATATATATATATATATATATATATATATATATATATATATATATATATATATATATATATATATATATATATATATATATATGTAGACACCCAAAAATGGTCAACGCTTGCGAAGTCATACTTTAACATTTGCGCATCGCCTCATTTTAGGTTTTTGCGTCGCATTAACATTTCTCCTATGTCACGCACTTGGTTTTTTATCATTTGTGAACATCGAGTCATTCTTCTACATTCTTCAATCATCTCGTCCTCGAATTTGGTCTTGTCGACAACATTATCCAATCATGATTTTTGATTAACTTTACCCTGTCGCATCAATGTGCGTATTCATTTGTCATCATTTTGGACATCGTCAATCCTAATTAGGGTTTTGTCCTCCTAGCAATCTTATCAATCTTATCATCAATCTTATCATTTTGGACATCGTCAATCCTAATTAGGGTTTTGTCCTCCTATCAATCTTATCAATCTTATCATCAATCTCATCATTTTGGACATCGTCAATCCTAATTAGGGTTTTGTCCTCTTATCGATCCTGTCAATCTTACGATCAATTTGTCATCGATCGTTGTCCTCTTATCAATCTTGTCGATTTATCATCAATCCTTCAATCTTGTCGTTTTACGATCAATTTGTCATTGATCGTGGTCATGTCTAATCTTGTCATCTTGCAATCTATTTTGTCAATTTTGTCATTTTGCAATCAATTTTGCTATCGATCATTGTCTGTCTCAATTATGTCAAGTTGGATCAATTTGTCATTGTTCCTTGTCAATTGGCGCATCTATCAATCAAATCATTCTGTCGCATTGGTCCTTTATCAATTCAAAATCATGACATTAATTATCTCTAATCAAGACCTAATTGTCATCTTCGCATTTCTAATTCGTCTTCTAGGGTTTTATGATTTGGTCATTTAACCTAATTTGCCATTTCTTCCTCTAGGATTACTAAATTATTTATTAATCCTAACTCTTCTTATTACAATTAAATCTTTATTTAATTGGCTAATTATTCCTCTTTGTGAATTGATTAATAAATGAAAAATTATTAATTAATTCACTAATTCACTAAATCCTATTTTTCATCAATTTCTAATTCCAATTTCCTAATTGGTCATCAATTTCAATTTCCTAATTTTCAAATTTCTAATTCTTTTTCCCTCCTATTTCATCTCCTAATTCTATGGGAGTGGCATTTCAATTTGTCATGAAATTGTCATAATTTATTAATCAATCAATTTTGACATGAAATGTGTCATAATCAATCAATCAAAATTGTGCATGGAAAGTGCATAATTTGCATAATTTGTCATAATTAACATATTGATTTGCAATTTCCATTTGAATTGCATCATGCCAATCTTGTCACTTCTCCAATTTCTCTATAAATTGGATAATTTTTCTTCAATCAAGCCCTTCAATTACTTCTTGAAATCCGAATTGCTGTCAAACTATCAAATTTTAGTTCTAGTACTCTTGAGCTTTTTGATTTCAATTGTGAGAGCACTTGTAGGTGAGATCCACAAACCCATTGAAGAGGAAAGAACAACAATGGAGCCGCATGGAAGGAGTATTCAATCTTGAATCTGGTTTGCATAATGTTTTCTTTTGAATGCTTCATTTTCATACCTCTATTGAATGTACATTGTGATTAGGTTCATTGCAATGAGTATTTCTTTGATTGAGCTATCATGTTTAATGTTTTGATTGATCTACTTGTCTTGTGATGAATCCTAATTTCTATGCTACAATATATATATATATATATATATATATATATATATATATATATATATATATATATATATATATATATATATATATATACATATATATGTGTGTGTGTGTGTGTATATATGTATATGTGTATATATATGTATATATATGTATATATATTGTATATGTATAAAGGAATATATATATATACATATATACATATACAATATATATACATATATATACATACACACACACACACACACACATACAAACACACATATATATACCGAAGGACACAAATACAAAATAGTCTGTCAGCCAAGCCAAACATGTTATCAATATGCTCATGTCGGCCTCTATAAGACTTCTATATGCTTTATTGACATACTTCAGTTGCTGATGTATATGCCGAGATTACCCAAATGGGGCGGGAAAATCCAGATGCAAGGATATCAACCCATTATCACAAGATTAAGCTCAATACCTCAAAAATATAGAGTCCACACATACCAAGAATACCACAACACAAAACTCAAAGAGATACTATTGACATTTACCAAAGTAGCTAATACCGGGACACATAACTGCTACTGAGATTAATGAGAACTCAAAATTCCAGAATAAGAATCTTCCAGAGATTTCAAAAACACATTACCTCCATCATACTACATCATAACATCTAATCACAACAACATCTATCCATAACAAGAGAACTACACATACTAATTGCATACAACATCTGGACTAATATCTGGACCAATCCGGGCCACATATACTATCTAGTCCAAACTGAATAGCTCGTGTAGCATCCTAAAATTGCACACCTTTACAATTTTGATCACATTTGGGGTATTCACCTTAGTGTTTGTGCCCCTTGGCCAGATTGAAGACTTTATTATGCTCATATGCATCACAAATGCCATAAAACTCAAAATGCACCTTATCAAGCACCTTAAGCCTACCCCAAAATAGGGAGAGACCATGGTGCCATGCCATGGACCCTAATTTGGGGCCCCTAAAACCCAATGTAGTATTTTAAATTTAAGCTAGATCCCCTCTCCGTGTCAGCTCATGTTAGGAAATTAATCAATTTTTCCCAATGGGTAAGTATATAAAGAGGATTTCCCCTCTCATTTGAACATCTGAGAAATCCAAGAGCACTCATATGACATCAAGAAATCAAGAATTTTAGAGCAACTGAGAATTTTTAGTCTTCCTTCAAACCTCAAAGAAGCAATAATGTCAAGATTCAAGCATTGAAGTGGAGATTCACATCCTATTTCATGAAACCCTAATTCCATGTGGAGGCAAGCAAAACTTCACAAGGAGGTACCATCATTAAATTTTTAGTCATAATTAAGCATCTTCCTCAAAAGGAGAATATTTCATTACAATCATTTCAATTATCTTTATTTCAATTTCATGCTTAATTCTAAAATAGGGGTTTGACCTAAGGCAAGCCCCTATTCCCAACCTTTTTCCCCTTCATTTCGTGTATAGGATAAGATTTGTTCACAAAGATGAATCACCCCCATTCAATGTCTAAAAAATTGGAGGATGATTGTGATGCACCATGATCCTGACTTTTAAGGAGCTTTTTTGAAGATTAGATTCAGCTTAGCTTATACTCAAATCTAGGTGTAAACAAAAATCCCGCATCTATAGCTCGTTGTTTTCTTAGTTTCACCTTCATTTTTCAACACTTTACCTCAATTCAACATTTCAACTTACAAAAGAGAGGAAAAATCTCACAATAATTAATCAGTCCACTCAGTATTCAATCCTTATCTTATTTGTGATAGAATATAGTGGATTCCCTTCCCTCTTTTGAATGTAAATGTTTTTAGTGAAATTGATTTGGTGATTTGTCCCTTCTATGCTACAAATTGCCAAATCAAATTTTCTCATTTACAACTAGTTTGACATAAATGACAACAATATTCAAACGTCTAGAAAAGTTGACAAAGAGGCTAATAGCTAAGCAAAGGTATGAAAACTATAAGATGGAAGAAGGAGAAGATATAGTAAGCTACTTTGAGAGGGTTGACAACATAGTGAATGAATCAGGGAGATTGGAGGTACTTTGAATGATGAAGATGTAATTGACAAAATTTTGATGATTCTAATGGTGAGATACAATGATAAGATCTCAACCATTGAAGAAATCTATGATCCAAAGAAGTTCACTAGAGAGCAGCTATTTGGTACCTTGATTGCATTTGAAGTGAGAAAATTTGGAAAGGACAAAGATAAATCAGAGATAGAATTCAAAGAATCTGACAATGAACCAGATGATGATGACTGTCTAGATGAGATGGAAGAAAATTTTATGAGGAAAATGAAGAAAGGCACCGACATGTACATAGGTATGTTACCCTTTAAATGTTTTAGATATGGAAAGATTGGTCACATAGCTACTAGATGTTTGAAAAAGGGAACATGAGAAAATTTTAGGGAAAATAAAGGAAAATCCAATAAGAAAATATATTATGTTAAGGATGATGTTTTCATATCAGATGATGAATCAGATTATGAAGAAGGTGATTGTTTATTTTTGGTAGAAAAGTATGCACTAAGATTTGATATTTCTAAGAATTCTGATAAGAATAAATGGTTAATTGATAGTGGATGCTCAAATCATATGACTAGTGATAAGAGAAAGTTCATAAAGCTTGAAAAATATGATGATGGTTCTATTAGGTTTGGAGATGATTAGAATGCACAAATTGTTGGAATTGGTTCAATTACTTTTGATGGAAAGTATAACACTGACAATGTATACTATGTTAAGGGTTTACATCATAATCTTTAGAGTGTTGGACAAATGTGCGAAAATGAATATAATTTTGTTTTTAGGACAATGGATGTGAGATCCAGAAGGAGTTCAAAATGGTTATTGCGGATGGAAGATGGACAAATGGAAATATGTATTAGCTGGAAGGAGCTACAAGGAACTATTTATTATCTCAACTTGATGATAGCTAGTTATGACATTGAAGGGTGTGTCATATCAACTTTGATAATCTGGTGTAGATTGATTCAAGGAATGCAATGAGATATTTAACAAGATTGACCAAACTGGATAACAACATATGCAAGGAATGCCAAGTAGGAAAGAAAATAAAGAGAACATTTAGATGAAAGGAGTATTCATCTACTAGATTATTTGATTTTTAATACATAGATCTATGTGGTCCAAAAAAAACAAGGATCTTTCAACGTGAGAGGTATTTCATGTTATTGATTGATGATTATTCTAGAATGACTTGGGTTGCATTTTTAAGAGAGAATTTTTAGGCATTAGAGAAATTCAAGATATTCAAGGAAAATGTTGATAATGAGGTTGATAGGAAAATCAAGTTTTTAAGGTCTGATAGAGGAGGATAATTTATTTATGACGAGTTTAATAATTTCTTTGAGAAAAATGGCATTAGAGGATACTTATCTACCCCTCAAACACCATAGATGAGTGTTGTGGAAAGAATGAACAAAACTATACAAGAGACAACTAGGAATATAATGAAAGGAGAAAAATGATCAGAAGTCTACTAGACAGAAGAAATTCACACAACAGTGTACACTCTTAGCAAAATTCTATACTAGAAGAAATATGACATCCTATGAACTTTGGTATGGTAGAACTTTTACAGTGAAATATTTTAAGGTATTTGGAAGCAAGTGTTATATTTGTAGAGATTAAGATAATCTTAGAAATTTTGATAGTAGAGAAGACAAAGGCATATTCTTAGGCTATTCAACAAAGAGAAAGGCATACTGATGTTACAACAAGAGATTGAATAAGATTGTTGAAAGTGCAAATGTGAAAGTTGATGAAAGTACTTCAAAAGACTCAAAGATATTGGTAGGATATGAATTTGATGAGTCTAGTGAAAAGGAAAAGGAAGAAGAGACCAAAAGGGAATAAATGAACAATCAAGAGGCTCTGATATCCACATCCAAGACCCCAAGATATGTTCAAAAGATCATATTATTGGAGATAAGAGTAAAGGTATCATCACAAGAAGCAAAACAACTAAAGAACAAGTCTTGCTATTTTACTATCTAAAACTAATCTAAAGTCAGTAGAATAATCTTACAGTGATCATAATTGGTGAAGGCAATGAAATACGAGCTGGATTAGATTGAGAAAAAATAGACATGGAAATTAGTCAATAGATTGAAAGACAAGAATGCAATTGGAATTGAGTGTGTATTCTAGAAAAAGTTGGATGAAGATGGAAAGGTTGTAAGAAATGAGGCTAGGTTGGTTTGAAAAGGTTATACTTATATTGAAGGCATTGACTTTGATGAAAATTATGCCATGGTTTCTCAGATGGAAGCAATCAAGATGTTCTTGGTATTTCTAGCATTTAAGGATTTCAAGGTTTATCAGACCGATGTGAAATCAACATTCTTGAATGGAGAATTAAAAGAAGAAGTTTTTATTGAACAACCAGAAGGTTTCAGGTTGAGAGATGATCTGAACATTGTTTGCAGATTGAATAAGACCCTGTATAGACTGAAACAAGACCCTAGAGCTTGGTATGGAAGGCTAGACAAGTACCTAAATGATCAAGGATTTAAGAAGGGTTTGGCTAACAACAATTTATATTTCAAGACTGATTTAGGTAAAATCCTAATTATTATAGTGTATGTTGATGATATAATCTTTGGAGGAAATGAAGGTATATGTGGAAGGTTTTTTAATTAGATGTAGAAGGAATTTGAGATGTCCATGATCAGTGAGCTAAAATTCTTCTTTGGTTTGCAAGTTAGTCAAAACAATCAAGGAATTTTTATTTCTCAGTCTAAGTACATCAAAGAGTTGTTAAAGAAGTTTGGGTTGGTGAACTCCAAATCGGTGCATACACCTATGACCACCTGATGCAAATTAACAAAGATGATAAATATCCTAAGCAAAATGCAAGTTGATATAGGTCAATGATTGGAGGACTATTATATTTGATTTCTACTAGACCAGATATCATGTATGCAATATGTTTGGTAGCCTAATTTCAACAAGAACCAAAATAATCACATGTTGTGGTAGTGAAAAGGATTTTCAGATATCTGAAAGGCACAAAAGAGTTTGGTGTGTGGTATCTTAGGAGTTCTGATTTTACCCTGACATCTTATACACATGTAGATTGGGCTGAAAGTGTTGATGATAAGAAAAGTATAAGTGGGGGAACATTCTTTCTTCACTTCTAGTTAATTTATTGGTGGAGTAAGAAGCAGGATTATGTCTCTTTATCTACAACTAAAGCAAAATATATTGCAACATATTCATGTTGCACATAGATTTTATGGATGATGCAGACTTTGAAGGATATTTGTGTAAAGTTTGATGACCTTATCTCAATTATGTGCGACAATACTAGTGCAATTAATATTTAAAATAATCTGGTACAACATTCCAAAATAAAGCATACATCTATTTGGTACCATTTCTTGAGAGAAAAGGTGTTGGACAGTGAACTAAAACTTGAATATGTACCTACAAAGAAGCATATTCTAGATATCTCCACTAAGGCATTGTGTAAAGAGACTTTTGAGTATTTCTGGTGGAAGTTAGTGGTATTACCCCTTTCCAATTTGAACTAATGTGCATTAGTCTAGTGAGAAGCTTGCATATTATTTTTTGGACTAATGCTTGAGTGCTTCCTCTTAGGGGGACTAGGAGTAAGTTTAATAGGGGGAGTTTTGCCCATCTTTCTCATTGTTTACACATAGAGAGAGAGAGAGAGAGAGAGAGAGAGAGAGAGAGAGAGAGAGAGAGAGAGAGAGAGAGAATGATATGTGTTGACTATCTTGATGGATGTTTCCATCAATGAAAAAGGGGGAGATTGTTACCATTATGTTATATGTTGTCATTAATGTCAAATCCTATGGTCCGGTTAGGTCCAGATGTGGTATGTTGATAAACAGTGGAAGATAGGTATGTATGTGATATTGATAACTATTTTGTGATTTCCTTGAAGTCAAGGTGTTGATTCAGAAGTAGAGGATGTGTAATGACACTTTTGTTTTGGCTTTGACATTGGTAATATATGTAACATGTTAATATGTTCGATGCAGAATGTTGTGATGTTGTGTACTTCTAATTCCTTCCCACCACCAAAATTTTTAGTAATGGCTTTTTTATTAATGTGTAACTGTGCAGAAGACATGCAAGATTGAAAGAATCTAGTTGTTGTTGTTAAGAGTGTTGCAGATTGTTATCGGAAGTAGTTTTAGCTGTGCAGACTATGTTTCAGTGGTGGATTTTCTTTTCTATATATCTTTCTTTCTTCAGCAGTGGGCCTTTCTAGGTAGTGAGCCCTCCTGCAGTGAGAATTCTTGGTAGTGATCCATTCTTGTAAAAATCACCTTAATCGATGTTTTCATATTGAGAATTAGTATTCTTTATGGTTTTTCCACATAAATTCTAGTGTTCTTTGTGTCTGATCTATTTTGTGCATGTTCTTTCATGTTATATCTATCTTGATTAATTCTGCTAAATGTTCTAGATATGTGAATGAAGTTTTAAAGAAGATTTCAAATTGTCAACTAATTCACCCGACCTCTTAGTTGCCCAGATATTCAACAATTGGTCTCAGAGCTTTGGTTCTTTGATATAGAGCTTATCCACTTGAGGTAGATCCTGATCTAATGTCACACAAATTATCCATCCCTATCTTTGAAGGATCTGATTATAGTTTCTAGAGAGTAAAGATGAAAGGTTATCTGGTTCATCTAGGTTATAACACTTAGAAGGTAGTGGAGTCTAAGTATGTACAATTGGAAAATGGTCTTACTACTTTGGATGAGATTCAAGCCTATGAAGAAAATGAAAAGGCAAGGTATGCTATCTTTAGTGCATTATTAAAAACTAAATTGACAAAAGTTATTTCTTTGAATGATGCTAATGAGGTTTGACAGAAGCTAAAAGATATATATGAAGGAAATGAGAGAGTTAAGTTGACAAAGAGGCTAACAGTTAAGAAAAGGTATGAAAACTTGAAGATAGAAGAAGGAGAAGATATAGTAAGATATTTTGAGAAGTTTAATAGTGTAGTGAATGAATTAGAGAAGTTGGAGGAGATGGTAACAACAACAAAGACTGAGAGGGGGATGAATCAATCTTCACTAGATCTAAAAAATTAATCATAAATATAGATTTGATAAACTGCAGCAATAACAAAGATAAAAAATGGAAAGCACAACCTGCAATACCAAAATTTTGACGTGGAAAACCCAATTAAGGGAAAAACCATGGCGGGAACCTACCCATAGTAAGATAATACTTTGTAGTAGTATGTGAAAATATTGCAATGGGGAATGCACATGCACTCAGGCACACTGCCTAGAGGTCACTACTCAAATACAATGACCCGGAAGGCTACAAACCTCAAGGAAGTCTCACTGACTTACAACAAGATTCAGACTACAATCCAGAAGGAATGAACTAAAAGAATAGCATCTCCAAATGCCTGATTAGAGTTTTGGTTAAGCACAAATATCTACCCTCCATCACAAATCTCTACTCAATCACAATGCCAAAAGATGAATCACTTTCTCACACATATACCACTCTCTGATCATATAGACACAAACTCTTCACACAAATGACATGACAATATCACCTATATATACAATTCATCAACCTTGACAACAAGGTCGGCAAAACCCTCAACTCATAATTACAAAATCACATCACATGATACAAAGATCGACCATTGGACGTATATAATGATTTACATGACATAACATGGACCTAACTAAAATTCCCAAATGCTCAACTCCACCAGAAATCATGTCAAGATCAACTGCAACAAACTACATCACTAGAAAAACTGCATAACACAAAAATCATCACCAGTTCATGAAAACTACCAATAACTCACACAATAATCAATGAAGTGTCAGGATAACCAGTGAACAACTGAGAGGGGGGGTTTGAATCAGTTGTTAACAGATTGTATCATTTAATCCACTTAATAACCTTAAACCAGATTAAGTACCGGTAAGGCAGAAAAATATACCGGTAAGCAATAAAACTTAACAATAAAACAAATAATCAACACAATGCAACCATGCCACATAACACCATGATTTATACGTGGAAAACCCAGAAAGGGAAAAACAATGATGGGAAGCCTACCCATAGTCAGATGATACTTCTGTAAAAAGTATGTGATACAATGAGGGGCCTGCACATGCAGAAAGGCACACTGCCTAGAGCACACTACTCATGACAAAAGAGTCTCACTGACTACAAAGAGGTAATAACCATCTCAAGATAAATCGACAACAATCTAATAGAGTGAATTGCCAGAGATAGCATCTACCATGCCTAATTATAGTCCTGATTAAGCTCAATACTAGAGGCCTTTAACCTCTTCCTTAATCCCAATTCGATCACCTATGATTGACCAAATCTCTTTTCCATATGATATTGCATTCCAAGATAGTGACATATAATCCCCATTCCATACCATGATCTACAATGAGATCTTACATTATTGTATACCAACCCTAAGGCCTAAACCAATTAGGTTGGCCACCTAAAAGATATTACAATAAGATCATTACATAAATCCATATTACAATGATATAAAATGTTAGCTTAAGACCAAAACAATAATAACCAATCCATAAAACATCCTGAAATATCCTGGTAACGTGTAGAGAACATGGTATCATGATAATGGTCCATAACCTAGATAGGTACCAAACCTATTTTGGGTCCACGACACCAAAGAAATGTCTTCAAGCAGTTGACGCACAATCAAAGAACATCTTCAACATCCTAAAATCCATCTAGAAGCTGCATTAACACCACTTATGTGTCCTGTTAATATTTCTCAGTGAAAGCTCTGTTGGATAGACCTTAAACCAATGCCGATATGGGTTTACAAGAGTGTATGATAGCATCCAATTACCAAGTCAATACCAACTGACCAAAAAATACTCCAGGAACATGTAACACATAAAATCAAACATACTCCATTGATCCAAACATATCGAAAGTACCCAACAAATAGTATTTTCTATTGGTAACACTAGATCTTCTACCGGTAACCAAAACATGTCTGTCAGCAACCAACCAATCAGCTGGTGTTGACATCAATGACAAAACATCAATAAAACACATAATCAATTCATCCATAATGCCAACAATCTCCCCCTTTGGCATTAATGGCAACACTAGATGTGAAAAACATCTAAGTACCAAAAAATGCCAAACAAGTCTCCCCTATGGAAGACAACCAAAAATCTCCTGAATAAGTCTCCCCCTATAAATGACCTCTGTAAAGTTTTGAATTTATTTTTCACATCACTACCTCTCCTGCTTTGACATCAATGCCAGAAATCTGATGTAAATATCAAAGCAATAATGTAGATCTCTGAATCTCAAAGCTGACTACTCCCCTTAAGTAGTAGCACCACGCATCAATGCCAGAATGAATAATATCTCTGATAATGCATGTCAGATTGATGACAAACTGCATCAATCAAGTCTCTGTCGGAGGGGAAGAAACCCCTAACCTGTCTCTCAAATACTCAAATGATTCCTTAGACAGTGGTTTAGTGAATATATCTGCAATTTTCTCTTTAGTGTTCACATAAACCAATTTGACTTCCTTTCCTTCTACCTTGTGCTTCAGAAAGTTATACTTTATTGATATATGCTTAGTCTTAGAGTGAAATACCGAATTCTTAGACATGTCAATAGTTGTAGAGTTATAGCAGTAGATAACTACCGGTTCACTACAATTTACCTTGTTATCCTTCAATATTTTCTTCATCCACAAGACTTGGGTGCAATTAGTTGCTGGTGCAACATATTCAACTTCTACAATAGATAAAGAAATGCATGACTATTTTTTACTGATCCATGAAACTAGTTTCTTTCCAAGAAAGAAAGCTCCACCAGAAGTGCTCTTCCTGTCATTAGTATCTCCTACCCAATTTGAGCCATTATATGCTCATAAAGTGAAATCATCATTCTTAGAATACCATAAGCCATATTTTGTTGTTCCTTGCAAATACCAGAATATCCTCTTTATTGCACATTCATGATTTTCTTTAGGATTACTTTGATATATTGAAACATTACTTACTACATTCATAATATTTTGTCTAGTTTGAGTTAAATATAATAGACCACCAATCATAGATTTATAACTTGTTGGATTTACTAGTGTAGAAGTATCCTTGATAGATAATTTCTCACTTATCATCATAGGAGTACTTACCAGTTTGGAATAATCCATACCAAACTTCTTCAACAATTCCCTTAGATACTTAGTTTGATAGATAAAAATGCCTTTGTCAGTTTGAGTAATCTACAAGCCTAAGAAAAATTTCATCTCACCAATCATGGACATTTCAAATTCATTCTTCATATTGTTAGCAAATTCCATGCACAATTTATCTTCTCCTCCAAAAATGATATCATCAACAAATACTTCAATAATTAGAATATCATCATCAGTGATCTTATAATATAAGTTACTATTAGCACTGCCTTTAGTAAAACTAAGCTTCAACAAATATTTATCCAACCTTGCATACCAAGCTCTAGGAGCTTGTGTCAATCCATATAAAGCTTTCTTCAATTTGCAAATCATATCTTTATCATTTGTCAGTGAAAATCCATCAGGTTTCTCAATGTATACTTCTTTGTCAAGGTCACAATTCAAAAATGCACATTTAACATTCATTTGATAAACCTTATAGTTCTTATAAGCTGCATAGGCAAGAAATAGTCTAACAACTTCAATTCTAGCTATAGGTACAAATGTCTCACCATAATCAATTCCTTCCATTTGAGAATATGCTTTACAAACCAATCTATCTTTGTTTCTTATAACTTGACCATCCTCATTCAATTTATTCCTAAAATCCCATTTAGCTCCAATAACATTCTTATTTTTGGGCCAGGGAACTAAAGTCCAAGTTTCATTTTTCTCTATCTAATCTAATTCATCTTCCATAACTTTGAACCAATGTTTATCTTTACAAGCTTCAATAAAAAATGTCTGTTCAATTTGAGAAATAAGACATAACTCTTCATTTGCTAGTCTTCTTCTTATCATAACTCCCTTGTTCCTATCTCCAATGATTTGATCTTCAAAATGATTTAATCTTACATACCTTGGTGTCTTCTAAACTTCAGGTTCACTGTTCTGATCATCAGTCACAGTTGAATTTTCTGATTGTGCAAGTGTAACTATCTCAGTTTCTTGTACCCATTGAGGCATTGCTGATTCAATTATGACCATTTCCACTACTAGTTCCCTATCATATAATATAGATTGATTTCTATATTGTTCATCCACTTTCACATTAGCACTCTCCACAATTTTCTGCAATCTTTTGTTATAACATCTATATGATTTGCTTTGAATTGAATAACCAATAAATATCCCTTCATCACATTTAGGATCAAACTTTCCAATTGAATCATCTGTTTTGATATAACATTTACTTACAAAAATTTTGAAATATTTAATAGTAGGCATATGTCCAAACCATAATTCATAAGGGGTCTTACCAGTTTCACCTTTGATATACTCAGATTCAACAGTAGACAAAGATATTGAATCTTGTTTCTTACTAGACCATGAAACCAGTTTCTTACCCCAAAAGAATGCTCCACCGGTAGTTCTCTTTCAGTCATCAACATCACCAACCCAATCAACATCACTATAAGCACATAGCATGAAATCATCATTCCTCAGATACAACAAACCATAATCTATAAAACCCTTAAAGTATCTAAATATCCTCTTAACAACAGTGACATGAATCTCTTTCAGATCAACTTGATATCCAACAACCATGCACACAATATGCATAATGTCTGGCCTAGTCTAAGTAAGATATAACAGTCTACAAGCCATAGATTTGTACAAACTCTGATTAGCTTTCAAAGATTCATCATTCTTAGACAACTTATAACTAGTCACCATAGGAGTTCCAATCAGTTTGGAGTCATCTAATCCAAACTTCTTTAGCCATTCCTTCACATATTTAGTTTGAGATATAAATATACCTTTTCCAGACTGTGAAATCTACAAACCTAAGAAAAATTTCATCTAACCAATCGTGGAAATCTCAAATTCTTTCTTCATATCACCAACAAACTTCATACTCAACTCATCATCTCCTCTAGAAATAATATCATCAACAAAGACTTCAACAATCAAGATATTATCATTCTCAATCTTAAAGTACAGATTACTATCAACAACACCTTTATTAAATCCCAATTTCAACAAATATTTATCCAATCCAACATACCAGGCTCTAGGGCCTTGATTTAATCCATAAAGAGGTTTCTTTAGTTTAAATACCATTTCTCCATCATCTGATAAAGAAAATCCATTAGGTTTCTCAATGTAAACTTCTTCCTTAAGACCACCATTCAAAAAGGCAGATTTGACATCCATCTGATATACCTTGAAATCTTTATAAGAAGCATATGCAAGCAATAGTCTAACAGCTTCAAGTCTGGCCACCAAAGAAAAAGTCTCCTCATAATCAATTCCTTCTTTCTGTGACTATCCTTTGTAAACTAATCTAGCTTTATTCCTGACAACTTCACCAATTTCATTCAATTTGTTTATGAATACCCATTTAGTACCAATAACATTCTTATCCTTAGGCCTAGGCACAAGCTCCCATGTGTTGTTCTTTTCAATTTGATCTAACTCTTCTTCCATATCTCTCATCCAACTTTCATCTTTACAAGCTTCAACAACATCTTTAGGTTCAACTTTGGAAGTCAAACATACTTCTTCAACAATTAACCTTCTTCTAGTCATCACACCTTTATTTTTATCACCAATAATATGATTTTCTGAATGATTCAATCTTCCATACCTTAGAGTCTTCTGATTGTTCTGATTTTTCAGGTTCCTACACTTCTCCACTAACAACAACAACATCTAGGTTAACTATCTCTACCAGATCAGTTTGCTTCAATTCTTTATTCTGAATAGGGTTTAGAACAATATGTTGACCATCATCATATCCACATGCTCTAATCTCTTTCCCAAGGTTCTCATCCACCTTCACATTTGCACTTTTTACTATCTTTCTTAGTCTCTTATTGTAGCACCAGTAGGCTTTACTCTTGGTTGAATATCCCATGAAAATTCCTTTATCACTTCTAGCATCAAACTTTCCTATATCCTCATCTTTCTTGATATAGCATTTGCTACCAGATACTATGAAATATCTCATAGTAGGAACATGACCAAATCATAACTCATAAGGGGTCTTACCGGTATCACCTTTAATATGAGCTATGTTGACTATGTAAACAAAAGTACTAATAGCTTCTCTCTAGTAGATCTTTGGAATATTTCCTTCAGTCAACATAGTCCTTGCAACATCCAAGACAGTTATGTTCTTCCTTTCAACAACTCCATTCTATTGAGGGGTTGTAGGAGCAGATAATTGTCTTCTAATTCTATGCTTCTCATAGAATTAATTGAATTCATCGGAATAGAATTATCTACCTCTATCAGATCTCAGACACTTCACCTTCAATCCAGAATTAGTCTCCACCTTTGCTTTGATTATCCTTAATTTGTCCAATGCTTTTGATTTTTCCTTAAAAAAAATAACCCACATTACCTTGGAATAATCATCAATTAGCAACATAAAGTATCTGTCACTCTACATACTTCTAATATTTGTAGGTCCACATAGGTCAGTATGTACAAGATCTAGCAATCCATCAGATGTATAATGCTTTCTCTTGAAAGAAATTCTTCTTTTCTTACCCAACTGACATTCATTACATACTAGATTAGCAGGCTTAACAATCTTAGGTAGATCTCTAACAACTTTTGTAGAACTGATATTAATCATTGAATTAAAATTTACATGACACATTCTCCTATGCCATAACCAACTTTCATCAATATGAGCTATCAAACAACTTTTCTCACCAGAATTCAAGTGAAAAATGTTACCTTTAGTCTTAGTTCCAAATGCAATCTCTATACCAGAGGCATTTAGGATTTTGTATTTTCCATTCTTGAATTGTAGATCATGTTGGCATTTTGCATAGAGATTGCATTAATGATATATTGTCATTGATGTCAATTGAACCGGTAATGGTATTCATGTTATTGCTGATATAGTTGTTTTTTATATTGGCTAGTAACCGGTAAGAAGAGCTTTGTGGAAGATATTGTAAACCGGTTTGTAAAAGTTTGTGAGTTGAACCATGAACCGGTGTAAAGGGTTAAACCTTTCTATGCAATGTAATTGGTAAATACTATCAGCTATTAAACCCTAACCAAAGAAGTTTGTTGGTTTATTATTTGATAAACGGTAATGATGGAGACATGTGTGATCATTGTATGAGGATAAGTTCAAATTGTTTTGGCGCGCTTGTTTTTGTCTAGGGAAGGAGCAAAGTGGACTGCATCTAATGCACAATGCGTGATGAGTTACAAAGTCTGATGAAGCAGTGATCATGAAGTGGTTGGAATTTTCTTGAAGAATGTGAAGAGATTGTCATGATTTCTAATGGTCAAGATTGTACTGACTTGTTTTTAATCTCGATGATGAGAATTAGGTTTTTGTTGTGTTACCGACCTAAATGATTTGTATTTAAGCTCGATGAAGTTGTTTGTAAAGGTGGTTGGCAAGATTGATTGAAACCTATTGAGTGTGTAGTTTCCTAACTGGTGAATGGATCTGTAGATTGAAGCTTAGAAGGATCTAATCAAGAAAATGTAGTGCTACTTAGATAGATCAAGAAAACCTGTTGTTTTCTAAAAATTACAGCAGAAGTGAAATCCCTTAACCAAGTAAGCTCTAACAATCTTGGTTACTCATTAAATCCTCTAAGGTGGTCCATTAGCTTGGATTCTTAAATCCTCCAATGAGGTTACTCCTAACAAGGTATTGTTCTTTTCATCAAGGCATATTTTTAAATCCCCTAATTGGGTGATTCCTAGCTAAGATTAGTTCTTAACATGACCTATTGTAAAGCTTTAATAGGATTGGCTCCTAACATGGCAAACTTCAGAAGAGTTCTTGTGAGTCTCATCTCACTGTGGTTTTTACCTATTTGGGTTTTCCACATATAAACACTTGTGTCAAGTGGTGAATGCTTTTGTGGTTATGATCGTATTTGTTGATTTGATTAACTTCTGATAAGGCATGTTAAGTAGAAGCATTGAAAGATGAATATGTTGAGTTATGATTAAGAATTGTTGATTTTTACAAGATTGAAGTTGTTTACTATTATGTTGTCATAACAGTTAAACCGGTTGATGTCAAGTATTCTTATGAATATTGATTTTGACTGAGATATGTTTACTTTGTGTGACTGAATTTGAGTTTGGGAATTTTGTATCAGTTTTTCAATATACTGATTCACCCCTCCTCTCACTATTCTACCAGATACTTATTCTTTCATCATACCATCAAATCATAACCATTATCAACCATTTGTCCAACACTCAAAATATTATGCTTCAAACCTTCAACATACAAAGATATCATCAGTATTATGCTTACCATCAAAAGAAATAGAACCTCTCCCATGGATTACACAGGTGTTTTCATCTCCAAATCTTACTATTCCACCATCATATCTTTCCATACTCAAAAAATTTCTTTTATCATTTGTCATATGATGTGAACAACCACTGTCAATCACCCATTCATCCTTCTCTTCAACTTTAGTTGTTAAATCTTTCTCCTTAATAGTACAACTAGTGGAATCAACATGTATGGGTCCATATTCTTTAATGGCAATGAACACAACTTCATCTCCTTCTGATTCTTCATTTGTAACACCTTCATTAGCAACATAATAGAAGTTATTCTAATTCCTATACTTTTGGTTGGGCTTGTAAGGCTTATCATACTTCTCATGCTTCTCATATCTATCATTTATATCATGCCTATCAAACTTATCATGCCAGTCATATTTAGCCATTCTCTCTAGGCATCTAGAAGCAAAATGTCCTATCTTATTGCAAGAAAAACATTTCAAAGGTATTTTTTCATCATACTTATTGGCTCCTTTAGGCAATCTTTGAGAAATCAATGCTTCAAGCTCATCCATCTCTCTTTCTTGTTCTTCCATCTCTCTTCTTTGTTTTTCATATCTAGATATTCTGTATTCATCAGAATCATACTTCTACTTTTTGGATACAGATGTTGATGCTCTAAATGTTGTCTTAGACTTTCCATGTGATTCTCCAAACTCACTCATTTCAAAATAAGAAATATTTCCAACCATCATATCTCATGTCATTGTAGTCACACTCTGGATCTATCAATAGCAGCAACCTTATGTTTGTAAGTAGGAGGCAAAGATCTTAGCACCTTAGCAACAATTTCATCTTCATCTAGGGTTCAACCTACACATCTGATACCTAGGATAGGGTCATTCACCTTAGCCATAAAAGAGTGTATTTTCTCATCTTTTCTCATCTTCAACATCTCATATTTTCATTTCAAACTCTTTAACTTAGAAACTTTCACTTGTTTGTCTCCTTCATACAAAATTTCAAGCTTCTCCAAGATCTTATGTTTGGTCTAAAGTCCCATTATATTTCTAATCTCTGAATTAGTCAGGGCACTAAGCAATTCTTCCTTTGTTCTAATATTGTGTTCAACTTTCTTGATCTCATCTACAGTGACCAGTCCATTAGGAGGAGCAGAATAGGCATTCTTTGTAATTTTCTAGTAATCTTATCCAAGACATTTCAAATGCACCTCCATTTAGTTCTTCCATATAGCATAGTTACTTCCATCGAATCTCAGATTGTCCTTCGTAAAGATAACACCTACAACTACCATCCTGGATTTCTTCAAGCGGTTAAGCTACTTCCAAAGGATCTAGCTCTGATACCAATTGATGTCAACAATAATGAAGGAAGACTAAGAGGGGGGGGTGAATCAGTCTTCCCGAGATCTACAAACTTAATCACAAATATAGATCTGATAAACTATAGCAATAACAAAGAAATAAAATGTTGGCACTATGAAGGAATTGATTATGTGTTGCATTGATGCTTTGTAATTGATGTCAACACTATCTATTATGGTTAGTTACCGACAGAAGAACTTGTGTTACTGACATAAGGGACTATCAGTTGGATACTATCAACATGTTTGGATCAATGGAATATGTTTGGTTTGATATTTCTAGAGTATGTTTTGGTCAGTTGGTATTGACTTAGTGATCGGATGCTATCATACATTGTAGTAAGCCTATACTGGTAAGGGGTTAAGGTTTTACCGGTAGAGATTTTATTGAGAATCTTTGACAAGATGCATAAGTGGTGTTGGTGTGGCTTCTAGATGGAATTTAGGATGTTGAAGGTGATCTTTGTTCATACCTCGATTGATTAGAGACATCTCTTTGGCATGGTGGACCCAAATTAGGTTTGGTACCTATCTAGGTTATGGACCGATATCATGTTACGTGTTCTCTACATGTTACAGGGATGATTTATGGATTGGTTAATGTTTTTTTGGTCTAAAGATGACATGGCATATCATTGTAATGTGGATGTATGTAATGATCTTATTGTAATATCTTTTAGGTGTCTGACCTAATTAGTTTAGGCCTTAGGGTTTGTATAAATTGATGTAAGATCTCATTGTAGATCAGGTGTGTAATGGTCGTGGTCATGGAATGAAATATCATATGTGAAGGAGATTTGGTCAATCATAGGTGATCAAATTAGGTTTAAGTAAGAGGTCAAAGGCCTCTAGTATTGAGCTTAACCAAGACTGTAATCAGGCATGGTAGATGCTATCTCTGGCAGTTCATTCTTCTGGATTATTGTCCAATTATATGGAGGTGGTTATAACCTCTCTATAGTCAGTGAGACTCCTTTGTAATGAGTAGTGTGCTCTAGGCAATGTTCCTTCTTGCATGTGTAGGCCCCTTATTGTATCACATACTTTTTGCAGAAGTATTATCTGACTGTGGGTAGGCTTCCCATCATGGTTTTTCCCTTTACTGAGTTTTTCACATACAAGTCATGGTGTTATGTGGTATGGTTACATTGTGTTAATTCTTTATTTCATTCTTAAGTTTTATTTCTTACCACTATCTATTTCTGCTATTCTGGTATTCAATGTGTATGTGCTCTAGTTAAAGGTTATAAAGTGGTTTGATTAATATAATCTGTTGATAACTGATTCACCTCTCCCCTCTTAGTTATCCATCGGTTATGATAATAATAAATTGAAAGAACAACATGCAACACCAAGATTTTGATGTGGAAAACACAGTTCAGAGAAAAACCATGAAGGGAACCTACCCATAGTAAGATAATACTCTATAGTAGTATGTGAAAATATTACAATGGGGAATGCACATGCATTCAGGCACATTGCCTAGAGATCACTGCTAAAATACAATGAACCGAAAGGCTACAACCCTCAGGGAAGTCTCACTGACTTACAACAAGATTCAGACTACGATTCGGAAGGAATGAACTAAAAGAATAACATCTCCAAATGCTTGATTATAGTTCTGGTTAAGCACAAATGTCTTCCCTCCAACACCAATCTCTACTCAATCACAACGCCAAAGGATGAATCACTTTCTCACACATATACCACTCTCTGATCATGCAGTCACAACCTCTTCACATAAATGACATGACAATATCACCTATATATATAATTCATCAACCTTGACAATAAGGTCAAATAAACCCTCAACTCATAATTACAAAATTACATCACACAATATAAAGATCAACCACTGGACCAATATAATTATTTACATGACATAACATGGACCTAATTCAAATTCCCAAATGCTCAACTCCATCTAAAATCACACCAAGATTAACCGCAACATGCTACACCACGTGAAAAACTACATAACACAAAAATTATCAATAGTTCATGAAAACCACCAATAACTCACACAACGATCAATGCAGATCACCAAAAAAAATAAGAAACATTTAGGAAACACCAACAAGCAAGTTAGAATCATCAATAGCAGGTGCACCAACACCACTTATCAAATCTTCATCCATCAACATCTGAAACTCAAGAACACAACCAATCAACATCTGGCATGAAGAAAGATAACTTGCAGAGCACCAAACATGATCCATCTTTAGTGAAGATACATAATACCATTCCAAAAAATATCCCAAATTCTCAGCTCAAGATCTAAACACATCGGAATATATCAGAGGAAATACTTAACTCTACAAAGCACCAACACAACAAATTGGATCATAAGATCTTCCCAATCTGCAACCACCAGAGTAAATCAAAGGAATATGTTGACATCAATGACAACAACATATCCTAGCAGAAACAATGACCAACAAACTCCAACAATATCCAACAAGACATACTTTGAATGATGATGTAATTGACAAAATTTTGATGACTCTACTGGTGAGATACAACAACAAGATCTTAGCCATTGAAGAAATCTATGATTCAAAGAAATTCACTAGAGAGCATCTATTTGGTACCTTAACTACATTTGAAGTGAGAAAAATTGGATGTGAAATTAAAATTCTTGAATGTATAATTGAAAGAAGTTTTCACTGAGAAACCGAAAGGTTTCAGGTTGGGAGTGATGGATATTTTTGAGAAGTTTGTTGGAATTATGTTTTGTCATTGATGTCAACATATTCTTTTGTGCGTTCTAGTGTTGCATTCAAATTAAATGAGTTGGTTTGGTCAGTGTGTTGCAATTGAGTTATTGTAGTTTAATGGGTTTTGAGATTCTTATCTCTAGTTGATTTGAACAACATAAGTTTCTATGGTTCGCATGATGATTTAATTGAGCTATGAGATCCAAGATTGAGGTTTTTTTTTTTAGTTGTTCGCTTTATTCGGTATTCTGGTTTTTTCTCTGCATTGATTCAGAATTGCAATATCTTGATTTGCGGATTTGGCAAAGTTTTTGGGATGTTCAGGTGGGTCCTCAATTCTGGTGGTTCATGATTTGAAAATTCACAAGCGAATCTTTCAGGTTGATAGTCAATTGTGTTGGTGTTCTTGAGCTCTGGTAGAGAGATGATGATGATTCTAGTAATCCGAATTGTTGCAGTTGTTGTAGTGCAATTCATATTGCTTGTGAATATTTATAGATTATGTTCTATCCATGTTGTTGGTCCACATTGATTGTTATGTGGAACATTGATCATTTTCTTGATTCGGTGGTATTCTTTGTGTTATGCAACATTTATGGAGTTGTAGCGTGTTGTGGATGTTCAAGGCATAATTCTTGGAGGTGTTTCATATTTGTGGTACTAATTTGGGTCCAGACTATGTCTTAGCCAACATTATTTTGGTCAGCATGTGTTGTTGTACTATGTGAGGTTATTATCTTGTAATTTATGTTTAGGGTTTAGCCAAACTTGAAATATAGGTTGATGATTTGTATAAATTCATGTAATATTCATTTGAGAGAGGCATCTACATGTGTGAATATTGTATTGATCAATTAGTAGTGGAAGAGAAGAGTAAAGAGGTGTGAAAGAATGTGCAAAAGTGTGAGATCAGAGTTTGAGTATATGTTCTTAACTGGAACTATAATCAGGCATTAGGAGATGCTATTTTCTCAGTACATGTAACCCAGATTGTTGTCCGAATATTTTGTAAGACAATGAGTCTTCCCTAGGGTTGTAGCCCTTATTGTATTTGAGAAGTGAGCTATAGGTAGTGTGTCTGAATACATGTGCATTTCCCATTGTAATATTTCACTTACTCCTAATAGGGTATTATCTCATTGTGGGTAGGTTCCCACCATGGTTTTTCCCTTAACCAGGTTTTCAGCATAAAAA